>NC_057877.1:23654009-24254009 GCF_019740435.1 Gambusia affinis | reverse complement strand
TGTGTGAATGGTGTAATTGAAATGTTTAAAGTGCTTTCTAGGATATTGATTTTTATTTTTACTAAATGTTTCTGCCGTAGGTAACCCCTGCTGCTCAGAGCCATGCCAGAACAGGGGTGTGTGCACAGCGATGGGTTCAGAAAACTATGAATGCGACTGCACACGCACTGGTTTTTATGGACAAAACTGCACAACACGTAAGTGTATAAAAATATATTTTTTTTTTTCTATTTTATTTTGAATTGTTACATTGGAGCTGCTGTTGACATCTTAACTCATCTTCCCCATTTCTGTCATCTGCAGCTGAGTTTCTCACTTGGGTAAAAATTTCCCTAAAGCCTACACCCAACACTGTGCACTACATCCTCACCCACTTCAAGGGTTTCTGGAACATCATCAACAATATCTCATTTCTCAGAGATGCCATCATGAAATACGTCTTAACATGTAAGCCTCTGCTTTTTACTCAGTGGAGAAATTAAGTAATTTATACAGAGACAAGTAGTAAGTTTATGCAACATGAATAAATAAATAATGTCCTTCCTCATTCTAGCCCGATCCCATATGATCGACAGTCCTCCTACTTACAATGTGGATTATGGATACAAAAGCTGGGAAGCCTATTCCAACCTGTCCTACTATACTCGTGCCCTTCCTCCAGTTCCGGCGGACTGCCCAACCCCTATGGGAGTCGTAGGTGAGTACACTTTCTGCGCTTCAGGAGAACCAGTTTTCTTAGATTCTTATTTTAAGCACAAGAGCATCCCGTTCCTATTACATCAGCGGAAGATCACAATGAAACCTTTTGTTTTTCTGCTTGTGTGAGAGGAAACAGTCTTATGAAAGCAAGCCCAAACCTGTCCCAGCATGCCACAAAGAAAGCACATTTTTGAGCATTTGCCCTGAAATCATATTATAAACACAAACCAGCTTCCTGCTGTGTTTTAAGCTGATGTTTATCTTGTTGTTTTCAGGTAAAAAGGAGCTACCTGATGTCAAGGTTTTGGCGGAAAAGCTCTTGGTGAGGAGACGGTTTATTCCAGACCCACAGGGTACCAGCTTGATGTTTGCGTTCTTCGCGCAACATTTCACACATCAGTTCTTCAAATCTGATATGAAGAACGGACCTGCTTTCACAGTGGCTAAAGGCCACGGGGTGAGTAGTCAAATCTAATTCAGAATAGATTATTAAACAAGATGTCTTGTAAGAAAAATTAAATCATGACCTGAAAATGTTTTTTTTGTTTATTTTAAGGTTGATCTCGGCCACGTTTATGGTGAAAACCTGGAGAAGCAACATAAACTGAGGCTTTTCAAGGATGGAAAGCTCAAATATCAGGTAAGAGCTGAGAGCCACATTTCATTAAGACAAAGGCTTCAAATCCACATTTGTGCCTCACACTTCCTTTTTGTCCTTCTTGTGTAACGCTACAGGTGATAAACGGAGAGGTGTACCCTCCACTGGTTAGGGATGTTGGTGTTGAAATGCACTACCCGCCACACGTCCCCGACTCTCAGCGCTTCGCTGTTGGCCACGAGGCGTTCGGTCTGGTCCCAGGCCTCATGATGTACGCCACCATCTGGCTTCGTGAGCACAACCGGGTGTGTGACGTTTTGAAGGAAGTTCACCCAGACTGGGATGACGAAAGACTCTTTCAGACCTCTCGGCTCATCCTTATTGGTGAGAAATCTTGACTTCTGCTAAACGTTTTTAAAGATATTTCCCGTAACGCCGCCCTGAATGCGGAATAACTGATAATAGCTTCGAAGAGAGGAAGTTGTGTTTTTAGTTTTGGTATTCCTTGAACAGCGCTTTTGATCATAATCACAGAAGTGTGTTTTGACTAGGCAGTGGTGAAATGTCAGTTTCCTTTTTGCAGCAGGAAGAGAAAATGTTTTTTTCAAAATGCAAATTAAGCAGAAAAAATAGCCTAAATTTGATTATATATTTCATCTCTGTAGGTGAGACCATCAAGATTGTGATTGAGGACTACGTGCAGCACCTGAGCGGATATAACTTCAAACTGAAGTTTGACCCAGAGCTGCTCTTTAGCAAACAGTTCCAGTACCAAAACCGCATCGCATCTGAGTTCAACACTCTTTACCACTGGCACCCTCTGATGCCTGACAGCTTCCACATCGAGGAGAGGGATTACAGCTACAAAGAGTTTGTCTTCAACACCACTGTGATGACGGAGCACGGCATCAACAACCTGGTGGATTCATTTTCCAAGCAGACTGCAGGACGGGTAAGGACTCTCAATGCAGCTGCAGGAACAGCTACATTTTTACCCCAACATGGCTCTAAAGCTTCATGACTTTAAAAATTTCATTCCCCTTTTACAGGTCGCTGGCGGGCGGAACGTTCCGGGACCCATCATGTATGTCGCCATCAAGTCCATCGAGAACAGCAGAAAAATGCGCTACCAATCCCTCAATGCCTACAGGAAGAGATTCTCCATGAAGCCCTACACCTCATTTGAAGACATGACAGGTGAGACAAATTCAACACCACTAACAAAAACTGATACATGTGGGTGGAGCAGATGACGCAATAGGATTACTAGGAAATTATCAACTCTACTACGTAATGCCAGACTCTTGACTCTAATTGTCCAACAAGTTTGAAAAGCTTCTGAACAGAGCTCTTGACATGCTTAGGTATTATTAAGGACATGCTTTTGCACTTACACACCAGCAGTTTGGGAGGTTAAATGTTTATTTCCATGTCTGTAAGAGGCAGATGTTCATTACATCCTGGCATAATGTAAGCAGATTGTCATTACAAAGAGCAAAGATGTAAACTTACAAGAGAGACCAGCAGCTCCAGGGAGGGAAAGGAAAACTACCCCAAGAGGTATTAAGGAAATTAGATGTGAGGAGACAAAGGAAAGATCAAACTGGAAAGTTAAGAAGTGGTGCAAGTGAGACGAGCCAGATTGAACCACAAGCTAAAACCATTTATATTTTTCTCTTCAGGAGAAAAAGAAATGGCCGCCATACTGGAGGAGCTGTACGGAGACATTGACGCTGTGGAGCTCTACCCCGGCCTGCTCGTGGAGAAGCCCCGGCCAAACGCCATTTTTGGGGAGACAATGGTGGAGATGGGGGCTCCTTTCTCCCTCAAAGGCCTGATGGGGAATCCCATTTGCTCACCAGAGTACTGGAAGCCCAGCACCTTTGGAGGCTCAGTCGGTTTTGACATCATCAACACCGCCTCCCTGCAGAGGCTGGTTTGCAACAACGTTCAAGGCCCCTGTCCAGTGGCGTCCTTTTATGTGCCTGACATCAAAGAGACCGGATCCATGACCATCAACTCGAGCACGTCGCAGTCGCGCGACAGTAACCCCAACCCCACATTCATTCTGAAAGAAAGGACTTCTGAGCTCTAAATACTTTAAAAATAGTGTAAAAGAAAAAAGGTTATTTAATATTTATTTAATATTTTAATATTTATAAATAAAAAACATTTATATTTTTATTTATTTGTCTTTATATTTGTAGATTTCTCCAAGTATGTGTTAATTTATTAAGTGCCTTAAGTTATTATCGTAATTTAAAAATAATTAATAACTTCATTGACACCTCACACTTGAGGTTTTAGACTTTCAGCTGCAGTCGTACTCATTGCATTCCTATTGTTTCATGAGGATAATTTCGGTACATTTGCACACGTATGGCTAAAACTGGAAGACTTCATGGTTACACTCACCATGACTGATTCATATGTCTGATGCAGTACACTGCAATATGCATTTCTATGTTTTCTACTAATTCACAGATGTATTTTTTTTTTTTAAGAAAACTTGGAATTTCAGTATATGTGTCTGCAGAAAAAACTGCAGAAATCTTCAACTGTGTAATATGACTGTAACAAGCATTATGTGATATATTCTTGTCTGAATGGAATAAACTCTGGCAGGATTGGCGCAATTTTTGGACTTCCTTTCTGTCTACTTTAAACTTAAAACACACATTTTCAAATTCATGAAACTTCCTCTTTCAAGAATATTTTAGGCCTGTTCTCAATCATTTAAATGTATTATTCAGCCCACCAATGAGAAAAAGAAAACACACCCTTTGTTTTTGTGCCTCTTATTCCTCTAGATAACTAACTGAAGTGTTTTTGAGCCTCAGTATAGCTCCATCCAAAATTATTGCACTGAAAAAAATAACTCTTTGGATGAACATAAAAAAACCATGGAAAGGTTTTCCACCTGATTACTTTGCTTTATTTCAGCACTATGTAATACTGTTACTCCTATTTAAAGCAAATGTGTTAGGTCAACTTAATTTATTAAGGTTATTCCAATGTAAAGCAATTGTGTTGGCTCAACTTATGTTATTATGGTTATTCTATGGCTGATTCTAAATCAGACAGGTTGGCTCAACTTAATTTATTATTGTTATTCTAATTTAAATAAAATGAGTTGGCTCAACTTAATTTGGTTATTCTACTAAGTTTTGGCTCAAGTTAATTTATTATGGTTATTCCAATTTAAAGCAAACGTGTTGGCTCAACTTAATTTATTAAGGTTGATTTTACTCATTTACTATAGTTGGACCCAATGTAATTTAAAAGAGCCAGCCCAACTAATTTACAATGCTTTGGACCAAATAATTTACTTGACTAAGATTCATAGTAATTTAGTTGAAACCAACTTTTTTTTCTTTTTTTTTTTGCACTAGTGGCTTGTATTTTTTTTGAGACAGTAGATGAGGACATGCGGCAAAGGTCGCCGGGGCCGGGAGTCGAACCAGCGATGTCTACATCAAGGACTAAGGCCTCCAAACATGTAGTATGCAAAACCACTGCACCACCGCACCACCACAGCACGCCGGTTAGCTCAACAAACAATTAAGTTGGCTCAACAAACATGCTTCATGCTGAAAGAAAGCTATTTGATCGTGTGGAAATCCTTTCCATGATTTAATTACGTTAATTCAGACATTTTTTAAAAAAAGTCAAATACTTTTTTTTATAGTGCAGTTCTTAAATGCCAATAGTGCCCTGCAGAGAAAAACAAATATCTATAGTTTAATGTGTAACTAAAACCGATTTGAAGTTTTCCCAGGTGCAAAACAGTTACGTTGCATGATCTTCCATAATCTCTCGTGATCCCCTGATCTCGCTAGACCCTCTTCGGAGGGAAATGAATCTGACTAAATTGAATCACGTTATCTCAAGATGTTATTCAAGTTGAGACAAAAACGATTGTCTCGCGTGAACTCGCATGATATCCCATGATTTCCCATGATCTCGCGTGAACTCGCATGATGTCCCGTGATCTCACTCAGCTTCAGCACAAGATCAGTCTGACTATAATGAATCATGTTATCTCAACATGATTAAATTTCATAAATGATATTCTTTTGTTAATGTAATAACCCCCTAAGTTCATTTTTTACAGTGTGCCATACCTGGAAGAGAAACGTAACAAACTTTAAAATAAATTGTTCGTCCCATCGGATTTAGTCCTTACCAGCCTACTTTGTTACATTTTCACTTTTAAGCTTTTTATTTTTTGCTTTGGCTGTACAATTTTAGGCAAGTATCAATTTTTTTTGGTAGCATTTTCCTGAATTCTGAAGATCAACATGCATTTCATTCTTAAATTGCATATTCTCATGTACTCATCCCCATTTTAATTGTACAGTCCACAGAACAAAAAACGGGATTCTAACTCTTGTAGAGGAGTTTTTGCAATGGTAACACTTTAAAAATGTACATCTGACCTTACATCTTTCTTTTGTTTTTGCTTTGATTCATCATTTACATGTTTCAAATCATCAAACTGAGTTAAATTTTAGCAGCCAGACTCCAAATTGTCATGGGAATTAATTTCGCAAATACAAGAAGAGGTCAAACGTTTACAAGAGGACATAGTTCCGGTTTTATGTTATAAAATATTCAGTCACCTGTGCTTCACAAGGTCAAAACCTCTGACATTCACACATTACAAGAAGTGAAGTTGCCATTCACACTACATACATATATATATATATATATATATATATATATATATATATATATATATATATATATATATGTAAACACCCTATCTGTTCTCATAAAAATGGAAATAGCAATGTAATTATTAATCTGAGTTGTTCAACTTTAAATGGCACAAAACAAAGCAAACACCAAGGCCAGTGTTTTATCTGATGGATCCTTTTTATTGGTAAATGTTGCACCTCTCCAGTCTTGTACTTGTTCTGCTCCTGAACTTTATTAGCAAGAGAATAAATGTGGCTGACATGAAAGCTCCAGTGAGCTTTAATAAACCAGTACCCTGTGAGTATTCTGATTTATTCAGCCTATGCTCACATTTTTGTGCAGCTACAAGAGCTTTCACTTCTCAACAGTACAGAAAAAACATGTACGTGCTTGTCAGACCCAACGAGATTTGTGCCAAGACAGTGCAGATAAGGAACAAGATGAAATGGTTCAGATCGCTTCAGTACATTTCTCTTAAACTTTTATGCTTTTTGTCAGAGATTTACTGGCTTATTTCATAAACTCTTCATTGTTAAGCATGACATTTCCTTACACTGTGTGTAATGAAAGAGAAATAGGGGAGATTATCCCACAGAAGGGGGCATTATTATGGTTTCCAGTGGTCAACTTTTCTGGGAAAAGGTTCTGGGAAAGAAGCTGCTTTACTGTAATTGCTGTATAAGAAATACCACCCATTCTGAAAACATACACCCAGCAAGTGGGTGGAGGATAAAGTCTCCAGAGGACCCTGTCCAATTCAAACACGGCGACAAAAATGCTGACGTGACGGGCAGCATGGCATCGTGAATCAGCTCGCCAGCGCTAGACATCGTCCTCTCTAACCTCAATAGAAATTTTTCCATCACATTTCTCACAAAAGAAACAGCTTCCACATCCAAATGAAAACACACCGACATGCAGAACTAAGAGCATTGTATTAATTAAGTCATGTGCATCAGTTGTCATCTCAGCTCATCCTCATAAAGAGTTACTTCTCCATCACATAATGTTTGGCTCGGGATATCCCATTGGATGAACTTGGCCTATCACAGCATGAAAACGACCTGATTGTGAGGGGGCATTATTAGTAAGTTGTTATTTCCTCACTGTCTGATGCCAGAGCATGACTGTGACTAATATTGTTTGGTTGTACGTCAATGTGTGGCCTGCTCAGATCCTGCTTTATGAGATTGGGCAAGGGGAACCCATCTTGCTTTGTGTGGATCTAATGAGGATGAACAGAACGTGGGCCCGAGTGCAGGAGATGATCAGGACAGCTCAGCGTGTTTTTTTGTCCTTCTCACTGCTCTGGAGCCAGACTTACAGTGGGAGTGAGACCACCACCAGAATTACGTGACACCTTGCAAGTGGTGCAGCGTAGGTCAGCTGGAAAGTGGTGCAAAGGCACAAAGGAAATGTGGCTCTGAATTATCGTAAATGAAATTAGTTTTTCTAAAAGTCCCTCAGAGCTCACGTCCAACCTAAGCAATCAAATGAAAACCATTAGAAATCAGTTAAAACGTGACTTGACATTTAAAGGCAGCAACAGTTTCTTCTCTGAAGTCAGTGCTGATGTGTTTTCTGCTAGCACATTAACACACAACGTTTGAGGGTCTGTTACTTTCATACTTGTATCCGAACAAAGATGTGGTCAAAATTTACTGTATGTACTGTAATTTACTGTTGTACTGCATGTTTTTCTTTTTAATCACAGACATTTCCATGCAAATGTAAAAGGGAAAGTGAGAACTTTAAATATTCTCTTAAATTATTGTGAGGTTTGACATAAATCAATTATAAAATGTTTTAACCTTCACTGTGAATACCTTGGTTTGTACAGTCCAAAATATGCTAAAAATATATAATAAACTCAAATAAACTGATCATGTGACTTGTTTGGGTTTATTGTCAGTGTTGGTATAAGACTCAACAAAGCTGCTTCTTAACTACAGGGAACATCCCCATGTCATTCTTTCTCAATGATGGAGGTTTTGCTTCAGGTTTGACACATCCTAACTAACAACATGCCTGTCATACTTCAACTAGAAACACACTGTTGAGGTCATGGTGACAGGAAACGAGCCTGGGGGTGATGAGAGGAAAGTCAAGGCTAAGTGTAAACTAACAACAAATAGGTTTAATGTTTTATTAGGTTCGGCCTATTAAAATTAATAAAATGTTACCTTGGTTATTGACAAAACGTTGTAAGTAGTTGTAAGTTTACCCATAAACATACTAGGTGGTTTGTGGACACGTGAGCGCACAGTCATGTCTGATATCAAGTAATATAAAGATAGATTCAAAAAAGAAAAGCAATCTATGAGATATGAAGCAGAGGAAGAAATGTCAGACTTTGATTTTATTCACTTGGCTTTGTTACAGGAAAAACAAGAAGCGGTTCCTCCAGGAAGTTCAGAAAAAAGCACGAGAAAGAGAAATTCCCTCCAACAACAAGGCATTGTGTACCAAGGAGGAAGAGATCTAAAAATTGATTACTACTTTTTCTGTTTTATTGTGATTCCTGACAATAACGATCTTAAGGGAATCAGGTTAATAAAATGTTATTAACCTGATTCCCTTAAGATCAGGTTAATAACCTGACCTTAAGCATTAAGGGTTTTTAATTTTACCAAATTAAACAGAAAACAAGGAAGTATGTTTATCAAGAATAGAAATAAATGATAGAAAACTTAAATAATCCAAAACATCGAAACACTGTTTCCTTTTCCTCATTCCAATGTCTTCACTTCATCACTCGGAGACTTTCGGTGTGAGAAACTTTTTCATTTACAATCCAGATGTTACACTTGATGACTTCAGTTCAGAAGCACATAGAAACTACTAAAGCGATGAGCAATACATTCAATTTCATCATCGCCTCACTCACCAAAATTACCTTAGTAGGATATATCTCGACCTAAGAAACTATAAACATTACATGGAGGAACTTTTTCAGGTTGAACTACGGGCGTGGTTGTCCGTAGATGAGGGGTCTTAAAGGGGTGGCCTTTTTTCTTAGTCAAAATTTAATGTCCACTACCTAAAGACCATTGATAAGTAGAGGACAAAAGAAGTGGAGTGAGACCTTAAAAATGGTCCCCAAAGGGAAATCAAATCCATTAAACTTAAACAAATTAAAGAGATTCAGCTTTCAGTAAATAACGCTTTGGGTATCACCTTGTTGCTCAAAACCATTAAAAATATTTTACTTTCATAGTTTTAATTTAAGAAGCTGACTCCACCCACAGGGTGTGGGTAGTATCTGATAACGTTGGAAAATGATTCTTTGCCAAGTGGCCTGTGGTGTCGATACAAAACAAAGAGAAAAATGTCATTCCTACCTATGAAAATTAGACTCAACAGACGAAACAGCATGCTAGAAATGTTGGGAGGGATACCGTTTATCTGAGCTGCACGTAAAACTGATAAGAATACATTTAGAAATCCTCTGGAGAAGTTTAGTTTTTTTGGTCACTAATTAATGTTGCTTTAATAGGGAGAAGACAACATTTTTCTGGTCATTGCCTCCTGCATACCAATGATAGGGTTAAGATAGATTTCATTAAATAACAGCACAGTTTGACTCTAATTATTTATTCTTAAAGAACTTTGGTAAACTAGCACTTGCTTAAGAATATACCTTTCTTGCAAAGTCCTGGTTTTCCCATCTTTGTGTGCATTTAAAAAAATAAACCAATGTCTAAAATAGTAACACCACAATTGTTGGTTAAAGCCAGCTGTGTTGGTCTTTTTCACAGTACAAAGACCATTTGTTGAGTTTACAAATCTCAACTCTGCTGTTAAATAACTGACACGGCTCTGTATTTACTTTTTGGGAAACTTTAACAGTCATAGGAGTGTTACTGATTTTTATAAGCTAGGTGTTGAAACAAGTGGCAAAGTTTGTGTTTGCAATGTCCTCTCACAGTCGAGATATCTCCGAATCAGCGACGTTTCTGTGTGAGTTGGGCAGGTATTTTATTCAAAAACTATGCATCTGAAGCTTATTGTTGGTTCTAAATTGCCCCTATTGTGTGAAATTACAGCCACAGTTTCAGGTACTGATAAGGGTAATGTGGCTCTTCACCCAGGAGTCCTTCTGTGTGAGGGGGCAACACATGTACTTAGACAAAATGTGTTTGTTATGCTTCGTTTATTGATCATTTACCTGAAAATGAGACTGTGGGGCATCATAACCATAAACCACACACCTTTTATTCACACAACCCAGATTAAACATTTGACCCAAACTAAAATATTTCCAAATGAATCGCTTGATCTGAAGCATTTTTTCATGCAGAAGGTCGATGGCATCCTTGGGTACACACGCTTTCAAATGAACAAATTAAAATGTTGTAAATGATGTGATTCATAAAGAAGGACTAACACCTGTTATCAGTCACATTTTGGTATCGGTGTTGATCAGTTAGTCTGTTCATCAGAGATGGTGACTAATATCAAGGCACAGTTGTAAAATGACATCTGTTAGATTTTGTCCTTTCCTATATTAGTAATAGGGTGTCTCAGTGACATATGTAAGGTGTCATTCAAAGGCCTTTCACAATTTAAAACATTCTTCCATGTAACATCTACCTTTTCAGTTGCTGTAAAACGATTATGTGGGAGTAAAAATGGTAAGTAAATAAAAACCCTAATGTGTAATTTTATTTTTTTGGGGGGAAAGGTTCATTCCAGACAGGAACTCCTCTTGTAATGTTTGTGTGATAAAACATTTCCAGAAAACTCTTAATTAATTTAATTTGGGTAAATAAAAAGAAGTATAAATCTCAATCAAAGAGCTCTCTGAATAAGAGGGAGGACAGAGGTATTATTTGGCAGGACATTCACAGAACACCCAGAGGAGAACATTCAGTAAAACAACATCTAATTGGTGTTGAGATTCTGCACGTAGCAGCTGATCAGCAATGTTGTGAATGTGGGTTAAACAAGGTGACATTCAGCGCCATTTTCTCTCACATTTAAGCTGAAACTCTATGAGAAATACATTTAATTTAATGACAGAGACAAAAGAAATAAGTTTTTGTGAAGATTTAATGTTAAAAAGTAGAGAATTTCAATAAAAGAGATATGCAAAAAATATAATTATCAGGCTCAAATAATTATGTTTTTTATTTCACTGAAAAAATACATCAATTTGCCATATAACCACATCTCAAAGAATATAATATGATGAAAAAGTTAATTTATTCCAGCTTCAGTGCTATATAAATTTATTTTATAACAGAGAATATATAAAAAACAAAAATTCCCTCTATTGTGAAAGAAGAAATATAACATGAAACCCTTAAAATTGATGACTCAGTTGCATGTAGTTGTGACATTGCCATGATCAAAGTTATCATGAGGAAGTCTGTTGATCATTGTGAAACACGCATCGTCACTCTCCACAATACCACAAGGCAAAAGACATCGGCTGCTCATATGCTTAATAATGAAAAACTTAGTGGAAGGAAAAAAACATGCAGTCACAATTACAGCCTTGAGGAGATTGTGGAGTCATAAGTTTTGGAGTTATTCACAGATTTTACAGAACCTTAATAATAGAGAGTTTGGGGATTATTTTTACTCTTCTTACCATGATTCTCATTGTGTGTATTGTCCACCTTTGTTTGTTACAGTTCCAGTTGTTTTTTATTACTCTGGCCAGGGCAAGTTTAGGCCAGCTGTAATTCCTCAGTTAATGAAGATCAGCATATATTTCCCTTACTTGAAAGCCACATTCAGAGTTTCCATCACTCACTGATTTACGCTATGAAACTATTATTACACTTACATGGAAAAACTTTTTAATTAATTGCTAGTGCTATCCTTAATAACCTGCAGGTAGTTTCTTTCTTCCTATTTGTTTGAAGTGATGGTGAAAGGTGAAACTTAACATGGCTGGCACGAGATAAGTTTCACAGATAAGTTGTGGTTTAATGATTTTCACATTGCTATTTTCCATTCCCCAAAACCTCTCAGGCAAAGCAGTGACGCAGCTTTACTCTCATTAAATGGAAAAGCACCAGATGTCTAAGGTGGAGGAAAGTGGAATCTGATTGGTATGATTACAATATCTTATTTTATTTAGCGTAAAACCTTTATTTTCACTTATCGAAGTGTTTAAGATGTGAAGGTGAGAGATTGTGAAGGTTGGCATGTTTTAGGTTTGCTCTGTCTTTGGTTTGCTCTGTAGGTTGTGTAAACCTTATCTCTGTTTCCTTGTACCAATCTTCCTGTTTATCATTAGGTGTGTTTATTTCCTGCAAAGTTGTGTAAACCAGGTTCTGCAGTTCATTGTTTGCAGATAAATTTCCCCTTTGACACCAGTTCAGTTTTTCTCACTCTGGTTCCTCCTTTGTCACCATCTACCCAAATCTAGTTAGACCCTGATGCTCAGTTTAGTCACACTCCCTCTTAAGTTCAGTGGAAACTTTTGGCTTGACATCTTCTACATATACTTTTATCATTTTCAAATTATTGTCTTAGTTAATTATAGTCCCCTACAAACTGAATTTGTGAATGAGTCTTTATTGCGCAAAATATGTCTCATCTTTCAGTGAGTCACAGTCTGAACATTCAACGTTGAAACCTGAAATGTTAAACCTGTTAAGGTTCAAATGCCTGACTCATGCTACACATCAATCTCCAAACATTGGTGTCAGCAACGAACAAATTGGATCAAATCCAGCAGTAAAAGAAAAACTCTTGCACTTTGGCAAGCAGATGAATAACAGAATTTCCAGTCAAGGTTGCTTTGTCATGAGTTGAAAGGAATAGGTCCCAAATGTAGACAGGAAATAAGCAGCATCATTTTTGTTGAAAAAAAAAGATAAAGAGATAAAAATCTTACATTAAACAGAGAATAACCAAAGACTGTAACATGGGACACTTAAGGAGCCAAAAAAATAAAAAGTTTTCATAAGAAAATAAAGCATTTTTTTCTGAGGCATCTCTATTTTAGATATTTCCATCCATCCATCCATCCCTCCATCCATCCATCCATCCATCCATCCATCCATCCATCCATCCATCCATCCATCCTTCCAAAGTCCTCTATTTAAACATCAAGAAGATCAGAAGGAAATGTCTGAATGTTGTAATAAATATTGTGCAGAATCTACTGTTTATGTGGGTGAATAGCATCATTAGTTTCTACTTTTACTTTTTCGATATGTAGGAACCTATTATCAATTTCCTTAATTTTATTGATAGTGTTCTTCTAGCACACATGACAAATAATCGACTGTCAACTACGACAAGACAGAATCCTCATTTCTGCATTCCTATATCTTCCTAATAATATCTGTCGTGTTTTACAGCATATTAGCTTTCATTATATCTCAGGAGGAGATTTCAATAACAGAGGATTACACCAAGTGACTAAGAAGGAAAGTTATGGATGGCCAACAGTGTCTACAGACAATCAAAGCTACAGACTGTCACATTTGGGAAATGTGTGCCTGCAGGGAAGGCAATGTTTTTATATAGGTGGAGCTGTTTAAAAATGTCAAACATGGGAAGTTCACTGTGGGTTCACTGCCTGTAAGGCTATGAAGACATGCTGTGATTACTGTGCTTTGGAAAACAATTCAGCTTCACTGTCTGAGTCTGAAATAAATCCTCCTATAATCAAATACCTCTGTGCCTCTGTGTGTGATGTAGTGTCGTCAGAGCGTCAAGAAAAGTGGTGAGAAATCAGCAGACTGTTCAATGCTCCTCCAGATGGATTTTATTCTTTGCCGTCTTTGTCTTCTAACATAAAACCTCCAAAGTCTTACAAGCTTTAAACAGAGTTATATCTATGGATCATTTGGACAGGAAAAAGTCAGGAATCTGTCCCCAAGCTGCTAAATATCAGTCATAAACTCACTTCTAAATATTCGATTGAAACAAATAAAAAAAAAATATTTCTGAGCTTTTTGTGCAAATGTAGAATAGACAGTAAAACTTAGAATGTGACACAGTGCTACTTTTTGTATTTTCTGGGTGCATGATGTCATGTCAGGAGCAACGGCAGTGATTGCAAAAGCAGCAATTCTTCATGTTTAAGATGATAACATAATTCTTGGGACAACGTTGGAAAACCTCAGAGTTTGTGTATGTTTATACTGGATGAGTCACAGTGGGATAAAGATGGAAACAGGAGCCAAAACGGAAGAGGAGTGGAGAGAGTTGAAGAGCACAGGACTGTCCAGTCTTGACTCATCCATTCTTCCTCTGTGTTGCGCTTCCAAGGAGACAAACTCTCTTGGCAACTTTTAAAATGATCTTTAAAAGTAAATTTTTTTAACCCATTCTCTGCAAAGTGATCCTTATACATACATTCCTGTGGTTTTCTATAAAATCCTTTTTTTCCCCACATTTCTACAAGAATTTGATGCAAAACAAATGGAAACGTAAATTATACAAATGAACAAAAAAAATAAACAAAAAACATTGTTGCAAAAGTATTAACATCCCCTTAACTTATTTATGATAGACCAACAGAAAGTAGCACACTTTGGGGAAGTCATGTATGTTTTTTATTTGTTTTACAAATAGAAAACCTGAAATGTCAGCATTTCTTACTCTTTTAATGCTAATTTTAAAAAAGTGCAGTAAGGTGCCTTCAGAAATCATTAAACCAGTTAATAGAGTCCAAGTCTGTGGAATATTGTGTCAGTGTAAATCAGAAGTTTATGAGAGAACATCACTGAAGAAAAAGCAGCAGGAAGGTCAGAGCAGCATGACAGTTGATTGGAAGATGGATGGAGCACAAGATAGGCATGTTAGCAGCTGCAAAGGACTGCAACGTATGTGGGACACTTGATGCACATCTGTATAGTACAGATGTGTATCATACGTATACACATCTGTATGATACAGAAATTTTATCTACCTTATCTGAGGAGCGAAAGACAAACATTTAAGATTTGCAAACAACATAATTTTTGGGAAAACATTGGAAAACCTCAGAGTTTGTGTATGTTTACATTGGATGAGTCACGGTGGGATAAAGGTGGAAACAGGAGCCAGAAGAAAAGGAGTGGAGAGAGTTGAAGAGCACACACATTTTCTGCAATAACTGGTTTCTGTCCAGCATATTATGTCTTACAAACACAGGACTATCCAGTCTTGACTCATCCATTTTTCCTCTGTGTTGCGCTTCCAAGGAAACAAACTCTCTTGGTAACTTTTAAAATGATCTTTAAAAGTAAATGTTTTTTTAACCCATTCTCTGTAAAGTGATCCTTATACATCAGGGGTCTCAAACTCCAGTCCTCGAGGGCCGCAGTCCGGCAGTTTTTAGATGTGCCTTAGGTAAAAAACACTGGAATGAAAAGGCTTCATTTCCTCCTCCCTGTGTACATCAGTTCTCCAGAGAACTTAATGACCTAATTATTCTATTCAGGTGTGGTGCAGCAGAGGCACATCTAAAAGTTGCAGGACTGGAGTTGGAGACCCCTGTTATACATGCTTTCTTGTGGTTTTCTATAAAATCCTTTTTTTTCCACATTTCTAGAAGAATTTGATGCAAATTATACAAATGAATAAAAAAATAAATAAAAAACATTGTTGCAAAAGCATTAATCAATCAATCAATCAAATTTTATTTGTATAGCACATTTCAGCAGCAAGGCATTTCAAAGAGCTTTACATCAAATCAAACACAAAAACACAATGCAACATAGAATCAACAATCAAAACACAACATTAAGTCAGATTCCGTCAATAAATTTGTAATTGATTACGTTTCAAATACAACTCTAAACAAGTGGGTTTTAGTTGAGATTTAAAGGAAGTCAGTGTTTCAGCTGTTTTACAGTTTCTGTAAGTTTGTTCCAGATTTGTGGTGCATAGATGCTAAATGCTGCTTCTCCTCGTTTGGTTCTTCCAATCAACTGTCTATTAACATCCCCTTAACTTATTTATGATAGAGCAACAGAAAGTAGCACACTTTGGGGAAGTCATGTATGTTTTTTATTTGTTTTACAAATAGAAAACCTGAAATATTAGCATTTTTTTCCTCTTTTAATCAAAATTTTAAAAAAGTGCAGTAAGGTGCCTTCAGAAGTCATTAAACCAGTTAATAGAGTCCAAGTCTGTGGAATATTGTGTCAGTGTAAATCAGAAGGTTATGAGAGAACATCACTGAAGAAAACGCAGCATGAAGGTCAGAGCAGCATGACAGTTGATTGGAAGATGGATGGAGCACAAGATAGGCATGTTAGCAGCTGCACAGGACTGCAACGTATGTGGGACACTTGATGCACATCTGTATGATACAGAGATTTTATCTACCTTATCTGAGGACCGAAAGACAAACATTTAAGATTTGCAAACACCATAATTCTTGGGAAAACATTGGAAAAACTCAGAGTTTGTGTATGTTTACACTGGATGAGTCACGGTGGGATAAAGGTGGAAACAGGAGCCAGAAGAAGAGGAGTGGAGAGAGTTGAAGAGCACACACATTTTCTGCAATAACTGGTTTCTGTCCAGCATATTATGTCTGACAAACACAGGGCTATCCAGTCTTGACTCATCCATTCTTCCTCTGTGTTGCGCTTCCAAGGAAACAAGCTCTCTTGGCAACTTTTAAATTGATCTTTAAAAGTAAATGTTTTTTAACCCATTCTCTGTAAAGTGATCCTTATACATGCTTTCTTGTGGTTTTCTATAAAAATCCCTTTTTTCCCCCACATTTCTACAAGAATTTGATTCAAAACAAATGGAAACACAAATTTATGATATTTATGATAGAGCAACAGGAAGTAGCACACTTTGGGAAAGTCATGTATGTTTTTTATTTGTTTTACAAATAGAAAACCTGAAATATTAGCATTTCTTTCTCTCTTAATGCTAATTTTAAAAAAGTGCAGTAAGCTGCCTTCAGAAGTCATTAAACCAGTTAATAGAGTCCAAGTCTGTGGAATATTGTGTCAGTGTAAATCAGAAGTTTATGAGAGAACATCACTGAAGAAAAAGCAGCAAGAAGGTCAGAGCAGCATGACAGTTGATTGGAAGATGGATGGAGCACAAGATAGGCATGTTAGCAGCTGCAAAGGACTGCAACGTATGTGGGACACTTGATGCACATCTGTATGATACAGAGATTTTTATCTACCTTATCTGAGGACTGGAAGTCAAACATTTAAGATTTGTAAACAAGTAAAGACATACCCAGACAGATCTGCAGCTCTACCTGCCAGAATGGATTTGACAAAATATCGACTCAGGGCAGGAGAATTTAAATGCCCTCCACACAGTTCAGATTTTTTATTAATGAAAAAAAAAAACTTTATCCACATATAATATTCATTTCACTTAGCAATTACGTACTACTGTGTGTTAATATTTCACCAAAATTCCTACTAAAATAATTTGAAATTTGTGTCGCGTGACAAAATGTGAATCATCAAGCATCAGATTCCGAAGTTCTCAGAATTGAAAATTCCTGGAGTTTAGATCGCTGTCACAGCTTGTTGTGGATGTTTGAAAACGCAAATAGATGATCTGTGAATGAATCTGCAGCTGGTTTGAACTGACCTAAACCGCTCTGAAGCGCTTCTTGTTTGTAGTAACATCATTACTCACACTGAAAGTAAGCTTTGTAGCCAAGGAGCATCCTTCAACACACTCTGTAAACTCTAATCACAAATATAAAGGTTCACAAAAGAAGTGCTAAACGCTTTAAACAAGATATATAAAAAACAAGATTAATAATTATACTGTAATATCCCTTATCAGTACAGAAAAACAAACGTGCAATAATAGCGCAAATGTTATTTAAAAATGAGTAAAAATAGAGCAGATAATTGTACTAATGCCAGTCAGCATGTATGGAAAGCATGTACTTATTACTTTTGCTGGGAGCAGTGAGAGACATAAATCTTCCATTTATCAGACAACTCTATAAATCTTTAATTGACATTTTTCCTTCATTTTGTTCATTCGCTGTTACAGCAGCCTTTCCCGTTTGCTCCATGCTCCTGCAGCTCCTCCCTGTGGTTCTGAAGAAGCTTCCAGACTCTGGGAAAAGCCCCTCCACCCACTCACCCCTCCCCTCAGGCGGACAAAACCAGTATGGAAAATAAACAAATGAACGAATGCATGAATGAATAAATGAAAAACGTCATTTCAAAAACAGAAACACTAACATAGCAGAATAGTGACTAACATCCACAAGTGATTATCAACACTAAAACAGAGACTGGACAAAAATGTATGTGGGTGAGAGCTGACTAGCCTTTCCCTTCTTCCTGTACGTAGGCGAAGGATGTGCAGTTACGCAACAGAAGCACTCACAGGAGCAATCAGGGTGAAGTAAAGAAGTCTTTGTCCACTCACCTGCTGACTGAGCGCCACCTCACCCTGTCTCGTGTGGCTTTCTCTTATTTCTCAATGTCAGGGACACTGCGGATTATGAATTGGAAGATGACAAAGATGAAAATTACATCTGTAATATTCAGATGATCTATATGTGAGTGAATGAAAGAACAAATGTTTTCTTGTTTGAGCACTTTAAATCAAAAAGAAGAACAGAGATTGTTCTACAAAATCCAACCCTTTTTCCAGTTTTCCGGATCAACAATTTCTGGATCAAAATTGGAGAAGAGTTTGATGTTTACTGAATTTCTACCCTTGGAGGATGAGTTTTTTTAATGTTTCTTACTGTGTCCAGGCTTTATTTTATGTCATTTATACCAGTGTATAAATCCCAAATAACAACCTAATATTAGATTAGGTGTTCAGTGACACACACACACACACACACACACACACACACACACACACATGCATACAAAGGAGAAATATAGGAAACCCCATGAAAACCTCAATGGATATTTGATGAATATGATAACAATGCTAAGAAGCTTGACATCTGAAGAAAATGCTTTTTGATGTTTTTTGTTAAATTTTGATAATAAACTCAATTAAAACTTAAAATGGCATTAGAATATAATCCTAAAATACATTAGAATGATAAGAAAATGGTTCCTCAGCATTTTGAAAGACTTTTGCTCTGTTTAAACCTTACTGGAGCCGTCTGAGGTCTGCAGAAAGAAAACTGATTAAGTTTTTGAGTCAGAGAAGGATTTAAAAGCTGTCAAACAAAAATGAAATCAGACGTTCCACTGTACAATAAATCGTCTACAAGTGGAGGACGTTCAAGAAGCATCTCACTGGGAAAAGCTAGTAATTATAGTCTTCCCAGATGAAGTGTGAAATGACCTGGCTCCTGTAATAATACCTAAAACAAAAAGGGTCACTTTGTAACTGACATAGAAACAAGATTGTAAAAGAAATCTAGATTTCATTACTATTTTTTGTCCAGTCGTTATAATAAGTAAAGAAATAGGATGTATAACAAGACAGTATACAATTAGTAGAGAAACTAAGGAGCTGAAACTAGAGGATAAGTAAATTGATAAACTGGTGTCCTTGGCAAAACCTCTGAATCACTTCTTTGTTGAATCAGCATGAAGGTATGTCCTGTCAGAGCCCACATATTTCCAGCTTTTTGTGCATGTACACAGGCCTACAGATGTGGGTGGCATGACTTTTCCCCCCACATGAACCCTGGGTCGCCACGTCTAAACATTTCTTTGGAATGGGCTCTAATCAGGTCTTTCTGAATTTTTAAATATTTCTCTTTCCAAAATTATGTGGCACACAACATGTGCAAAGTTAGCTGAAGCTCAAATTATACCATGCAATTTTAGTTATACTCATTTATGCTGAACACAAAACTTTCCTAAATGAGATTCATTCTCAACAAGCCAAACAAGAAAATAAACTAATTTTAATCTAGTTTGCAAGACCATTTGCTTACTGAACAAAGCCAACATTTTCAGTAAGTCATGCAAAACTGTTTCCTGTTACTGGAGTTATTACAAATCATTGGGAAGTTTCTTGACCTTAACTCCAGCTGTTCCTTTTTTTCATGCATCATGCAGCCATTAGGGCACATTGCAAGTCATGCTTTTTGCTAATTTTTTATTTCTTTTTGTATTTTACGTTAAAATGGTTATAACTCTATTGTACAAACTTCCTCTTCTTAGGCTGAGATAATATCAGCTTAAACGTTAAAATTTTCTTAGGTATAAATTTGAACAAATGGATGAATGACAATTTTACATGAAAGACAAAAACAGCAAGTCAATGCTTTTATCCTTGATTACCTTTTTCTGTAATCGAATACCTAAAAATACCTATTTTCTCCTATTTCTTATGTTCTTGGTATTTAATTTTATTGCTATAGTTAGGACATTTGCACCATTGTATAAGCTGGAAAACATTTCGAGAAGAAACGTCATTGCTCACCATGAATCACAAAGAAAAGCAGTTTTCTCAGACCAGTATTCATTTCCTTTCAGACGTTACGACTGGCAAGCATCTGTGCAGACATTACATTTGGATCTAAAATACCTTTTATGTGTCACTTGCCTCTTTTGGTTTTGTATTTTTGTTTCTAACCCGCACCATCCAATTTTAGTTTAGTTAAAGACCTTTCATGTATTCTTTGTTTCTAGTAGCTTATTTACTGTCTCTTGCAAAAGCACCATATCCCTCAAACTTTTGCACTTTTGTCAAACAAAAACTTTAATGCCCAGTGTATTACACAAATGTAATGTTGCACACCAACACAAACTAGCATATAATTTTAGTGGAGGAACATATGGCTTTATTAAAGAGGTGTGCAATACTGCATATTTTGGTATTGATATGATACCAAGTAAATACTGGGCCATATTGCTGATAATGATACAACATTTTTTGTTATTTATATTTTAATATGTCATCAAACTTCTCACCATTGTGTGTCTTTGTGGGGAAACAGGAGGGGGATTTTTTTGTTGTTGAATTATTTTGTTAAAACCTAGAGTTAAAGCTGATAGGTGTAACTGCATTACAAAAATAAAACACATTTCAAGAGGGCATCTGGAACTAAAGGATTGATCTTATCACACTAGGTATCAATATTGCCAATAACCTAGAGTTGATAAAATCGTCACTAGGATATTATATCGATATTGTCGACTTGGTATCAATACTATCGATATTTTGGATCAATCCGCCCGCAAACATGTGCATGAAGGTGCTCTGGTCAGATTAGACTGACAATAAAATTTCTGAGCAGCAGGAAAACTATAATCACAGTGAACACACGGTGGTGGCAGCATGTTTCTGCAAGGAGAATTGAAGCTGGTCCTACCTGAAAAAAGCCCATTAGAGGCGGCAAAGAATTGTATTTCTGCTGTTTGTGCTCCTCTTACACAGTTCCTTCAGATGCTCTTCAAGAGGCAAACTTAAAGCTTTCCCTCTATGCATCTCCATTGTTAAGGCTTCTGTCTTTTCCTCCATCTCTTTTAGCCTCTTATCTGCTTACACGCACATGCTGCAGCTTACATAATGATGTTTATGTGTGACTGCTGTGTGTCCCTGGGTGGTGCACAGAGACAAAAAATGAATGAAGTCCAACACCATCAAGAGTCTGGAGTGGATGTTGACCTTCCAACAGAGCAAAGACTTTAAAGAGGCAACCAGAACTACAGTGGTATTATTGGATCACAGTATATTTCTGTGGAAAACCCAAAGTACAATGCAATTGTCAATCTGTAGAGAGAAGAAACTTGCTGCTCACAGATTGTCTCCATCTGATGTGAGTTTAGCTTTACACACATTGCAGAAATATTTGGGCTTCAGTTTGTAGATGTGGAAAGCTGTTGTTTCTACATAGAATCCGTTTCCTTCCACTTTACAATGATGTGCAACAATGGGATGATTTATTAGATCAAATCCTCCCAAAAGACTGCGGTTGTACGCATCAAAATGTGAAAAAGTTCCAGCACTACTGACACCTATGCAGTTCACTATGAGCGTGTTGATGCTCATAGTGAACTGCATAGCTGAGTTTGTCAATGCAATACTCAAAGGGTTTATTCAAACTGAAACTGGAAGCTGCATTTCACGAGAATTCATGTAGTGAATTACCCTCCTGCAGGGCAATTAACATTATAAAAGACTGAGTTTTTTCAAGCTGTTCTTTCTAGCACAAAATTCAGAAATATCTTTTACAGAGATGCTGTGTCAAAATAGGTGAAATGCATGATATTTTAATGGATTTGATTGGATTTACTTCAATTATTGACTGAGAAGCATGAAAAACTTCAACTAGGTGTATCTCAAATAACACCTACTTTACCATTAAATAGATTTAACAGTGGTTCTTAATCCTGGTTCTCATGCCCCACAGAGCTTCATATTTTAAATGTGTCTCTATTACAGCACACCTGATTCATATCCTCTGGTATCTCAACACGTTCTGCAGAAGCCTGTTAATCATCCATTCATGAAAATTGGGTGTGTGGCAAACGGAAACACCTGAAATATGCAGGACAGTGGCCCTGAGGACCAGGGCGGAAAAACACTGGGACGTAAAGTAGCAGATATAAAAATATGAGTGATACTTATTTTCTGCTTTTGTTCAAATGGTAATTTCAGTCAATAGGACTTTGTCATTTGTGCTTTTCAAAGAATAAAAAAAGTGATGAACTGATGCCATTTTGAACTTTAAAGAAATTTACAGGAAGGAATTTTAGCCGTAAGCATAATTTAACACCTGTGTAGACTTGCACAAATTACCAGTTTCTGCAGGCAAGAAACTGCAGAAACTACCAGTATTTGGGGAAATCAGGTCAAGGTGTATCTCTCCAAGTTTGAAAGAGAAGCCGTTGTTTCATTGCACAGCATATTCTGACCTCTACTTTACAGCACTGCTGGGAAAGAAAGTCAAAGGAAAAAAACAGACCTCTGACGGGAATCACCTTTATAATTTCCATTAAATGACTTCAAAACTCATCACAGAGCAGAGCCAGAAAATTCAGTAGGAGGCTCCAGGAGGCATTCTTCAGGGTTGGCTTAAAATGTGGCGAGTGACCAGGAAATGAAACTTCCCCATTGAGAGGAACAAACGTGTATTTACTTTGGCTATGTGAAAGAGCATGTCTGGACTCTTACCCTGACAACGTAATCGCTAGCAGATGTCATAATAGTGGAAGTTCTTGGTTCCAAGAATGACTGAAAAGGAAAACTCCACTTAGGCCTGGGTCAGAACAGAGGAAAGTTACAGAAATGTCTTCTGTTTTGCAGACTAAGCTCAGAAATTTTGGCATGCATGATGCATGCAGTCCAAAGGCAGTTTACCTTATCGAAGAGTTTATGTTGCTAATCCTTCATGCTAATTAACAATTTTGTCATGAAGAAAATGTTTGATTTACTCTTTAGAAATTAGGCTTTAAATACTGTAAAACACAGACATAAATGCTGCATTTATTTAGGGGATAATGATGCATTTAAACTATTTTTCCAAGGTATAAATAGGGGGGAAAAAAGCTTTTCTGAGAATCATTAAGATCCTTTCGTTGGAACGGCAGGTTCTAGTCTATTATACTATTATACTAATAAACCATAGTAATTATATTAATATTTATAGTTTGTTGTTTTAAGATAGATATTCTCTAATGCAAAAAGAAAAAATATGGATTCAGGGTAAAATATATACTTGCACCCTCAGAAATATTTAGTTAAAAGTTTCTTCGCATCATGCACCTCGACCACAGACTTTTCGTCATCATCAAGGTCATTGTATTAGTCTGGTTGAACATTAAATCACTCTTCTTTTCAGGATTTTTTTTTCATTTTAAAAATCTGTTTTCTTGCTGCAGGCTTTTCTTTTAAACAAAGTCTATCCATTTTCAACAGGATTGTTGGAGAGGCAATCCCACAAACATAATTTTGACCTGTTTAGGGTTAGGGTTAGGGACACAGAACACAACTTGGTGTTCAGACAGATCACTGATGTCAAAATCACACAGAAAATGAACTTTCCTTCTTCACCTCAACCCCGTTGACAGTTGTTGTTCTAAACTTTAAAGCTTCCAGGGAATGCAACCAAATTAAATGAAGCCTTCCAGTTCTGACAAGAAAAAGTCGTCTTGTTTCGCTTGCTCAGGGAATTATTTTCTGAAAACTTCTGGGAGGGGGTGTGGAGGTTACAGTTACTGACTGACAAGATGAAATCAAGTTATATATCCTTTGGGTGGTAAAACTAACATGAAATATATTTACAGTGACATGACAAAAAGTTAATGATTAATTAAGATGCATCGTATGATGATCAGCAGCAGCTTGTGGTGATATTTGAAGAGAGGGCCAACAGATTAAATATATATAGATTGTTTTCCAGCAACAGAAACACGCAGTTTGAAATAAAGAAAATCTGCTAGAAGTTGACATTATGTCCCTTTTCAGCTCAATGACAGTCTTAAAACAAACTATCTCTGTCAGTTGTCCAACTTAATTCCCAGGGATCAACTGTATTTTTTTTCATTTCATTTTTTTTTTCCAAAAAGCTTTCCATAACTGCATCACACTCCATGAAACAATCACACTGTTAAAAAAAATAAAACAAGACATACAATATATTTTTTAAATGAGGACTACCTTATTCAAAGAGAACAGCACCCCGATTCATCATCAATGATGTATATTCATCAGACCCAGGTAATGATAGATGCCAAAAACCCTGTAGTTTAGCACACTAGTGTGGAGGAATGGCCTCCATGCTACATGTAAAACAAAGAGGTGAAACACTGGAATTATGTTTATGTAACTTACATAAGATAAACTAATGCTGATGCAAAAAGCTGAATGGTAGTCTAAATTTAGCCTCTGTATTACGGTTTGTTTTGTACTGAGGGTTCTGACGCTTGGATTTTGAGAAACGATCATTTGCTGGAGGTGTGGACTCGGTATAAGTTTTACTTTTGACCCAGTTGCTAACATTCGTCTGTGACATACGATCTGTACTGGTTTGATGCTATGCAGCTTATCGGAAATAACCTGCACTAAAAACAGCCAGCGAAGACAGAAGTTACAAACGGAACAAGGCGGCTGGTAATGATATTTCAATATTTGGAACATGAACTGAACAGCTGCGTTTACTTCCTCTGCTGCCATTCCTAAAACTACAGGCGGACTACAGTTCTAAAAAGTGCAGAAAACTAAAATTATTATTCACATCTTCTCTTTCTGTTCGCTGATTAACCTGGTTGAAATTCTACTTCACTGGGAGAAATTCCAGATGGAACAGTGAAGAGAGATGAGAATCAAGCGGATTTGTGTTGGAAGCCAGTGACCAAGCTCACCTAAATCTAGCATTTAAGATAGAGGTGAGCCCCTGTCTGCACAAGTTTCTCCATAGCTGCTTTTCAGGTCCTTCTCCCATTGAACCATCCAAATCAGGCGTTGGCAGCATTAACATAAGGGCTGTACACACCTTTGAGACAGTTTCAGATAACTGCTACTTGACATAGATACCTGATAGGAGATCTTTATTCATTAAACTATACTTCTTTTTTAACTGGCAATCTCTGTTTTAAAAAAAATGTAAGAAATGTGAAGAAAATGATTAAGAAATAACTAAAAATGCACATTCATGTCAGTGTTGCGTAGATGTAAACTTATGACTGAGTTGCACCTGCCCTCAGTCCTTGATTGTTATCTCATTGTCGCATCTGAAGCTTGAATAAACTTCCGTGGAACATAATGGCATTGTTGACAAATGACTTATGCCTTTCGCCCAGGTTTCCATTTTCAAGTGCGTGATCAATAGAAACAGGAATAGGTGGTGCTTTTTTTAGCTCTCCAACCGTATCCAAGGAATGTACACGATCCAGTTACCTGAGGTGTATAAGAAAAACAAATGGCGTATTTAACTGACCTAAAACACAGCATGTGGGAGAAATGGAGAGAAAGATATGTACATGTAAATCTTCCAGGCTTACATTCATAACATAGTAATGTGTGCTATTTACATTCCACACCTTTACGTCATGTTTCTTTTCTGCCTCTCTGTCCTTTGTGAGAAACACTTTGATGTAAAGAAACATTACAGCAAAAACTATAAAAGGCATGTTTGAAATGCCACATTTCCAATTACACATACAAAGGATATCCTGCAAGAAATATTTATTAGTCATAGAAGCATGCATTACACCAGCTACTACTTGTATTAGTAGTAACTGATACTACAATATTTAAAAATATTTAAGAATATTAAATAATATGTTTAATATTCTTAAATGTTTAAGAACAACTTAAACATTTTAAAGGTAACAGATCTTTTTTTATTCTCACCTGATGTTTTCTGTAGACTCTGTTAAGGTGGAACCTGCTGGCAGACGTAAATCTATATTTATAAACTAAACAGGTACACAGTGGTGTTAGTGCGTCATAAAGAACGCACAAATGTGAAGTTCAGTCAGTGAACCTGAGCAAAACTCGCTGATCTCATTGCAAGAAGAGATTATTTTATTGTCCTAAATTATCTCAAAAGTCATTTTTTAACAAATCTTTGATCTACTGAGACTTATTTACAGTTTTTACCCTTCCTGCCTTTGTTTTAATTAATTATTTTAAGACCAAAGGTGACATAAGGTCATGGAAAGATGCTGCAAAAACCGTTTTCTAACATTTTAGATAAAAGACAAAACAGTTACAATATTGACATTTTAAATAATATTTAGTATCTTATGTTAGCAATTACCAATGTTGTGTGTAGACTCAAGAATGTGTAAAACTGTTTGGACTGGCTCCTGTCCGGACAGAAAGCTGTTTTTATTATCATTATATAAAGATTGTTTGAAATTCTGTCAGTAATAAATATATTGTTTTTGTCGTGTAATTGGAAAAAGAGCAAAGACACAGAGAAATACCTATAGACTCACTGGATTGATGCTAACAAGCGTGTCATTGAATTAAATGCTAGTAAAATGGAGGCAAACCGCAGTCTGTACTGTTAGCTGTGTAGTCTGTACACAGTTAGCTTAACTACATAGTTACGTAGCTAACTGTGTAGCTAGCTGATACACAGTTAGCTAACTGTGTAGCTAGCTGATACACAGTCAGCTAACTGTGTAGCTAGCTGATACAAAGTTAGCTAACTGTGTAGCTAGCTGATACAAAGTTAGCTAACTGTGTAGCTAACTGAACTGTGACAGTGCAACAGTTAGCTAAAGTTAGTTGACAGTTAGTTGACAGTGTAGCTAACTGTTGCACTGTCACAGTTGTCAACTGTCAACTGCAACAGTTGCAGATGGTTGACAGTGAAAATATGGATGTGTACTTTTTGATTTGAGTGGGGTAACATTTATTTTTTACTGCTAAAAACAATTTTAAAAACGAAATATGATTCATTGTGTAATCGACAAGGCCCCAGATTTTTTCTATTTCTTTGAACAAAGAAAAAAACAACAAAAAACTATTTTGCGGGGCCCCCCTGTCGGTCCAGGGACCTTGGAATTGTCCTAACTTCCCCCCCCTAAACGCCGCCCCTGACCACTGCTAATCTTAGCCACAGTATCCTTACAAACGTAAATGTAGATCTCAGTGAGATTCTCCTGGTAGAATAAAGGTGAAATAATAAAATTTATAATGAGTGTCAGTTAGTGAAGTAAATTAAAAATGATTGCACTTGAGGATTTTGTCTCTTTTTCTTTCTTCCTTCCTCCCAAAGCCAACGAGTTGCGTGTAAGCTAATCAGGTTTCCTTAATTGTCCTCAGGTGTGTGTGGGTGTGTATATGTGTGTATTGGCCTCTGAGCAACTAGTGACCAGTTCAGGGTCCATTTTATCCTGCTGATCACTGTAGACAGGACTTTAAATTGGATTAACCAGGCAAAAAAGTTGCAATAATTCTGTTGTAATAGAATAAAAATGATTCATAACAAAGATGAGGAGAAACTGATACTGTAAAATATATGGACTTCATTACTAATAATGATAATTAAGTATTATTAACCTTTTCTTAATCAAATTAAATATGTGGAATCTCATTGCATACATCAGTAGCATGTTATTAGACTGGCACCTAAATTGGTTGATAAAACTGTTTTTTCTTAAAGGTGAGAACAATTAACTAAAGATGAAAAAAATTGTAGAAGCTGTTAATTGTTAAATAAAGAGTTAATGTTTTATGTAACCAAGAAACACAAATCCTAAAAGTAAAAGACTGACCTCTAGTGTTTTAGGTTTTAAAAGACCAAAAATTTCACAAACAGGGCTATCTGCAAAAAATAAGACAATTAAATACAACCACCAGCATTCTGCTTGTTTAATAAAAACCCCCAAACCTGCTCACCATCAAATATTTTATCCCCCTTACTGTATATAACTACATTTGACTGTTAATTTTTTAATTTATTTTTGATTAATGATTATATCATAATTTTCACAACTTTTACATCTCAGTTTTACTTACGCTTGTAGGTCATGATACTTAAGTTTCTTTCAGCGTCCCAAATACAGAAATATGTGTAAAGAGCTGAATGTCAGTCTGTAAGTGTCACTGCTGAGAATGAAAACAAATATAAGCAAAAATTTAAAGTTTTCACTCTCATTTCTGTCTGATCAGCATTGCTATTCTGTTGCACACAGACGTTTGAACACCCTTTCCTCCCAATACCAGGATGAATTATTTTAGTGAACATAGCACTTGCAAAATGTTGATGCAGGGAGTAGAGTTTTACCCTTAAGGCTTAAATTGCACTGCTGATGCTGCAGCTCATTATCGTGGGTAAACATGCAAGAGAAACATTTGGTAAGAGCGGTTTCAGATTTCATATAATGAAGGGATCTTTGGACATCTGCAGAGGTTTTGTGCTGATAGTTGACATTTAAAAGGCAAGAACTAATCTGCTGGACAATAATACATTTTATCACCCGGGAAACTTTATGCTTATAAACTACCTCTGTGATCTGACTGCTGATTCCTCTAAAATTATTTTGTTTCACAGGAGCAATAAATCTATTGTTTCTTCTTTCACAGATCTTTGTGTCTCTGTTGTGATCTGTGGTTTTGAGTTCTCTCTGTGTTTATTTTGAGTTTTTCTGGGTTTCTGAGTCTCCGTGTTGTCCTGTCTTCCCTTGATTGTTTCCCAGGTGTGTCTCATTTCCTTGATTACCCTCTGTGTATTTAGTGTCACCTGTGTCTTTGTCGGGTCCTCGTCTCATTTTGGCTTCTGTTCTGCCGTGTGTCCGGTTTGTCCATTTGTGCTCCCTGTTGCTAACTGTGTTGAGCATCTGCTTCCACTCAGCAGTGCTGCCAGGGATTTGGACTGTTTTGGAGCATTATTCTTTATTAAATCTACCATATCTCTCTTACCTGGGTCTCCTAGCGCTTTGCCTCACCACCACACTTCATGACAGTCTTTTTGTTTCCTGGATTTTTGAGGAAATTAAGACTAGTATTTTTATTCTGTTCCTTTTGACAATAAGTGGCCATTTTTCCATTTGGCATATTCCCAATACAAGGGTATTTTTTTGTTAAAAAATAATGTTCCTTTTCCTTAGGCTGTTGTTCACTTGCTTTTAAAGAGACATTCACCAAAATTCTCCTTTTGGGTTTAAAAAAGCAATGCATTAGCCAAAGTATTACATATTTTCAGAAATATGACTTCATAAAAATGTTCTGCAGTTGAATGTTTGTACTTGATTAAATGTGCACCAAAATCCACATTTTGGCTGCCTTTTAAAATCTTTCATTACTGTTAGTTATTGTACATCATGACTTAATGAGGCTGACAGGCAGATAGAATGGCAGGTCTAATTTAGGGCTGTACGGTAATTTGATCCTGGCACACATAGTTAAAACAAAAAAAGATTTTTAAAAAAATAAAAGAATCAGCTGACTTCCATTTTAAGCAACTGATGCTTATCTGGTAAGTAACCCAACCTGACATACATTCCCTGTGTGCCTGAACATAAAAGTCCAGTAAATCCTTTAAGCCAATAAATGCAGGGCACAGACAGAGAGTCGAAGGACAAAAATTAAACGCCGTTCCACGAACTGTTCCCAGGACAGGTGATCTGAATGTGAAGACTGCTGTGATTCAAAACGGAGAGAAAGTTTTCATGACTCATGCAGGGAGAGACAAAAGCATAAAGGACGACTATCTGAGGTTTCCTTCTGCGTCTGGAAATTTTCCAGATGAAATTGTGTAAATGCATTCAGTCCTACTGTAACTAAAATGAGGCGCTGAAGTTGAAACTAATCATGTTTAATCTGAAACCTGCAGGAGATGAACAGCAACATAATCAAAACTTTATTTTTCCACTAGTTTCACACTACATGTAACAGGATGCACTCATTTTGAAAGGGCATTGTGTGTTTTTCTTTCTTTCTTTGTTTTTTTGGTTAGTTTTTTCCTGGCAGCCCTTCCATGTGTGTCATTTTTAACAGATACTTTGTTTCTTATCTTGATTTTTATTTCCAAACTGAGCCATGAAGTGTGATGCATTTAGGAGTGTTGAATATAATATCTCTTAGCCTACTTCATGCGGTCAGACAGGTTCAGTTTGGGTGATTTCTTGATTCCACTGATCTGTCTGTATTCTGGTTTTAATTCCCATTATAAATAAATTATCATTTGGCATTTTGTATGTATATTGGCAGTATGTATGTAAATATGCATGTACAGACCCAGTTAAAAAATTGGAACAAGGAAGAAACTCCAATTATTTCAGGAACTTTATAATTAACTGGAGCATGTTATATAAATTAATTACACACAGATGAATATTTGAATGCTTTTATTTATGTTAATTGTGATTACAGTAAATAAAAATATATTTAAATTGAAGTATTACATCTAATTTTTAAAAGTAGAAATTAATGGAAAACTATGTTTAATACCTATTTAATGGTTATTTTTCAAAATGTACTTTTGTCTAACAAACAACTCATAAGGACTTGTCTTCTAATTTATTAAATATGTCCTGTTTTGTTTTAACTTGTAGACCGTTGCCCTTCATTCACCCTTGAATTGAGCTCATATGTCCTTGACATAAAAAATTCTTGATATTTTTTTTTTTTTATAGTTATTTTAGACTATGAAATAGTAAAAAGTGTGACCATGGCTCAAGCCTTTAGGATAAACAAAGTCAATGTTTTTCAGAAATCAGAAAAAATGTATTTAGAAATTGTCTTGAGAACACTTTAAACTTAGACCTTTTATTTTAAAGTAAAGTCTGAATGAGGTGAACAATGGGAATATTTGTTTTGAAGATGGTTGTGAAACACATGATCCAGCGTCATTGGTTCTTCCGTAGCCCGTAGCCAACGTTGTTTTGAAAGACTTGCATCATGTGGTCATGTTCTGTGAAGCTTCATGCCTGGAAGAAGTTTCAATTTTCGACAAAATCCCTTTTATTTGAAAGTTCATCTCTGGGATATTTTGTTCTGTTGCTTGAGTTAACTCCCACCTTGCCGTTTGTTCCAGTGAACTGCAATACTGCAGCTTCTCCTCTTTATATTTTAATATAAATTGCTTTCACCAGTAAGTAAGGGGAATTTTTATTACAACTCTGATTAAAAGGAGAAAGTTATGAAGTTTTGCTTTGGTTTACAAAGTGTAACCTTGTCATTCTTCCTCTTCATTGTGCACAGTGAGGGCCTTTATCTAGCAGAGGCTTCTAATTCCTGAAGTGAAATCCTCTTAGGATCTATGCTCTATTTCTGTTTGGTCTATTGGGTCTTTTTTAAAATCTCCAATAGACCTATCTCATTGGCTGGAAACAACATACGCAGGCACACACAAAAAAAAACCCACACATGGTCCAGCAACAGATAGCTCCAACAAGTGATAGAGAGAACAGCAGTGCATGATTAACTGCTGACGCAAAGGGAGGACTTTATCTGACAGTGAAAGGTAAGATAAACAGCTTTTATTGATACAATATAATTAACAGAATGCCGATACCTAAAGATTGTTGTTGATTTATAACACCTCAGTGTTCTTTAATTACTTTTTTATTCCCCATACAGCTTAAGTTTGTGGATATTTGTTTAAACGGTTTTGTATTTTTGCTGTTACCACACAAGGCATCAAATGAAAAGCTGCAAAATTGGGTGCATTTTTTCAGTCTCCTTGACAGAACAAACAATTCCTTCTTTCATTTCCTCTTCTCTCTGTGCTTTATTAGAGGACAGAGGGATGCTTACTAAAGTTAGTTGTCGGCGTTTAACTCTGTACTGAAACAATTAAATGTGATTTCATTTGAAAATGCTGCAGCTACTCGTGGGAAAAAGCTCCCCATTAGTCAACTGGGAGCTGGATGATGGTCATAAAGATCATTAAACCAGATCAGCATCGTGACTGCAAGCAGAGATGGAGAACTCACAATAGGCCACCTAATCCAATCAGATATTGGCTTAAAATGAGTCACACCATCAACTGGCTTAAACAGAGATGCCACAGAAATGACACAGCATTGCATGGCAAACGAAACACAAATTTGCATCTGATTTGGATGCATACTTGCACAAACAGCTGCTTTGAGAGCCAACGGCAAGCAAAACACTGATCTCATTGCAGTTCTGTAATCCGATTAAACTGCATTAATTTAATTAAAAGTAAAGATTTGTGTTCTTTTATTTGCTTTGTTCAGTGATTCTACATTTGTAGCTGCAGAGTTTTTTCTCCGGTGTATGAAAATGAAGTATGAAAAGTAACAACATCACATTTCTTTTGTACAGGTACCAGACCACAACAATGTCTGGCCGCGTAATTGATTTGGAAGAGACCGTGACCCATACAGGTGAGCAGATGAGCCATTTATTAAAAGAAAACGACAAAACAACACTTCTTTGGACTTTCTGTGGTTAGGTCAAGTGAAAAGGATCTTTGATTTAACTAAAAACCTAATGGAAAGCAGTTGAAACATTATGTTCCAAAAGAGAAAATTGGCTAACAATGGCACAGGATTAAGACAGGTGAAAGGAAACCCAATGGAGAGTAGAGAACCGTTTAACAGATGGTCTAATCTTTTTCTTGTGTAACACTGGATTAATTAGTCCATTTCCTGGAAAGAAAAGATTATCTCTACATTGCAACAATGCTAAAGAGCTTGTTCGACACTGAGGCCACACAAAAGACTCTTTCAGACATGAGTCAATGGGAAGCCATATGTAAAACCTATATTTAAACTAACAGTCTGGCTCAAAGTGATTTACACCCCTAACAGCTATAGATAGAAAGTTATGTCCATTCATCCAGTCACTGTCTTCAATATGTCTAAAATTATTTATACTCCTGTCACTAGAAATGCCTTATGGCATCCAAGCAATAAATCTTGACTCATATATAATAACCATCAGTTTTAGATGTTTTCAGTGGTATTTCTGACATATTTTTTTGTCTGTGAGCTCCAAGTTTGTGTGAATGAAAGGTCGACTTGCCATTGCCCTTTAGCCCAAATTCTCTACCAGATTCAAGTTAGGATTCTTACTGGTTTTCTATCCGACATTATTATTTATTCCAGTCAAATGAAAAATGGCAGTCAAATTAAAATATTACTTTAAACCTAAATCTGCCAGTTATAAATAATCTCAAGTCTAGGTGTTGATTCTTTGATAATGTGACATTTAGATGAAGCAGATTTGAATTTTAAATTTAAAAGCACATTGTGTTGTGATATTGAGATAATGTCATTAATGTGTGAAAAGTCTTTGAGAGAATATTGGTAAATACAGAGACATATTTACATATTTGCAGTGTACTTGCAGATGAAAATTAAATGTCGCTAAACTGTGCATAAATGACAAGATCCTTTCTGTAAATTACTTCAGATTAAGCTGAGTTCATTACAAAAGAGAAGTATGAGTTGTTCTCCATTAATTGAAGTTTTTAACAAGAAACCCTTCACTCTCATGCATCAGAGTCACTGATATTCCCTTTACATTGAGCTGTTGACGTACCCGTATAACACTGAGATGGAAAAGTGCTGACTTAATGTCTCTTAAAAACAGTCAGTCAACTGTAATGTAATCACAACGGGACAAAAGAAGCACAAAAAATGCTGGACCTTTACATTTTCTAAGAATTCACAGGTGTGTAGTTGCAAAGCTTAACTGGGTTTGTAACCTGCTTTTTTATGCTTTCTGGTCTTTTCTAACAAAAGTTTGCATTAAGATCTCATATTAATGTCTCAGAATTAAATGTGGGCATCCAAAAAAAACCATCAAACATTAGATCAAATGCATCCAGATTTTGACCTTGATGTCTTTGACAACTTTGACCTTATTTAGAAATATTTCAACCATAAAACTGTTCCTGCTATCAGTGTTTTACTAAAGAAGCTTTAGTTAGACAAACACTGCTTTCTTCATTTGCTTGGTTCCTACATTTCCCTTTTGTCTGTTATTAAGTAGAGCGAGTAAATAGCTGAGATAAGGAAGTAGACGCTGGTCAGTGCACTGAACTGAACTTTTTGTTCTCTCCATAGGTCCAAAGGGGGTCATTAATGACTGGAGGAGGTTCAAGTTGGAAAGTATGGACCGGGACAATTTGCCTCCTGCAAAAAAGGAACTTCTGAGGCAAATGTCGTCCCCCAATAAATCAAAAGATGATTCCAGAGCTAACTTGAACCGCAAGGTACAACCCAAATCGTTTAACCAGACGAGAGAGCACAGGAAGGTTTTTATTTAATGGAGAGAAATACTTACTGAGGACATCAGAGACATTTCATTCTGTGTGTGACTTTTTCACAGGCATTTAATAGAAAATATTAACCCTACTTGCAATATCAATATATTCAAAATCACAATCCCAAAAGACTGCCTGGAATCAATATTTGGTATACTGGTTATTTTAAGAAGAATGCATGTCGGCAATATATTGAAGGGCATTACGGAGATTTCTACATGATGTAGATCTCAGTGGTTGAGATTACGGAGGATGATGAGAGCAGAGAAGCAGAGAAAATGAAGTAAAGCTTATTTTTTAACCAATGCTTAATTTCTCCTTCTTTTCTAGATGAGTGTCCAAGAGTATGAACTGCTCAAGGAGGAGGATGAAGGATGTCTGAAGAAATACAGGAGACGATGCATGGAAGAGATGCACAGCAAGCTCAGTTTCGGCCCCAAGTTTGAAGGTGTGCACGACCTGGACAGTGGCGAGGCCTTCCTTGAAGTCATCGAGAAGGAGCATCACAGCACAGTGGTGGTTGTGCATATTTACAAGGTTGGGGTGAAAGGATGCGAGCAGCTCAATAGCTGCCTGGAGTGCCTGGCCACAGAGTACCCCACTGTAAAGTTCTGCAAGATTGATGCCGTCTCATCCGGTGCTGCCGAGCGTTTTTCGGATGAGTATTTACCGACACTGTTGGTATACAAGGCTGGGGAGCTCATAGGGAACTTCCTGTCCTGCACGCAGCACATGAACGAGGAGTTCTTTGCAACCGACGTTGAAACTTTCCTCAACAGTTACGGTCTGCTCCCAGAGAAAGAGCTGCCTGGAGAGGACGAGGAGGAAGAACATGACGTAGAATGAAACAGGAGTTTGGCTGCTGCAGGAGAAAGAGGTTGGGTAAAGATATAAGTGAAGCAGTTTATATATATAAAATGTCCATGTTTTGTTGCTATTTTGCTTTGGCAACTAGGAAAAACATAATTTTTCCTATATAACACTAGCATTGGACTGTTCCTTGAGAATGTTTTTATATGTAGGTGGTGGGGAAACTTTACTAGTTGCTGAATGAGAAAACACTTCATTCCTCATCACCACTTGAAAAGCCAAAACAAGATAACTGTAACAATAAATACATTGTTTTATTAGGAAATATCTTCCTGTATATATTATATACATGTGCATGACCAGATTCATTTATAGTGGTTTTTTTAGCCTTTGAATGTATTTATGTGTAATCAACAAATCTGCATCCATGAGCTATACATTTTTAATGTAAAATAAGACGCACATGTACTGTATATTTATTATGTTTGTGCTGTTCTGATAAAGAATAAATAAATGACACTGGAAACCTTGAAGCTCCACTCAACCAACTTTTCCAGTAAAAAGGACTGAGGACTAATTCTATCTTCCAAAACACCTAATTAATTTGACGCTTTCAAAAATTTTGAAGCATAGAATAATATTAAAATATTCTTATTCAATTCAGTTACCTACATTTAGGCTTTAGTATTTTGGGCAAATATGGCGTAAACATCTCCATAATTGTGTAGTCTACAGCTACCATTCATATTTGTTTCATTTTGAAACAAGTTGTCAGTCAGTGGTACACAACAGTCAAAGGAGATGGGAATTAGAGGAAAGTCAATTTTCAGAGAATGTTTTTGGAATAATGCAAAATACTGTGCCTTGAAGAAGGAAACTAACACAGCATCCAAAACTGGATTCTACACTATTGTAGTATGACAGTGGTAAGATAGTATTATTTTTGATAAACACCACTATCTCATGATATATCTGTCACTGGGACCGACTCAGACTGCCTGTAGCAAGCCGGGCATTTAGCAGAATGATAAAGTAAAGTCAGAAGTTTTCTCTGCAGCCGAAGAGTTTCTGTGTTTAGGGGTGAGGTGGGAGTTTTTTCCCACGTTTTTGCAAGGACAATATAAACAGAAACAGTTTTTCTAACTTCAACGTCAGACCTACGTTTTATTCACAAACCAGTGTATCAAATAATATTCTTGCCCATAATTTGATAGTTAGAGGGTACAGATCCACTCCCCTCCTCCTCACCATGGACCGGTGTCTGAACATGGAGGCAGAGAAACTGAGAGTCATTATTAAACAGCCAGACTAGTTTATTTTGCTAAACTATTATATTTAGCTAAATATTATTGCTGAGGGGCACATGCAGGCCTTCTGACATACAGATAAAATAAAATAAAAGAAAATATTGAAAAGAAAAAAGAACTCAAAAAAGGTACTAGGGGGATCAAGGATGAAAGGGGCGGGGGCTCTAACCCCCATCACTCCCCCTCTGCACGTGCCTGAGTTCCTCCAATGGGCAGACAGGTGTTATGCAGGCGTTATGCCGGGAAACGCACGCCTGCCGAGAATTGCATGCCCTGTAGCGGGAGCGCGCATTGCTCTAAACTCTCGCATATTGATGAAAAAACGGACTGAAATATGACCGAAGAGGAAACTTTTGAAGATATTCGTAACATTATTACGTTCCTTAACCATGTAAGCCCTAAAACGGTGGGTTTTATTTCGCAGATTAGTTGAAATAAATACGATTTTTACAGCTTTGTTGAGACATATGAGTCGAATGTTTTGCAGTCAGTGTCTGACCACAGATGGTTTGAAATTCCACGAATTTTCTTTTAACACCATAATAGCTTAAAGCATTTCAAAACAGAGGCCCATTATGTAGAACATTTTACATAATCCTTAACTGTCTAGTCTATTAATGTAGGGGGGGGATGCATTTTAATTTCTGAGCCTGCCAATATTTGCATCCCCTGTCTATTGTCCTGTTGATATGAAACTTGTAGAGGGAGCTCAGAGAACAGGTATCATTACATAGAAAAGGTGAAAGTCCTCTTAATTCTTCATTTCATTTCATGCATTTTTTGACATAGCAAATTATTAGCTTGTCAATATATGCAGGCCCTGTTTATTTTCCCCAAATATTATCTTATTGATATGAAACTCAGACCAGCAGTTAAGGGAACAAATGTGATTATGTAGAAAAAGTTATTTCACTCGTAAGTTATTTATTTCTTCAAGTTTGGAGGGGATGCATTTTTTGGCAAAGCAAATTATTAATTTGCCAATATCTGCATGATCTATGTATTTTCCACAAATATTACCCTATTGATATAAAACTCATACCAGTAGTTCATAAAACTACTCTGATTACGTGGAAAAGGAAAAATCCCTCTTAATTCTTTATTTCTCCATGTCGGAATAGGTTCTGACATGCCCTGACCTCTGCTAAGCCCCTGACATGTCAAAACCAGAAAATAAAAATTGATCACGCTTTTTTAAGTGAAGATCTTCGATACTAACCCCTGATTAATCTGAGTTGAATTTAATTAAGTAGGTTGATATCTGCAGACATGGCCAAACCTTCTAAATTCGTCTATTAAAACGAAAACTACAGGCTTCTTTTAAAGTACGTCATTAAATTTTATCTGTTAGTGGATAGAGGCTGGCCAACAGAGCTCAAAAGCCAGACCACCCAGTTTGTTGATGCTCTAGATTTGAGATGATAACGTTTCAGTGCTGATAATGGATTCCTCCATTAGGTTTTTTTTATAGGTAAAATAAAAACATCACTTCTTATTATGCTTTCTGATTTGTTTCAATTTTTGTAAGGCTAAACATTACTTTTTTCTATATTCTTGTAATTTACATGCTAGTCAAATTCTCCTGCAGTATTAATATTGTCTTCTTATTCATTCTTGTGTGTGCTCTTTATAACTTTCAAAGACAAGTTAGCATGACTGAATTGCATGCATGCACAGTTCATCACGTTTGCCTTGAACCTTTTAGCAGAAAACAACACCCTCCAGTGCGTCTTCATGCAAGCACGGCATCTTCCAATAATTTTTGGAAGCACTGGATTTTTAATTACTTATCAAGTAAAGGCAGTTAGACTGTCACACGCAAACACATATTTGACTGAGGATATACATGTGTTTTTGAGTTCACTATACCACAGCCGTTATTAAGTGAATTGCCTCCAGCAGGTAGGCCTCCTTTTTAGAAAGTTGCATGCTTAAATTGAATCCATTGAATCCATTTTGTTAACTTTTATAAGAGCTTTATAAAGAAGTTTTCCTGAGAAGCCCAGACATGTCAGCCAGACTAGCTGCTGCTGACCTGGACCTATTTACTCTCTGCATAAGGGCAGACAACAGGCAAAAAACAATTTTTTGACAACTGAATGCAGGTAAACCCAGTTTTGAATAGAGGTTTTTATATGTATATTAAATGGAGAGTTTCACCAAAAGCCATAAGTTTCCACTTGTGAAAGTAAATCTGTTGGGTTTAAGTTCAGTAGGCCTGTCGGAATAAGAAATAAATCAATTAATCACATAATAAATTAAAACAAGCTCAGTAATTTCCATTTGGATGATTTATTATTTTTCTCCTCTCTCTCTTTCTACCAAAACCTGGATGACAAAAGTCTTCAGTCTGAAGCCCTTTTATTGAAGGACAACATTTTTTACCGACTTCATAATTAATTTTATTTGTTGTTTAACTGAAAATGGTGTTCTTCAAAAGTCTAAGCTTTTAGCAACCTAAAAATAGAGAATATACATAATAACTTTAGCTGAAAATGTTTCCAATTACAGTCCTTGAGAACCTCTTTCCGGCAGCTTTTGAACACATCCCTGGTCTAACTCACTTAAATCAAATAAATCGCTCATTATCTGAGCAATGCGGAACGTGGCGGTAAGGTGGGATAAAAATCCTGCAATCTCATTCAACTACAAGCCATAGAAACAACAACAATGTATTGTTTTGCTGAATATTCTAGAACATTATTTCATAACAAAAGCAAAACCAGATGCTATCTAGGTAACTGTTAAGTACTTAGATATTTTACAACTGCAAAGAGTAGCATTTCTCCGTTATACTTTCTATAAGTTCCAAGAATTTCCTCTGCCCAGTTACATAAATAACCATCTGAACTTTCCATTTGAAGAAAGACTTGACTCATGGCTCCTCTCAAACAAATGTTTACCTCAGTGTTTACCGCTGCACTGACCACATGATTCTTCTCCCACTCAAACCATTTGATCCCCCCCCCTTTGTTTACAGCTCTGCTAATTGGATAACTTATGTCCTTTTTATGTTTGGACTCTTGGAAAGCCCAGCTGTCATGCTCTACTTCATCCACATAAAAACAAATTTCCATGAGGCCAGGTCATGACCCACTAGCTCAGGGACCAAACATGGACAGTGGATGTAAGACAGATTATGTAACAGTAAAAGTGTGTTTAGTGGCACTATCTCTAATTCTAAAACTTACTTTGAATGTCATCGTTAACTGTGTGGAAAAAGTATGGAATTTAATTGAAATATCTTCCAGGCTTGACTAAATATGGAAAAAAGAAGAGTATGGAAATATATTTGTATAAATGAACTTTGATTGTTTTAATATTTAATTTGTCCATCTTTTTTCATGACCCACCCATCTCAATGACCTACCTAGTAGCATTTTAATCGACAAAAAAAGCATACAAACACATCTAACAAAACAAACTAACCCTAACTTCAATACTTTACAACTAAAACAGGAAAAAATATCATCTGAATCTAACTAGACCCATGATCTTTTAGCATCAGAACCAATGGGTCAGTACTGTATCATGGTCCAGAATCAGGCTGTCGTTTCTCCTTTGGAACCAACTAAATTTCTCCAAATGTGTCATTCCCATACATTCATGAATAAATTCAGTCAGAATGAAATGTCATTGATTTTGGCCCAAGTCTTTGTGAAGGTGTTTTTGATTCCTCAATTTAAATTAGGAACAAGGCTGAATACAAAAATGATTTATCTTAAAGACACAAGTTTGGAGATAAAATGTGAATTTTGTACAGCTTCACTCTGCAGCTAATAGACAAGTTAAACTCAGTACATGGTGCAAATGTGAAACATTTATGGGGATCAAATCTCAAAAATGTTATGGAAGCTCAGTAATGGTGAAAACTAAGGTTCTTTCATTGAGTCTCCCAGGTTTCAGCTTTCTTCTTGGCAGAGTGTGTTTCTGGGAAGGAGTTAGCACAAGGTGCTAACCAACCAATCAGATTGGAGACATTGTACAAACTGTCAACCACAGGTTCTTCAAGATATTTAAAATTCTGAATAACCAATGATGGTTTTGAAAGTTTCTTCATTTCTGTTAGTTAAATATAATTACACATTTAAGAAAATATTTAAAATGGATTGCTCTTCTCAATATATTTGGTTACTGTCTTAAGTTTTTATCATGTAAAGCACTTTGAACTGCCTTGTTGCTGAAATGTGCAATAAAAATAAACTTGACATTGACACACATTTAGAGAAATCTTTTCTGGATGTAGCAACAGTCAATGTCATATAAATATTGATACTTTAGATATTCCAGAACAGCACTTCCAGAATTAGAAGTTTTGACTTTATCCACAAGGCTGGCAGGGATAAGAGATTTGAACTAAAGTGGCTGAAAGATCAAATCTGGGTTTTTTGGTTTATTGTGCAGTAAAGATTGTGTAAAGAGAGTTTTCTCAGTCCTTTTTCACCTCCTTTTACTACCAATCTAGCTCAGGTAGACACTGTTTTATGAGTTTTGCATCATCTTAACATCACTCTAAGATTATGTAAAAAATGTGTTGACTCATGTTATTAATCAGGTTTAAATCTTCAGAGTAAGATGACACCAGACTAGATGGACCTAACAACTGAGGAATAGAAAGGAGGGATGACTCAGTTGTATGAGCATGAGTAGTGATACTATTGCCTAACAGATGGAGAAAAGTAAATTACTGTGCACTTAACCTTCCAATGTTATTTAACTAAATTTAGTCTAGGTGCAAATCGTATGTGTCCAGTAGTTTGAATGACTCAGTACTGCATTTTGATTCCAAGGAGACAGATTTCTTGAATACTTTTAACATGCTTATCGTAAATCTTTTTCAGGCTTTCTGAAAATCTTTCAAAGTTAAATGGTTTTTCAGTGATTATTATTCCAGTACATGAACATTTATTGGTGAATATTTCTATATTTCCATGTTGCACTTTGTTAATAGCAGGCAAGAACTCAATTTATTTCCTTTTTTTTTTTGTTTAACCTATTTAAAAAATTAAATAATAGATTTTTAAGTCAAAACAAAATTTTTCCACTTGTTTAAGAAGTGATTCAGCTTCTGTTCATGCATTGTAGTACTTTTACATCTGACACTCCTTTTGTTCTCAGATTTTTTTTTCTGCAGTAAATCTTGTGTTTAGATAAATGGATTGTATTAAACAAAAATTTAAAGCAGTTGTGGTCCAAAGTCCTAAAGCTTGCAGAACCTTTGATCAAAATTGCTAGATTTGATGTATACTTGGTGGCAAAATACAATAAATTTCTTTATAACTTTTCCATGAATAGAAGGTTACTGTCACATTGCTATGCTGTTATGTGTACCTCATTACTTGAATCACTTGTCAACATGATTAAGATTATGCTGCAATGCAGCAACAAGTCCTGACAGAAACTCAGATGACTCAGATTGGAGGGACTTTGCACTGTAATGTTGCTATAGGTAATTGTACATCTTGGTAACCAGGTGGGACAATTGATTGTCAGATAATAGATAGCAACCTCCAGCAAACATTGCATGCAACTCTTCTGTGGTTAATTAGGATCTTTTTGTTCTGTAACAGTACCTCAAAGACTGTGGGGCTATAAGGCACTGAGGAATTTGTCCAAACTGATCCAGACAGGAGCTGAATACCTTCAAGGTATATGTCACAAAGGACACGGTTAATAAATAACTTTAACTGAAACAGCGGAAACAATTCAAGCCTTCACAGAGGGCAGGTACAGGAACTTAAAAGGATACACCATCCCTTTAAGTAAAACTCTTTAAAAAAAAATATTTCCGGGCCTGGTTGTGGCTTGCAAGGTTTCTGTAGTGACCAATCTTAACATCCCTACCTTCCAATTACATTACAAGGATACAGACACACCTATCAGCAGGTATTTGAAACCACAAAGTATTCTCATTACTTACTGACTGTTTTAAAGCAAATTTAAATAGTAAATCATCTGTGAAAAATGCGTACTATGTCACTGATAAAAGTGATTTTGTGGTTCTGATTAAATACTTTTGCACCAAACTCAAGCTTTTTAATTTATGATCATTCTATAGTTTTATAGTTTCTTCAGAATAAAAAAGACCAATCTTTCTAATATAAATGGGTTAATTTGCTGGACTTTATCTTAAAGTCCAGCAAAGCCAAAAACAAAATTAATAGAAAGTGAAAAGCCTTTTTTATAGAAATGTTACTCTATCTGACGTGTTAGAAAAACTGGGTTGATGAACTTGTGCATGTTAGAATAAAATTACATTTCTCAAAGATATCAGCTATTACATTATTACAATAAATTGTTCTTCTATGACTGTTTCTCCATTTGAATATTAAGTTCTTGCATTTCCCTGGTTACAAAACTAACTCAGGTTGGTAGACACGGTTTTATAATCTGTTTACAACAAACAGCAAAAGAAAAACACAACAGGGAGGAACTAGTAAGCCAAACTCCAACCCCTCTCCTCAGCTTACTTCTTGTTTACAAAGTAATCACTAATATAAGGCTTTGTGGACAATTACATCTCAATGTAGCAAGTTAATGAGGCATGCGTAGTTTCCACTCAAAGCATGAAAGTGGGGTTTTGAGTCTTTAAAGTACCTCACTGTGTCCTGCTGCAGCACAAAATGACAGAGCATTGTTTTCGTTTGCAAATTATTAGAACTTTATCTGGTGTTTCATTTAACCTTATCAAAAGTTTTCCCAATTTATTCTGATCATTAAGACAGCTTTAACACATAAATGATTAAATATATATTTAATGTTATGCTCATGAATAAGTATACTACTTAAAGTTTTCTGAATATGCATTGTAACTGCACTGGTCTAAAAAAAAATTATGCTTCATACTGATGTCCATTTTCTTTATTGTCCTGAAGAGTCACGGAACGAAACTCTAAAAAATACAACAATACGTACAAAACAAGCTTCAGTACAGCATACAATACTGAGTTATTTTTTTCTTTCTGTCACAGTATTATAGTGTACAAATTTTAACAATATAACAATACCGTGTTTGCCAGTTTTTCAAAATACAGCAGCAGAAATAAGAGAGAGTCTCCTGCCTCTGTCTATTTGGTGTATTCCATTTTCAATTCCTCTTCCGGTTCACTTTTATCTGTTTCAAACAAATCATTTTCACTCATTACACCTACATAAATTATAACAACATATTGCAAACATCTGACGTACCTCAATATTGCTGAAAGAAGGACATATGTTCTGGTCACCAAGAGCAACTCACCAACTTCAGGGTTACCATGGCAACGTGAAACAAACGGCAGGTAAGCGTCTGTTACAATACATCTTGTAAGTGATGAGTGAAAAACTGACTTTTTTTCTTCATTTGCAGGGTGTATAATTTCAATGTGCCTACACTGTAAAACTTTAAAACCTACAAAGACCAAATCAGTAATAATGTGCTCATTTCTACATTTCCTTGTGCTTTTAACCCTTCTTTTTCTTTAACTAGCCCTCTTTTCTGTCGATGTTTGTGTAAAATTAAGATATACAGTAACACATTACCTCTCAGCAGGGTTTTAAAATCCCCTCGCAAGTTATTATCAGTGCGCTTGGCGCCACCTTGTGGAGAGCATGACGAATTTGTGGCTATTATAGAAAAATAATTCAGAGATTAAACTGAACATATTGGTTCGAGATAATTGAAAGGCATCTATAACCTCTCCACCTGGCTTTTTTCCAACCAAGATGCATGAAATACCGTCTCTTCGAATGATCGTTCTCTCTTTCTAAAATCTCTGACTACTCAATGAAGAACAGATAGGTTTTAATCAAAGGTGCAGCACACACACATACAGTCTACACATACAGTGTTAAAGAAAGATAATTGTTCTGTTGTTATTTTCTATTTGCTGAGCCTACTGAGACATTTGGAGGACAACTATTGTGTCACTGGAATTAACTACTGATTGCTGAAAATAGTGGTCTGATGTGTTTCGGGTTAGAAAATTATATTTGGAACAGTATTTCATTGGCCTAGTTTGCTATGTCAATTGTGTTGTATAACTTTCTTCACTTTAGTCTTTTAAATAACAGAACCTGGACAAAAATGTATGTTTTTATCTATCTCATTACATCCTTTTCACATTCTAAATCAGTTTTATGACCATTTGTATTTGAGTAAAGTTTTTACCAAAACTTTCTTTTAATTGAGTAATTTCTTGAATGATTACTTCTTACTTTCACTTGTATGAAAATCTGTTAAAGCAGTAACACACAATTTTTGGGGACTCTACTCACTTTTGTGTTTCACATAAAATATCACGCCAACATATTTTGCTTGATGTTTTCGAAATAAACTGGTAATTCTAAGTCATTCCGCTAGGTGGTAGTACGTATTTTTACCCTCTCGAAAAGTCTCAAAGAACAAGAGAACCGATCGCGCTTGCGCGGTTAGGTGTTGTGGCGAAAATGGCGGCACTGCTGTTGCCGGAGCTGGATTCGTCCGAGATATCTAAACTACCGATAACTATTCAAAGCAAACTTGAGAAACTTTTATTAGACCGGCAGTATGAAATTGATTCTTTAAAAGCACTGCATGAACAGTTTCGGGTTGACAGCGGTGAGTTATTAGTGCTTTTTTGGCTAACTGTTGGTGCTAAAAGTGCTGAGTACAGAGTGATGAGTGTTAATCGCGAAATGTTTATTTGATTTAAATGGTTATTGTTTTACTTCCGATTTATTTGCCTCTAATAAAGCTAGTGGGTTATTGGATTAAACTTACTCTTTTTAAGCTGCTTAACGATTTCTAAAAAAAACCCGTTGGAGGCTAACTAAAGCTAACACAAGGCATTCCTTGAAGCTAACTGTTAGATTTGAGCTAAATAAGACAAAATGCTTCTCAGTAAGTGGATTAATGCTTATAGCGTTGGTTACTTTTCCTGTACAGAGCAACAGTTTTTCGAAAAAGTTGATCAACTTCAGCGGTGTCAGGCCGAGCTTTTGTCTCAAGCTCAAGAACATCTTAAAGTCAAAGAGGATTTCACGAGGCTTGGTAAAACATCCTTCGCTTTACTCCAGTTTTCCTATCTGGTTTTCGCCTTTTTGAGTCTTGTAGATCAACTTACTGTTAAACATTTAATGCAGATGAAGAACTGAAACGTGTTTGTGAGAAGAACAGGGAAAATGAGTCTGCGCAGGAGAAGTTGTCAGCAGAGCAGGTAAGACAACACACCAAGAAGCAAAGATAACTATAGTCATGATTAAAAAGACTGTAATCTTCTTTAAACATTTTTTAAGTATCCCCTGACATCGAAAAAACACACTAATAAATTGATCACTGTCATTATTTGCTAAACAGTAAAATTTACATGTTTAAGCAAAATGGAAAAGTCATGTTTGAATAACTAAGCACAAGTTATAAATTAATTTATTGTGGTGTATTGTTATCACATTATTTAGGACTTTTGGCCTACCTGTCATTTTAAAAAATGTCCCAAACTCTCCCAATCATCAGGTTTCAAACACATTGCTTCCTGTTTGAGTTTAATATGCTTTTGTTTTCAAACAGTCATTCAATTACTGCAGGACAATTGTATTTTTATAGCACATTTTGAGCAACAAGGCAATTCAAAGAGCTCTACATGATTAGAAGGAAAATAAAACAAGCAAAAACCTTGCATGGCAGTGGCAAAGTAAAGTAAGGGAAAGTGCTAAAAGGTTGAAAGCCAAACTACATTTTGTGATGTTCCAGTTATTAATCAGCAGTTTTGCAGTTTTTCTGAAAGTTTGTTCAAGATTAGAGGAGCATAAAAACTGAATGCTGCTTTTCCATATTTGGTTCTGATTCTGGGGATGCAGAAAAAACTAGAACCAGAAGGCCTGAGTGAACTGGAAAGTTCATCCAACAATTGATCTTTTATTGTATTTTGGTGCTAAGCCTCTCAGTGATTTATAAACTAACAGTATTTTCAAATCTATTCTCTGTGCTACAGGGAGCCCGTGTTAGGCCTTGTGACTACTAGACATGTAAACATTATCAAAAAGCCTGTGTTGCATTGCACAAAATCAAACTGATGTCACAAAGTGGACGCCCCATTTGTGGACTGTGAGAGTGTCTTATTCACCCACTCCCACACTCAAACAATTGAAATGGTTGAATCAAGCATTGTGGCATGCGTACTTTGATCCTAGACTCAATCTTGATTGAATAAAATCAACTGCAGGACTAAGATTCAATTTAACATGTGTTCCTATTGAATGTGTGTGCAGATCAAACAGATGGATTAAATACACTTTCCCTGATCTTTTGCGCCATCACATTAAACACCTCCACTATTTCTGTTCAGACTTTGCTTTCGAAAGCCAAAGAGGAATTGGAAGGAGAAAAGCGGGAACTTGTGAGGACACTGGAGAGGAGATCTCTGGATGTTGAGAATTTAAATGGTAGGAGTATTTACGATTTTTTATATATATTCTTTATTGGCCTATATAAAATTGATTGGACATATCAAGTTTTTTGGCTTTGTCAGATGACTTGAGGCAGCTGAATGATAAGTTAATGGAAGTCAACACTAGTAAGATGGCTCTGCAGGTGAAGCTGGATGAACTTGAAGCTGCAGAAGTAAACATTAAAGTGAGTTCTGAAGCGATCTTTGTCTTCATTGCATATTACCTTAAAAGCAAGCTATTGATCAGAGCTGACTGTCTCTCTAGTATAAGGAGAAGCGTATGGATCAAGAGAAGGAGCTGCTGCGTGGTCAGATGTCTTGGCTTAAAGACGAACTGAAGGCAAAGACGGAGGGACTGCTCACCCTGTCCAGGCAAAAGGGGAATGAAATATTGGAGCTGAAATGCAAACTGGAGAATAAGGAAGATGAGGTGAGAATCTTTTTATTTAATTTCATGTCATTCTGCTGTGATTCAATTGTGTTGTGATTTTAATTTTTTATTTTTTACCCAGTTTAACAATGTTATTTTTAATTTGCAGTTAACCAAACTACAAGATCAAGTGACCAGTTTGAAAACCTCAAATGAACACCTTCAAAAGCAAAGTGAAGAGATGGTCAACAAACTAAAAGAAGTGTGTATTTACAAATTGCCTAATTTGGAGCTTCCATTTTTAGTTTATTTGCATATTTTTGAAAGAAATGCATTACTTGATGGTTTTTTGTGCTTTGTGGATGCTTCTTAATTTCTTTGTTTGTTTTTTTTTTTTTTTTTTCAGGCAAAGGAGCAGCAGGCCAACTCAGAGGAGAAGTTTCGAAATGAACTGAATGCCAACATTAAACTTTCCAACTTATATAAGGTGTGGAGAAACCTATGAGTAAACTTTGTGCCCAGTTGCAGCGTTTTTTTTAGAATAACATTTCACTCTTGTTCTGACAGGGTGCGGCAGCAGATTCTGAAGCAAAAAGTGAAGAGCTGAGTCAGGCAGTGGAGGAACTACACAAGCTGCTGAAAGATGCTGGAGAAGGTAAAAGCTGAGAGTTTCAGTCCAAACTTTGCTGAACTTGGGTGCACAACTTTGATTTCTTTTTTTATTGTAGATCATCCACACTTTTGTTAATATTTCCGGTTCAGTTTTTGGCTGAATACTTGATTACTCTTCTTTAAAGAATATTTACGTAGTTAGTTTAGAGGGACTGGGGGTTTTTATCAAACAGAAACAGCTTTTAAGCACAGTCAATAAGTAATCAGAACTGCTACACTTGTGGATTTTTGGAGACCAGATTCTTTATGTTACTTTAGTCTGGTTTATTAATCCTAAAACCAATCTTCATCTCTGTTTGATATCATTATTTTCTTTCACTACTTAAAATGTGATGACCTTTGAGTCTAAATTTGTTCAGGAACGTCTCCAAAGTAATATCCCAGTTTAAATTAAATGGAAAGTTTAAATTAATAATTTAGAATTCAAAATTAATGATTGGCATTCCCTTAATAAATGCATGTAAACTTGTGGCTGCCAGTATCAAAGTTTCAAGAAAATTTTTTTGTCAACTTTAGCCAACAAGGTTCTTGAGGAAAAGCTGCAGGAGATGAATGGCGCAGCGGACAAAACTGTTAACGAGTTGAAAGAAAAGATCCAGAGCCTTGAGAAAGAGCTGGACAACGCCAATGACCTGTTGTCAACTTCTAAACTTAGAGGTCAGTTGTGTCAAACTTACTTCATGCTCATATTTTAAAATACGTTTCAGCAGCATCTGTTTTTCAAAACTTTTTTTCTGAGCAGGACCTGCTGGTGCGAGCGTGCTGGCAGAGGACCAAATAACAACAATGTCTCCAACAGCGGCTGCTGTGTCCAAAATAAAACCCGGCATGAAGCTGACTGAAGTAAGCAAATCAGCTTCCTGGTTGTAGCCGTCATTCAGACCATTCCCACAAAGTTTTAGAACATAAAATTTGCTTTAGCAATTTTCCATGCCTGATTACAAATGGAAACAAAGAGAAATAAGAATGGAAAACATGTAAATTTATAAACGCTTCACTGTGTTCTATTTTACAGAACATAAAATTCAGACTTCTTGTTCTGATTTAGTCAAGAAATGTTTATAATTTTCAATATAATGCTTCATTTCATATGTTTAAAATGTTGCCAAGCAGTTTCTTTGTCGAAATGTTTGACCAAGCGAGTCGTGTGTTTGCAGTTGTACACGGCATATCTGGAGAGCCAGGAGCAGCTGCAGCTGGAGCGCCTGGAGAACAAGCGAGTCAACAAATATCTGGATGACATTGTGCAGGAAGTCGAAGCCAAGGCCCCCATCCTGAAACGGCAGAGGGACGAACACGAGCGCATGCAGAAGTCTGTGACCAGTCTGTCAGCCAAGTTGGAGCAAGCCGTTAAGGTATGTGACGTTAACGAGGTGCAAGTCTGTATGGGTTTATTATTTTATGTTGACTTTCAATATGTTCCTTAACAATGGAGTGAAAAATATTGAATTGATATTTTTATGTATCAATATGACATGTTCAGTTTGTCACATTAGAACCACAAACTTTAGTGTACTATAGAGAGGTTTATCTGGTAGACCAACAGAAAGTAATGCATTACTCTGGATGAAAAAGGACCAAGGTTCAAACCCCATTTTTTATCAGATTATCAGAATAATAGGTTATTAATATAATCAATAGTTGAAGGATGAATCATTTTCCTTCCTCTACACAATCAGTCACTGCTTTGTGTTGGTGCATCACATAAAATCCCAGTGAAATTATTTGAGGTCTGTTACTGTAATGCGACAAAATGCGAAAAGTCTCAAGTATCAGTCTTCTGCTTCTAGGCCTAACCCTAAAGTTTTGGATTTTAAATGGATATTTTACAGGAAGTTCACCGTCTGCAGAACGAGGCTGACGAAGCCAATAAGCGATCTACTCTCCTGGAAAGAGACAGTCAGAGATATGAACTCCAGGTGGCTGACATGGCTCAACAGGTGGGTTCAAGCTCCTCATCTACCTTTATTCATTTTTAATTATCCTTGGAGATTAAATCGATCTAAAATCCTTTATTCATCCTGTCAGGTTCGAGTGTTGCTCATTGAGCTGGAAGAGGCCCGTGGAAACCACGTGCTTCAGGAGGAGGAAGTGAGCTCAGCCGACATCAGCAGCACATCAGAGGTCATCAGCCAACACCTGGTGACCTTCCGCAGCGTGGAGGAGCTCCAGAAGCAAAACCAGCGACTTCTCGTGGCCCTCAGGGATCTGAGTGACGCCCAGGAGAAAGAAGAGCAGGAGAGCACTGGCAATAAGTATGTCTGTTACAGCTTTAATATCTTCACAGATGGAGGAATAAAATCCCCAAAAATCTGATTCTAAAACCTAATAATGTGCTGTTCTAGGCGTGTGGAGCTGGAGCAGAGTTTGGAGAAAGCCCAGGCAGAGTTGGAGTTGCTGAAGGAACAACGCAGCCAGCAGATTAAGATGACAGAGTCCATCGTGAGGCAGAGAGACATGTACCGTGTACTGCTGGCTCAGGCAACTGGAGTGGCTTTCCCTCAACAAGGTGACACAGTAATCACTCTGAGAGTCTGAATTTGACTCCATTTGAATGAAGGTTCTATGTTTGCAACTTTCAGTTTAAATCTAATTTGGTTTCCAGCATTTCAGTCTACTTTTTTTGTCCAATTTTACCTTTTACTGGTATGACTTCACTCATGTTATTGACATATTGACATGTTTAGGAACACCACCGGAGGAGATTTCTCTGACATCGACCCCCCGACGTTCACCAGCAACCACTCCCACTGCACTCGTGACCATGGCCGAGTCTGCCGAGGCGCTGGAGGCCAAAGCAGCGCTGCGGCAGGTGACCAATAACTTATTCACAGCTTGCAAGTGTTTGCTTTCAAATTTTTTGTATTTTAAACTTGCAGCTAAAACCCAAGAAGCTAAATGTTTTGTTCCTGAATGTACAGAATCCTATAAAAACATACAAGAAGAAAACATAACAAAAATTTAAAACTGGAAAAGTTTTTACTTTAGTCGTGTGGAAAAACAATCAATAGGAACCCAGTATTTTGATCTGTATTTTTGTAAATGATCATTAGTTTTAGGATGGCCACCAGATGGCATTGTTCACTCTATAGAGAAGAGGTCTTTGCAAACCATTGACCTTTTTCCTATGTTTGCAAGGAATAAAAGTGTTGTAAAAAATATCTTAAGTCTTTTTTTTTTTTTTTTCCAAATTTCAGAGGAAATATATATATATAACATATATTTTAGGATACTTTTGTAAAGAACATCACAGAACTGCTGCTAGGTTTTCTTTAAAAACTCATACATCTTTTGACATGAAAAAACTTGACTTAATATGAATTAAGTCTTACTCTATTGTAGTTACTATATCCCCCCCTCAAACATAAGATAAATATATATGAAAGTAAATACATTTGTCTGGTTTTATGTTCAGTTGCAGGAAGTGTTCTCTGCCTATAAGAAGGAGCGGCTGGACAGCGATAAGGCGATGAACGAGCAGAATGAAAAGCTGCAGGAGCAGCTCTCTGACCTCCGCTCTCAAAATGCCAAAATATCAACCCAGCTAGAGTTTGCATCAAAGAGGTAAAGTTCAGTGATCCAGACTTAGTTCTTATAAACTGCTTAGAAAATAAATTTGATTGTGCAGAAATGTTATTCCCCTGACTTCTGCTTCTGCAGGTATGAGATGCTGCAGGACAACGTTGAGGGCTACAGGAAAGAGATTGCCTCACTTAGACAGAAAGAACAGAAGGAGGCTGCCACCACGCAGAAACTTGAGCAGACTGTCCACACGCTAAATGAAGATCTGAAAGCTGCAAAGGAGAAACTTACCTTGACTGAGGTTCGCTAGCTTGATTTCTACTGTGCCTGGAAAGAGCCTAAAAAGGGTTTAATGGTTAAATGAAAAATCTGCAGAATGTGTCTATGTTTTTTCTCCAGTTAATCAACTGTCAGAATAATCTATAGAATAATCGATTACTAAAATAATCATTGCAGCCGTGGTTTCTATTCACTAATTAATTGACTTCTAAATCTATTGATCACACTGTATTTTATTTAGCAATATCAGAGAAAGGAGAGGTGAATATTTGTGCATTTCTCAGTTTTTAGTCTTTTGTGAAAATTGCATGTCATTTTCTTCACACCTCACTATTATGCTCTTATGAAGACTTTTGCAGGGCCCTTTTTCTGAGGTGAATCGATCTACCTCATAATTTATCTCATCTCATCACTCAGGGTCAGGCTGAGAAGCTGCGTAAGGAGAGAGACATGCTGAAGATGGTGGAGTCCAGGCTGAACCAGGAGAAAGAGACATTTGTGAGCCAACAGCAGAGCCATAATCTACTGCTGACCAATCTCCAGGCCATACAAGTAACCGAAGACTTAGCTTTACCTTCTTTAGTAATGATCAGGTAGCAGAAGCTGGAAATGTCTTTCGTTTTGTACTTCAGGCCACTCTGGAGCGGGCTGAGGCCGACCCACGTCAGCGTCTCAACGGCCAGATCGAAAAGCAGGAACTGCAGATCTCCCAGCTTCAGAAGAGGCTGGAGCAGGAAGTGGAACAGCGCCATCTGTGCAGCAGGAACCAAGAAGTAAACATCATGTCGAAGTTATTTTCTGAACTGAATTGACGTCATATGTACATACAAAAAAAAACAACATTATTTTTTTTAAAACTGCAGATCCAACTAATGGACTTCAAAAGGCAGCTGGAGACGCAGGTGGCCTTACATCAGAAAACCAAAGAGCTGCTGAACGCGGCTGAGTTGGAGCTCAACACCCTGAGGATGCAGCAAGGCCGCACCGAGGCACGCCACACCCTGGGCTCTCCGTCCACACCCGTCTTCAGAGGTTAGCATAAATACTTTTATTTTTCTACTTTAACTTTAATGAACATTTTCGCTGGACACCAACATGTAAGGATATACCACAGACATTTTACAGAGCATTGCAGTGCCGTCACAGTATTCATAAAAAGAACATAAAGTAAAGACAAGAAAATGATAAAAAGGAAACAAAACATCTCAGTTGCAAATGTCTGGAATTTAGAAGGGTCTTTCGATAATGGTGTTGGATTTCATTTTGTCTCGTCTTGGTTGTCACATTGTGTCCATTTTTCCCACTTATTCACAAAAGTATCTTATCTTAGTCTGAGAATGAAGGCCAGTTGTTTCCTTAACAATATTCAGTCGTTGTTGTATTGAGGGAGCAGTTAACTGGGACCAGCTCCTTGTTGTGAATTTTGTTTGTAAGCAATTAATAGAATATTAACCAAGTACAAAATGGGTTTTTTTATGTTTCCAAAATACATTGTCGGAAAATGTTTTGTTACTGGGTACCGACAAATAGGCCTGTCACAATAACAGATTTTGCTGGACAATAAATTTTCCCAGAACTTTTGACAAACGATAATATTGTTGTTTTGAGACCATTTTAAAGTAATATAATGATATAATAAAGCAAGAACACATTCTCAAACATCAATAAACTTAAAGTTCTAATAAACATTTAAACATTGGTACTGGAAGACATTTGAAATATCCAAAATAAATAAAAAAAAAACAACAAATAAAATAAATTATGAAGTCTCTGTAAACAAAATTGTCTTTCAAAAAAGGGATAGTTGAGACCAAAGCACCAGACTGAATATTAGTGTTGGGAGAAAAGAGAAAAACGATAAATCAAGTAAATTAAAATTGAGTTTCTTTTAATTTATCATGCGATTAATTGATTTATTGTTTATTGTGACTGGCCTACCCACAGATTCTTTGAACTGTACCTTTCACATTTCTTCAAAACAAGTCTAATTTTTGACACTCAGAACATATGTGCATTATTTGCTTCTATGTTTCCACAATAATACAGAAGTAAATATAGAAAACCTGGTTTACTTTCTCTTTATCTAGTGAGATAAAGAGCCTGGAGTTTGTTGTTGTGCTCTGACTTATGCATACATGTTGCCATTCTTCGGATGTCATTTCCATTTTCTTTTTCCCAGTTATTTTTTATGTGCATGGTTGATGTTGGTGTATTTTCTTGGCATAAATACTATTACTAGAAATGTGTAGGAGAACTGTATAGTTTATTGTATAAAGTGTACTTAAACATAAACATGTTTTCACTGGTTGTTATGAAGTCTGCTTAAATGAAGCAGTAAATTGGTTCTCTTTCAGTAATTTAAATCTGCGTACAAAGAATATTAATAAAACACAATTACACTTTTCTTTTTTTTTACAGTTGTCCGTATTGCTGTGGTTTCTTCCAGTTGTAGATGCCCCAGTTTTAGGTTATTTGAATTGCCGTCTATAAAGGGTTACAGCCACATTTTTTTGTTTAAAGACTCAAGACTTTAAATGATTTTTTTTTTTTCCTGTAGGGAAAAATGCATACTCCTCAAGCTGTTCTGTCTTGTTGCAGGCCTGCAGGGTTCAGATCAAGAGAGGGAGGAGCTCCAGGGCCGCCTGCAGCTGGCTGAAACCCGGGCAGAGGAACTGGCAGAGAGCCTGAGGGCCGCCACCTCCAGCATGGAGCAGTACAGAGCCATGGCTCAAAGCTTGGAGGAGTCCCTGGAGACAGAGAAACAGGTCAGGACGCCGTGTAGGCACAACCCACCACCAGTTTACAGGAGTCTCACATCATAAACTGCTTACATGTTTTACCATCCTCAGTGCTGTAAAGCAAGTTATAGAGAAATTCCTTTCTGTTTTATACATTTAACCACTTTATTTTTATGCCAAAGCGGTGACGGAAAAACACTTATCCACGAAAGCACGCACAAAGAATTGCCTCACACTAGTAAAAAATGTGTTAAAAACGAGATTTTATTAATGGCAGTAATATTTTGGAAACAAGTCGTAGTGTCTAAACAGACTATCAAATTAGGGCTGGCAACATTTCTGTCATTCACAGCAAAAATATAAAATCTTACAAAGTATTTCTGTCATAGTGTCTATTGCAAATATCTTAATACTCTGGGTAAAAAAACAAAACTAACTTATATTATAAGAGCTTGTTTTAAGTCAGTGATTCCTTAACATTAGTGAAAAAGTGTGAGCTATTAGTGAAATTATCTGCCAGTGGAACAAGACTTTTTTCTTTTTCTACATAAAAATTAAATAATCTTTTTCATCAGTATTAAGTATTTATTGACTTAAAACAAGTTCCTACATGTTGCTGAAAAGTTTCTTGTAAGTTAGTTTTGTCTTATTTCAAGCGTACCAAGATGTTTTTCTAGAAACTAGACCAAAAATACTTTGTAAGATTTTGTTTTTGCTACATTCTTATAAATTACTCCTAATATACCAATGAAGTATTAATTTAAATGGTAAAAAAAAAACAAAAAAAGTTTGGTTCCTGATGTTTCTTGGAAAACAGATTTTTATGTACAATTCTTCTGATGTTTGTGTTGACTTGTTGTCTGTACATGCCCACTCCCCAGGTAACGGAGGAGGCTCGCCTGTCAGTGGAGGCTTGTTTGAAGGAAGCTCAGGAGCGACACCGGACGCTGGAAGAGAAACTCCAGGAAGCAGAGAAGGAAAAGCAGGACTTGGAGGAGAGCAAGAAAAAAGACCTGGCATCTCTGGAGGAGCAGGTCTGAAATCCTCCATCATCAAACTGGAAACGGCTGGAGATCATTAATTACCGTAGTATGATGGGCTTCTCCTTTTTCTCACATTTTTTTGTGACATATTTTCTGGTTTGTGTGTTAGATCAATGACCTGAAGAGAAGCCTCAGTGGTGTGCAGACAGATCACCAGGCCATGCTCCAGCAGCTGGCTGTAGCTGAAACCCAGAAGCAGCAGGCTCTGCAGGACAGACAGGAGCAGGTAAGCATAACCCAACGAACAGAAACAGCAGTTCAGTTTGTTTTAAAGCATCTGTGAGGATATTGCAACATACAGGTTCAAGGTAATAAATTAAAACATTTTAAAAATGAGATTTTTTTTAATTCCAGCATTGATACTTGCATAAATTAATATACCTAGGTGTTTATTTGGAATACATTATAAGGCAATAAAAAAAAGAAACCATGCAGATGACATAATGTGGCGACGAGCTACAATAGTCAAGCTTCATAACTGTGAATATAGTAGGGTATAGAAAAGGAGTGGAACAAAATAACTTTGCTCTTTGCATCATTTAACCAGTTTTCCTTAAGAATAATAAAGTTTATAGTCCTAATATTTCACTTAACCTATCAATTCTTTTGTAATGTGCATAGTGGCTGCAGCATTACTCCTAAAATCCACACAAAAATTGAAGTGTGATTAAAGACCACCGAACAATCCAGACTCTTGTGACTTTTGGTTTAAAACTTGCCTTGTTTGTTCCATATTTACACTTTTATATCTGACTTTTGTTAATTTAGTGATCATGACAGAATAAAACACAGAAAGGTGTTTACAGTAAGTTGCTGTTTGTGAATTGATTGTTTAATATGTGTTTCACTTTTTATGCTGAATTCCCTTAATTAAGTGTTTAGTGATATTTGCCTTTTGTTGACATGAACCAGTGTTTATAGTTCATGCATTAACCTTATTTTTAATAGGTTAATTGAAAATAACCAGTGTAGTAAATTGTCTTAATAATAGTGAAACGGTGAGTTAATCAAAGAAAAATGCACATTTGTCTTTGATATTTTATTTAGACAATCAGAGCAAAAGGTAAATAATTTATTCTCAGAGCTCAATAAAGAGAGAAGTAGAAGAGTAAGAAGTGAAACTTAATTCATACAATTCTCTCTAATAATCTCTTTAGTAACAAACAGACACCTCCCATCCAACTCCCTCATCTCAAGGAGTCTTTTTCTCAGACTTCTTACAAATAAACATCTGTGACCCTGAACCAATGTAGACCCTGAATTACACTGGTGCTGATGGAGCTTGTTGGGAGCCCTGCACATGAACAACACATGAAATCTTTTTCTCCCTCCCCCAAGGCTAAGCTGGCAGCTGAAGCTCAAGATAAATACGAGCGGGAGATGATGCTGCACGCAGCCGACGTGGAGGCCCTGCAAGCGGCCAAAGCTCAGGGCCTGCAGGCCGCTGAGCTCAGAAACCAGCTGGAGGAGAAAGTCCAGCGGGTCAGCGCTGAGCTGCTGGAGGCCAGAGTCTCCTGGGAGGTGCAGGAAAAGATCCTAAAGGTTTGGTCAGGACAAGTTACTGCAAGCCAAAAGAAATTTAAATTAAAACATTATTCATTGTTTTCGTTTTTGATTAATTACTGTATCCATGATAACTTATAGGAGGAAACATCTAAGATGGAAAGTCGCTATGAGGAGCTGCAGAGACAGAACACCCTCCTGCATGAGCAGGTGCAAACCATGAGCACCAGCATGGCTGCCAATATTCAGCGTGCCGCCAATGAGAGCTCGCTGAACGTTTCTTTGAGTGAAGACGGAAAATCTCAAGATCAGCTGCTTGAGATTCTCAGGTAATTTTCCCCCTTCAAAGTTTTCTCTAGTATTTCAAAAAAAACAAACTTGAAGTCTTTCTCTTCTGTACTGATTAACATGTGCAGCTTTTCTTCGTGCTCTGCCCATTCTTGGTGTTTATTTTTCAATTTTATTCAAATTTTCATACGCAGGTTTGTTCGTCGGGAAAAGGAGATCGCTGAATCCCGGTTTGAGGTGGCACAAGGGGAGAGCTTACGTCACCGTCTGAGAGTTGAACACTTGGAACGAGAACTTAGGGAGGTGCAGGACAGTCTGACTGCTGCAAGCGAGAGAATGCAGGTGTGTTTCAATTGTTTAAAAATGCACTTACTATATTAACTTATTATCAGCATAAGTTTCCAAACACTTAATGTGTTTTGCTTCTAATCCCTCAATGTGTCTCAGGTGACTGCAAAGACTCTGGCCCAGCATGATGAACTGATGAAGAAAACTGAAACGATGAATATCTTGGTGGAGACCAATAAGATGCTGAGAGAGGAGAAAACCAAAATGGAGCAGGAACTGCAGCAAACTCAAGCTAAGGTGACCACCTCATATTATTGGAAAAAGCTGCTTGAACTCTTCATGCATCTGTTGCTCAGTTACAGTCAGAAATTCATGTTGTCACATATAAGCTTCATAAATTTCATCTTAATTTTGAGCCTTAAATTAACTATTTTACCTGGTTTTATACCAAGATGATATGATCATGAATTTCCACTAATAATCAATCACAAGGTCATAAATATACAGAAGGGCTCAAATGGAAACTCCCACTAATATTTTCAGTTTCTTCTCTGTTTATGGGTGTATTTTAGCCTGGATGTATAATTTGTATCTTGTGCAACTTAAAGTAAAATCCTAAATAAATTCCAACTTGCACACCCAATTTTTATTTTTTTTTAATTCAGCCATGTCATCATGGAGCATAGGAAAAAAATAATTGAAATGCACTAATATAAAAACTAAATTAATGACTTTCATGTCCATGATGAAGGCATCAAATGGAACTGCAACATTGTACATTAAGTTGTTAGATTTATTTCTAAATTCAGTTTTTGAAGTTTCACGTTTCTTCACACTCAACTCAAGAATGTCGTGTGTTTCAGGTGCAAAAGATGGAGTCGGACGTCTTTCCTCTGCAGCAAAGCAACTCTGAGCTGAGTGAGAAAAACGGCATGTTGCAGGCGGAGAAGGCGATCCTGGAGGAGGACATAAAGCGCTGGAAGGCTCGAACTCAGGTCAGTTTAGAGCGATTAAAGAAACAAATCTGGGAAAGTATGAAGTGCTACATTCCATTAATGAAAGAGAAAAGAAATATCACAGAGCAAACAAAGAAGAAAAAAACAAAGTATTGTTTTTAAGAATGAGTATAATTAACCATGTGCGTGTGTGAGAGTGTATGAGCAGATATGATGATATGAATAACATCATGTGGAGTAATTAAAAAGAGCGCAAAGAAAAAAAAACAAACAATTAACACTGACAATAATAATAAATCAATAAATTGTATGTATTTTCTACCTTGACATTAAAAAAGTTCTGGGAAAGTTTTATATTAATGATATCGTGTTCCTGCAGAATTTGCTGAGTCAGCAAAAAGATTCGGACCCTGATGAGTACAAACGTCTCAACACCGAGAAAGAGCTACATCTGAAACGCATACAGCAGCTCACGGAGGAAAACTCTCGACTTAAAGCTGAATTGAACAAGTAAGAGACTTTTTTTTTTTCTCTTTTGTGATGAAATATTGTTTAATCAAGTTACCGAAATTTTGACTTTTGTGGATGTTGTCACTTATTTTTCTCTAACCTGGCTAATATTTTCTTCTCCTCGTAGGATAAATAACCTAACAACGTCACTCCAGGGACAAATACAGAACATGCGTGAAAGTATGAGTAAAGGGAACGACGACAGAAATGTGTTGAGGAAGGACCTGGAAACTAAAAACCAGGAAATCCAAGAAAAAGTGCGAACCATCACCCAGGTGAAGAAAATCGGACGGCGCTACAAGATGCAATATGATGAACTAAAGGTGCAACATGACAAGGTAAGGGTTTCTCTCTGCCTCAGTTTAAACACTTAGGAGAAAATGCATCGTTGATTGAATCAATAACAATAAAAAAATCACCTACTGATAAAAATCTTAGCCAAATTATATTACAACAAGATAATTAAAAGGTTTTATTGCCTTCCTGAGCTGATAGGAATGATTACTATTAGGAGAAAAGATTATATGATGCCATGCTGTGAGGGAGCAGTTGCTATAAAACAAATATTTCTCAGACAGACCAAATGATTCCAGGGTTGCCATTTTAAATTGCCCTCAGCGTCTTAAATTAGCGATTAGTGCAGCTGGTAAACCGTTACTCAGTTCCAGAACAAGGCCAACATTTCCAAACTCGGTCTGATTTATCCTTCCATTTGTTATTGAGCACACAAACCTTGCAGTGATCAGCCTTTCTTGTTTTTGTAAAAAGTATTGCTCTCTCTATCGCTTTTGCAAACTGAATGAACAGAACAAACAAGTGAACTTCATTTTTAAACTATTCACTGATAGTAAAAATAGCTAATCCTCTTCACTGTGCCACTACAACTGATTTCTCTCTTCATTTCTGCTAATGTCTCTTTTTACGTCCTGCAGCTCGTTGCTGAGGCCGCTGCAGGCCCATCCCAAGACGAGGAGGCACATCAAGCTTCAGCTCAAGAGCTGCAGAGCGTAAAAGACTCCCTGAGTCAGGCTGAGACCAGAACCAAAGAACTGGAGGGACAGCTGGAGAACACCAACAAGGTTGAACATCACAAGTGTCACAAATTAAAAAACAAACACATAAGACCTGTTTTGATTTTGTTTAAGGCCTTTCTGATGTTTAGATTAAGAAATTGTTGTGTGTCTCCTCCTGCGCTTCAGGTGGTCACAGAGCGGGAGACTGAGCTGCGTAACGTCCAGGAACAGTCGTCCAGGCTGCAGACGGAGCTGAACCGCCTGAGGCAGGAGCTGCAGGAGAAAATGACGCAGGAGGAAACTTTGAGACAGCAGATGGCCGAAAAGGACGAGAAAACACGAAAGGCACTTCTGGTTGCCAGACAGAAGATCAGCCATGTCACAGGTGAGAGGATTTTGTCATATTGCAACATGTTGCATCCAACAAAAACGTAAGAATTGCCAAATCATTAACAAGGTTCAGATGGGTGCTTGAAATCCTTGAAAATGCTTGAATTTCAATTAGGTATTTTAGCTTACCTTCTCTCTGTTGTTCAATGTAGAACAGTATCGCAATATATTCTTAATGACAGTAATAAATATTTTTAAAAATAGTTTTTATCTCCAAAGTGTGATGCGGGAAAAGTTTGAAAATGTACCTTGAAAAGTGTACAAATCCTGCTTGTACATAAAAATAAAATGTTGTTTATTTCCATTATTGCTATATTAATTGCCTTTAAATGATTTGCTTTCAGCCACCAAAGAGCAGCTGCAGCGAGAGAATGAGGAGCTGAAGCAGCAGCGCGAGGAGCTGGAGGTGCGAGTGAGCGCTCTCAGGTCTCAGTATGAGGGGCGTCTCAGCCGCCAGGAGCGGGAGCTCAGAGACCTGAGGGGTCAGCAGGAGAGACAGGAGCAGAGAGACGAGCCCCCGGAGGCCGGGCCAAGCAAGGTGAACAGCCTCCACCACATCTCTATAGCACACATACATATTGGAAAACAGTAGAAATCTTCAAAGATTACAACCCATGACAGCCTCACTTTGCATATCAACCTCATTTATCTGTTTCAGATATATGTAGAAAATGTATCTTTGAAATTTCTGTCCCAGTCTTGTGCGCTTTTTAAGCAAATGTTTCTTTTCTCATTTTAGACTCAAGAGCAGCAGAGGACGACAGAACAGAGGCAGATCAGTCTGAAGACGACGCCAGCTGCAGACAGGGGCAGGTAAGTGTTAAAATTAATCCTCAAATCTCCGCTGACGTCATTCTACACAATGAAGACATTTACTTTCATTCGTAAATGTTCTACAGTCTGCAGCTCCCTGTCAAATCTACAATTATGGTTCATACGGGCGCTTAAAATCCTGGAAAATGCTTGAATTTCAGTTCCAGTTACAGGTTTTCAATATTTAGAAAGTGCTCAATTTCTGTACTAAGTGTTTGATTGGCAAACTGCACAGTTTTATAATGAAGTCTAATCTAACACTTGATTGAGCGTTAAAAACTAGAAAAAACATTAGGAAAAAAAACTACAGTTGAAACCAGATATTTTTACGGACCTAATAAAAAGACAAACACAATTTTTTCTGGCTATTTGAAGTTAAATCAGACTAAACTTTAGATCAGTTAGGATTAAACAAAATTATTTCTATTTGCTACATGCCAGAAAACTTAGAGAGGAATTATTTTTAGAATTTTTTTTTACTTTCTTTGTGTACTATGTATAGGGATTTAATAGAAAAACTGAATGTTTTGATGCTGTAACTGTTGGAACACCTTCACACCAGTTTCCTGATCAGGGCATCTCTAGATTTTCTCTGTGCATCTTTAAAATGTTCATTCAATTCATCATTTTTATTCTCCATCTACAGCACAAGCGCCTCTGAGCCGCCGACCGCCAACATTAAGCCAACACCTGTGGTTGCCACAGCCAGCAAGCAACCGGTCAACCCCGGCAACAAACCGACACCCCGGGCAAGCATCAGACCGATGATAACGCCGGTGCCGCCGCCAACACCCACCGCTACAGTCATGCCTACCACACAGGTGGAGACGCAGGAAGGTCGGTCCTTCTGCAAATATCTTTGATTTAAAAGATAAAACGCAGAAAATGTAGGGCTGCAGCTAGTAGTTATTCTGATGATTTACTCATTAGTTGGGTAAATGCACATAAAAATGCAAACAAAGAAATAATTTAATGAATTTTCTGAATAAGTCAAGAATATTATTGAATAAAATTCAACAGGATTCCTTCAGAGAATGTTTGATTATTTGTAGCTGAAATAAAGGTGGATAGCAAAAGGTGCTTTAATTAGTTTTTTTTTTTTTATGTAAAACTATCCAATCGGAGGAGTTCTGGTTAAAACTCATTTACTGACAAAGAAGGTTTTTATTTTAAATTCAAAATAGACAAATTTTTGGCTTTTTCAGCAAATTTTCAGCAAATTGTCTTATTTTAGAGTCTTCATACTCCAGTTAATGAGTAAATAATTATTATTTCATTAATCTATTAATTATTTTAACTCTAAAAAATAATTTTCTCCACCTGAACCTCATCAACAGCGATGCAGTCTACCGAAGCGCCGCCGGTGGAGCATGTGACCGTGTATGGAAGCGCCAGCGGCTCCGTTCGCTCCGCCAGTCCCAACGTCCAGACCACCATGCTGACCGTTCAGCAGACGCAGACTCAGGCCACAGCATTCGTTCAGCCGACGCAGCAGCAGAGCGTCAACCACCCAGAGCCGGACAATCGGGAGCCGTCGCCTGTTACGATCGAGGCCACGCCCAGTTCGCAGGTGGAATGGCCTTCAACATCCTCCTCCTCTTCCTCGTCTGTGTTTGGCACTGGTGAGACATTTGTTCCAAAAAATAATTTCGTTCTAGTATTACTTTTCTCTCAGTTTACCGTTCACCACAGACGTATTTGCACCCTTTACAATTGCATAAATGTTTCATTTGTCTGAATAAAATCTAAACTCTGCCTTCAAATATGTCAAAACTTCAAAATACCTTAAAACTTTGCAGCATTTACTGGACTCGCTTCCCCCCATTTATCTTTGCAAAATGCATCAACAGAGTCCAGAGTGAAATAAAACAAGCTGTGAAATCTAACTAATTAAGGCCGGCTGATAAACTGAATTGTATCGATAAATCAAATCTTTTGCATATGGAGATTTAATTTCAGGAAAATCTGGATTTAGTTTTCTTTTTGACCAATGCACTCCAGAGTTACAGCTGGTCACTCAGAATTCATTTGATCTATCACAGAAAGAAAACAAAATAATAAAGCTTTTGGTTGTAAGCACTTTGAACTGTCTTGATGCTGAAAATGTGCTATATACATAAAATTACCTTGCCTTACCTTAATGTGTAAATGATTTTGAATTCTTTTTGCAATGAAGTGCAATAAAATGGACCAAAAAGTTTATTCCACATTATATTACATCCATCAAACAAATAAATGGAAAAAACAAACAAATCTGGAAAATGAAGAAATACACACACATTCAGATTAATTTGAATTCATTTTCATTTCTGCAGGTTAAAAATGTATTGAATTAATGTATGCATCTTGTTTATGTACACATCGTACTAATGGCACCTTTACTCCAGTTTCAGCAACACCTGGGACCTCCGCCCTGTCCAAGAGACCTCGAGAGGAAGAGGAGAGCAGCGCTGCTGCGTTCACAGAGGTGGAGGCGACCCAGGAGGAACCCAGAGCTCCAATGGCCAAAAAGCTGCGCATCATCCAGAGGGTGGGACCAGAGGTGAGGAGGAAGAGAGGGGAGCAAGAGGGCTTTAATTTGACAAAATGGTTGTCTGGTAGATTTATGTTGGTGCTTGGAATCCTTGATAATGCCTGAATTTCACTGAGGTGTTTCCAAGGTTTTGAAAGTGCTTGATGTTCAAACTGCACAGTTTAGTAACATTTAATTAAAATCCTACATTTGGAAAAACGTTATGTACAAATGAAGTCAGATATTTTCAGTCACCTAGTAAAAAGACAGACAGTTTTTTTAAAATGAGATTAAACTTTTCTTGTTTTAGCTCAGTCACAATCACCACTTATTTATATTTGTTAAATATCAGAAAACTTAGCGAGAAGCTTTTTAGAGATTTTTCCTAATTTTAATTGTTTAAGCTTTTAATTTGAGCAGAAAATTCTGAATCGTTAAAATGATTTGTTTGGCTTGTTTCAATTTAACTAATAATTATTATTCCTAATGCCAATCGATGACGTATTGATTATGCTGTCAGGAGGAAGTGATGGCTGACGAGAGTGCAGAGGCCGAAGGGGTTGTGCCATCAGACGGCCAGGATGGAGCAGACGCAAGCCAGGTTCGCATCCGATGATTTTAACTTGTTTGAAAGTTTTTTTTCCCCTCTTTTATGTTTTTATTTATCACAAATACTGACACTTAGAAATGAATTAAGATTATATTTATATTACATTAATAAATTTTACCCTGCAGGCAGAGTTTTCAAACCTTGAGGAAGCGGAGGAAGATTCAGCCTCTCAGTCGGTCCCAGCAGAGCCGGCAGTCACCCCAAGTCAAAGTGAAACGCCTGACCAGCTGCAGCAGGAAGTCATCGTCATACTGACGGACTCTGAAAGCGAAGAGGAGGAGGAAGAAGAGGGAGAAGAGCAGGTAAAGGATTGATTGAACATTGTTAAAGTCTCTTTTTGGGAAATGTCCCGGTTCCTCTCATTGCTGCTTTGTAATACTGCAGGACTATGCAGAGGAGGAGGAAGAAGATGAGGAAGAAGAAGAGGAGGAGGAAGAAGAGGAAGAAGACGAAGATGAGGAGGATGAAGATGATGGGGGGATGGAGGAGGAAGGAGAGGAGAGCAACGAAGGAAGCGGCGATGGCAACGAAGTTTATGAGGGAGACGATACAGAGGTTGGGACCAGTGATGGCATAGTTACTTTGAAAAAGTAACTTTAATCGGACTACTGATTACTCCTTGAAAAAGTAACTTAGTTATATTACTGACTACTTGATTTGGAAAGTAACTAAGTTACACTAAAAGTAACTTTTTAGTTACTTTCAGCAGCTGCTAACAACAACACTCCACCTACTGTGAAAATAACTTTGATCTTTGCCAAAACTTAATTGTAAGCTATTTTATAATGGTAACATCAACAATGTGTCTCCACTGATAAGGTTGAACTGAAGAGGAGATTGTAGAAAAAAACAGTACAAAAAATAAAAAACGTGAATAATTTGTGTGGTCCACTGTTGTGTGGAAAACTCCAAGAAGGATTTTAAAGCCCCCCTCCCCCAAGCATCCAGGTTCTGCGTTTGGTGTCACAGCTCAGAGCTCCTCCTGCAGCTCCACCACTGAGATGGCCGCACAGATTTGTGACACTTATCTTAATATTAATAATTAGAATGGCGTAATCTTGCCATTATAATTATTGGCAACTACGGACACGTTCATTCGTGGCTGTTTTTACGTTTATTGCGCTATTTATATTGGTCTCAATGTCTGCAGTTTTCTGGAGTGCAACGCGAAGCTCAATGTCATTCAGAGGTAATATATTAACTTGACATTAACTAAGACACAGCGGGACGGATCATCCAGGAAATGATGGACAAGGAGAAACTGAGTAAGACTCCCTTAATGACGGACAAATTCTGGGATTTATTATGAGTCTGCTTTTTCCAAACCCAAATGAGCAACTTCACGTTCAAAAACGAGCCCAAAAAGGCGCAACCCGCCGCTCATTATATTTGCAAGCGACTTTAAAACAATGAAGCCCAAAGCCGTTTATAATAATCGGACTTGGCGACAGAAACTCAAAATAGTTCCAGTTTTTCCACCAACAAAATGCGCATCTCCCTCCATTGTTTACATTTCTGTCGCATAGAGACGTCGGTCACTCGACAAGACGAGTAGAGCAATACGATTAAATAACAAAAGAAGATAGTAACACAAAAATGATTTTGAGAAGTAACTGTAGTCTGACTACTGGATTTGAAATAGCAACGCGTTAGATTACTCGTTACTGAAAAAAGTGGTCCGACGTCAGTAACGCGTTACAAACTAACGCGTTACTGACATCACTGGTTGGGACACCAGAAAATAAATCTTGTTCTCATGAAATGATTCGTCATTAATCGCCTCCCACATATTATTTTTCATTCCAACACACTCAGCCTTTCCAGCTCATACTGTGTTGTTCCAGTGTCTGTTTTTCACTTGACCTTTCTGTCATAATTCTGTACTTTTGTCTACATTATTAACTTTTACTCTTTTGTTAGTTGCTCATATTCAGTCAGATGAGTCAGTGTCTCAAAAGTGACATTTAATTCCCCTCTGAAAACAGAGACGCACCAATCCGCTTCGTTGTTGTTTCTAATATTGGCTTTTGTACAAAAACAGTTGTTTTTGCGCCAGAATTACTTCAGTTTTTCTGCAGACTGAATAAAGGCTCAGCAGAGATGGCGCCTCCTACATGACAAATAAAGAACAAGGATTCAGTATTTGTAGGACAACTTGATGCTTCAGTTACACACATGTAATTATCAGCGAATTTCTTCTTATTGGAAGCGATAAAAATATTTTGAAGTGACAGAGAATCTGTGAAGGGAGCTGAAGATTAGGGTGATGGCAAGGAGGCCTTTTTACCTCAAAGATTTGAAGCTTATCACCAAAGGAAAATAAAATGAATTTCTTTTTTCTTTTGCAAAGAGCGTTGAGACGTCACTTGTTGTGAAGTGGCTCTATATAAATAAACTAAAACTTCACTGGAAGCATAAATTCTGAGAAGAGCTCAATTTCTGTTATGCCAATAATGGCGTTTAGATCAAATGTATTTTTATTTATACAGCTTTTACATCGTTTGTTTCTGATAGGAGACAGGTGTGTCTCTAACTATGATAAACGTCTCCATTAAATAAAAATTATTTTTTTGTGCAGTGCCTTCCTTGAAGGCAAAAAGAATCAATAACATCTTTTCCAACCATGCGGTAGTTGTAATACAACACTGTCAAGTTTAATTTGTAATTCAAATTTGTAAAACTTTTCCTGTCCATGGAAATCAAGTTGATTGCATCAAGCCACTAACTTTGCAGCAATAAGCATTGAAAATAAATTTTTTCTAGCTTTCGTACAATATTATACAAAACAAGGTTCAACTATTGGACAGTGAAATTATCCAAAAAGCTGTCAGCATCTCCAAATCCTGCATACTCCGTAGACAGAAAGCACAAAATGATAGCAGAACAATTTTGTTCAGCCTTTCTGTTATCTGAAGCTTTACTTTATCTTGCTCTCTTCTGGCCTATTGAAGTCTTAAAATGTAAAAACTCCAGCTCATATTGACTCTTCTTCTAGTAACATCATCCACACTGAAGGGTTTCTTTAAGGTATTACATTTTTGGGTTTGTGCTCAATCAAGTCAGGTGATCAACACAGGATTTCTTGTTTTTTAGTTTGTGTGTTTAAACAGATTTCTATTTAGTTTCACACATTCATCACCTTTAAGAACGAATAATCCTTGTGAGGACTAAAGACTTGTCATTTTGATTCCTGGTTAAAGCTTTTAGGGCTGGTATTAGTTTTTTTCCACCTACTGAAAGGCATCTTTGTTCAATGCAGTGAGTCGGTAATTTGTGTCTTCTGCTAAGCAGTCATGTGCCAGTTTCATTCACAGTCACCCATCTTTCTCCCCTGTATTTTCCCCTTTCCTTCACTTCATTCAACATTTAATATTCATCATTTTTATTTATTTTTTTTCTTTTTCCTCGCTTTCTTTCATAATTTTCCTGCGTTCCTGCTCTTCCCAGGGAGCTGATGTCACCGACCCGGGCACTGAGACAGAGGAGAGTCTGGGGGCGTCGGACTCCACCCAGAGGCCTGCCGATTCCCAGACACCAAACTGTAAGATCCAGGAAACCCCGTCAAAAACATGAACTGTGTAGATCTGATTCATACTCTCCACCTCGGCTTCTAATTAGTTATCGGCCACTTAGCGATGACTGGAAAAGATGTAAAACATTTGCTGGGGAGAAAAGGTGAAACTGGCCAAAATAAATCCTCTCCAACACAGGACGGTCGTTATTATCCAAACTAACGTGGGGATGTTCTCTTACATGTTGTCAAATATTGATACTTTTGTGCAAAGTACTGATTTTGGCTAACAAAAATTCTGTACGTCCTGCTTTTTTAAATTAAATCGGACCTTAAAGGCAGTCAACTGTAGAAGCAGAAAGCTCAAAAACATTCTCACTGTCTAAATGTACTCATTACTTTTATTAAAGTATTCATTTTCCTTCTTTGGATCAGTATGGAAAGAGAAAATAGGCTAGTGGAAAATTATTTTATCCCCTCTTTTTATGCTTTTTTTCCCCCAAAATTATTCACCCTTCCATCTTTTCATCTGCCCATTCTATCTCTCCAGTTGGTGAATTTTACACTCTTCTATAATTAAACCCTGACACTCATAGTGAACTTTTGCATTTGCATTTTATCTGTAAATTGTATGAAAAACTGGAAGATTAAGTCTCAAAAAAATGCTCAGAAACCTGATTAGATTTGTATATTATTTAATAACTATGTAAAATAAAGAACTTGAGAATACTCCAAGAAACAAAATCTAGCTACGTTGGAAAACATCCAAAAAACAGTCTTGGAATGTTTTTAGGTTTGCTACATTTTTTTTTTTTTTAATCTTCCAATATAGATAGGTAATAGATAATCCATATTTGTGAATAACCAAAATCTACAAATACTTGAGTCCCAGTATTAGACACTCATAACTGTCTCTCTCTTTCCGCTCGAAAGCCGTGACGACCCGATTCCAACCATTAGTCCAACCATTTCACCACGAACTTGAACAATCCTCATTTGTCCCCCAAACTCTGCCAAAACTCTGCACAATTCAACACCATGCTGCTCGCACCTCCATAAATAACGGTCCGGCCGGAACACGGTGCGCTACGTAATTTAACGAAGCATCGAGGCAGATAAGTTTTCCTCGAGGAATATTAATAATCGAATCATTCGAGGAATCGTTCCAGTCCTATTACAAACATTTGGAAACTGTTTCAACTTTCCAAGCTGATGTTCTTTTGAATATTTTACATGTTTCAGATATATTCTGTGAAAAATGTTCACCGTGAGTCCACTGTAACATTTTTTTTGTTTTTTCAATTTTTTAAACAAGATTTGCTTTCAGCACCATAGATTATATTTTTTAACATGATTAGCTGTTTAAAACATTTATTTAATGTTAGCAGCTTGTTTTAATTATATATTAAATGTTTCAGTTGAGGGGAGCCCAATGGAGGCCTTGTCAACAGAGCAGCCAATCACAAGTTCCGGAGTGCGTATGCCCCAGTCGCCACGGCGACCTGTGCAGCAGCTTCTGCCCCAACTCAACATCCATCCCGCTCAGTCTTCAGAACTGGGACCATCTGCTCAGGTTCAGACACTGCGGGCGTCTCTCTAGAAGATCTGTTGAGTATTTTTGTTTCTCCTCTAACCGGTTTTGTGTCTCTAACAGCGAATCCGGCGCCAGTCAGTGGGCCGACTCAACCCTGGCATGGCCAGCAGTGCTGTAAGTCACTTTTCTCACCACGTGATGTTTTATTAGATGTGCACCAAATAGGCCTGTCACAATAACTAATTTTATTAGACAATAAATTGTCCCTGTTGTTATTTTTTATTTAAGACCATTTTTAATTAATGTATTGATAATGGTATAATAGTGCAAGTTTGTCCTCTCAAGGACCAATAAACTTTAATTTTGAAAGGACCTCTGAACTTTAGGACGGTGAGATATTTTAAATATCCAAAATAAAACACAACCCAAAAAATTTCAATAAATGGAAATAAAAGCACACAACCAAAACCAAACATAAAATAGATTATGAATTCTCTCTAAACAAAATTTCCCTTCAAAAAATATTAATCATCAGAATAGAAATTATCAAGCTCATTTTAATTTATCATGAAATTAATTAATTGCTTCTTGCAACAGACAAGTTCTCATTGTTCTATTTCCAGTCTTTGTCTCTAAATTTATTTTTAGTGCCATTCAAAATATTTTCTAGCCATCCTGTCATTATTTACATTAGAGACAATCAGGGCTGCCACTAATGAATATTTTAGTAACTGATTGACCTATTGCTTGTTTTGACGATCATTTAAAGTATGGAGTCAAAAGTTTAGCTCTCTCTCTCTTTCTCACAGCTGAAATAAATCAGATGTGGAAAATGCAGTTTCTTTTTCAAAAGTTTTCTACATCTCTGTGCTTCCCTGCACTTCATTTCAAAGTATCGATTCTGCAACTAACCGTTGGAGAGTCATTGGATCACGAAGATGCTGCCATGATAGCACATAATGATGTTTTCACTGATCATAAAACATATTTTTGCGTGTTCAACTGGTCATTTTTAATTGGCTTAAATGTGAATAGGCTTTGGTCACCAACTGATAACTTTGTTATTGTAAGTTTGTTGTTTTTGTGTGATTATCAACATTAAATCGTATTTTTCTTGCTCTGCAGCAGCATTTCTTTGAAGAAGACGACAGGATGGTTCCCAGCATTCCCACTCTGGTTCCCCCTCGCTCTGAAGGCTTTGACCAAGCTATCCAGTACGTCTCGAAAAGCTGCACAACATGCATCTGTTGCAGCTAACGATTATTTGAATATTCGATTATTCTGACAAGTAATCAGATAGAAAAAATTGGCACATTCTGCAGATTTTTGATTTAACCAAATAAGCCTTTTTTCCTACAATATTCACAATATAGGAAAATAGACAAATAATTAATTCTGTTCTTTTTTTAAATAAACTTTTATTATCTAAAATGCAATAACAGTCTGTTAGTGAACGCTTGATAATTTGTAGCAGAAAATGCATTTTCAAATAAAAAATACTTCTAACATGAAAAATTCAGTTTTGTCTGTTTGACTTAAAAAAAACAACCAGATCTACACTGTATTGATGTTAATTGTCCAATCAATAATTGGGTAGCAAAAGTGCTTCATAAGAGATTTTTAGAGAATTTGAACAAGGTGATATAAATGTGTTGTTTAAGTCTGCATGCTCTAGTTAGCAATTATTTACTAAATTAGTTGACGATTGTATCAATAATCGATTAATCCAATTAATGTTTCAGCCCTAATCTGTTTACCTTTTAATGGTTGTGGGATTTTATTTGTATTGCATTTCTTTTTTCCCTTGTGTGATGTAATAAACGCTTAAAATATTAAAGGGGAATTTAAATTTTCTACATTTAAATTTTCAGTTTTAGTTCATGTTGGTTCGTTTTGTTTTCGGTTTTAGTTCATGTTGGTTCATCTGGTTTTCAGCTTTAGTTTTAGTTCATGTTGGTTCATCTGGTTTTCGGTTTTAGTTCATGTTGGTTCATTTTGTTTTCGGTTTTAGTTCATGTTGGTTCATCTGGTTTTCGGTTTTAGTTCATGTTGGTTCATCTTGTTTTCGGTTTTAGTTCATGTTGATTCATCTTGTTTTCAGCTTTAGTTTTAGTTCATGTTGGTTCATCTTGTTTTCGGTTTTAGTTCATGTTGGTTCATTTTGTTTTCGGTTTTAGTTCATGTTGGTTCATCTGGTTTTCGGTTTTAGTTCATGTTGGTTCATTTTGTTTTCGGTTTTAGTTCATGTTGATTCATTTTGTTTTCGGTTTTAGTTCATGTTGGTTCATTTTGTTTTCGGTTTTAGTTCATGTTGATTCATTTTGTTTTCGGTTTTAGTTCATGTTGATTCATTTTGTTTTCGGTTTTAGTTCATGTTGATTCATTTTGTTTTCGGTTTTAGTTCATGTTGATTCATTTTGTTTTCGGTTTTAGTTCATGTTGGTTCATCTTATTTTCAGTTTCAGTTTTAGTTTATGTTGATTCATCTTGTTTTGTTGGCTCTGTTGTCAGTTCTCCTCAGGTTGCTGGAGTCCCTCGCTTCAGGTTTGGTCTTTCAGAAGACGTGCCTCAGACCAGCTCCTCCTCGCACTCTGACCTCGGCCAGCTCGCCACGCAAGGAGGTGATCCAGCACACGTTTAAAAATAAATTACGCAAAAAAAAATGGTGATTTAATACAACAAAGCAATAAAAATGGGATTTTTATTTTTTTTAATTGGGAAATGATTCTTTTCTCCAGGTCTTGGGTTGTATGAAAGTCCTCTGTTCTTGGCGACTCATGAGGAAGAGTCAGGTGGGCGCAGCGTTCCCACCACTCCACTACAAGCTGCAGCTCCAGGTATCCGTCAGTCAGTCTGACACGAAGAGAGTCATTCATTTCTCGAGCCTTTTCATAAATACAGCCAATCGTGTGATGACTCAGATTCTGGAGCCTCTGCTGTTTGTAAAGATAAAGTTTCCTTTTATCTCCAGTAACTGTCTTCTCGGAGGCTGCACAGTCTGACACGACGGAGCACGCCTCGCAGTCGGTTCCCATGGTGAGCACGTCCACGCCGGGCCTGGTACTGCCAGGGACCGCCGGGGCCGGGGAGGAGAGAGACATCTTCCTGGAGCCAGACACAGAGAGGTGATTATCACTCGAGTTTTTTTTTCCTTCACAGTTTCCACACCAACTTAACCCTCCTGTTATGGTCGTTTCTGAGGTACAGCAATAATGTTTCTGAGTCAATTTGACCCGTGGACTGTTTAATCGTGCAATAGTGTCAGAATCCAAAAATATCCTCCAAAACATTTTTGTATCTGATTATTAACTCCAAAACTATCCATTGCAGTCAATATTTGTGCAATGATGGTTTTTTTTTTCTTATTTCTCACAAATAAAGGATCAATGACGACCATTTACTCATTTGGACATAAAAATTGTCCAAATGAGTAATTTACATTTTTTATGTCCACTGAAAAAATTTACACACAAAAAACAATAATTATCTTTGAAATTTATCTTTTGTAAATTTATTTATATTACATTTTGATTTTTTTTATGTGTGATCTTTATAATTGAACTTGAGACACTGATTAAAATCAAGACAAATGAGTCATGCAGAGAGTATTTATGTTTTCCCCACTTCCACGGGAACAGAAAATGCTCCCGTCAAAAGTTGAATGAACACCTGCTTTCTCGCAGTTTTCTAGTGAAGTAAAGAGAATAGTGAGAAAGTGGACTTGTGTGTGCATGTGTGTGTATGGGTGTGCATGTGTGTGTATGTGTATGTGTGTGCGTGCATGTATGTGTGTGTGTGCATGTATGTGTGTGTGTGTGGTGAAATATGTCTCATAGTTGCAAGGAAACAAATAGCATTGAACATTTTATGACCCTTTTCATCCTTCAACTTGACTGCTGGGACACATTGACCCGATCAGTATCTATTTTAAAAAGTAGACACGGGGGGTTGCAAATGTGTAAAATTAACCATTTTCAATTTATGTATAGAGTGCACCTATTAAGACAAATGGAAAAAGTTTCATGCAGAAAAATATTTCCAACTGTTTTAAAAAAAAAATGTAAACTTTAAAACGGGTCAATTTGACCCGCAACCCGGCATCAGAGACACTAAAACTGTGCCACTGGAAGAGCTCTGGGTAGAATCTTTTTGTTTTTTAAATGCACATTATATATACATTTATGCATGCACTTATACTTTATAGATATTATTTGTACAGTGTTTGTTTAATTATTGCTCTAAGTATCTTGTTCTTTCAGCAAATGGTCTTTTTTGAGTCTGTTTAATCAATTAAATTAACTAAATTAGTTGACGATTATTTTAATAATTGGTTCATCACAATTAATCTGAGAATTTGTTTCTGCCCTAATATAAAATATTGGTAAAACCTAGAAGTGTATTGGTTTATCTGCGCCAGTCTCCTTAATTTTGAGAGACCGGTGATCGGTTGACATGTACAGTACAGACCAAAAGTTTGGACACACCTTCTAATTGAATTCAATTAGAAGAGCTTGTGTGAAGCTGATCTTATCTACCTCAGCAAAGGTCTAAAAATCCAGCTCTGTCTTCTCCTGCTCTGCTGTCAGAGAGGTTTGACTGATAGCCCAGGTCGTGTCTGCATGTTTGCAGTTAACAATAGTCACTCCACGGTTGCCATCTCAGTGTTTTTTGCTATATTTAGCAACATTTCAGACAAAAATCTAATTGGTATCAGCCAAAATCAGAATCAGCAGGTCATGTTTTTAAAGATCAGTAATTGGCCAGAAAACTGCAATCAGTGCACCTAGTAGAAATAATCTTTAAAGGTTTAGGCTTCCTGGAAAACACAGCAATAGTGGATGCTTTCCATCTGTGATCCTACATGTTTATTCTTTCCTGGCCCAGTGCGGAAGCATCTGTGGATGCTGTGGTGTCGCAGGGAGACGCGGAGGAGCCGAGCCAGCCGTCTGACAAGGCCAACCTTCCCTCCACCAGCCAGGAGCCTTCCTCCAGCTCTGCAGGTAAAGTCTTAAAACTCATCCATGACGGCCAGGTAAGACCGACGTGATTATAAATGTCTCATCTCTGCAGATACAGTCCCTAAACCCGCTCGTCCCGGACAGCCCAGACAGCTGCAGCGCTGGCAGGACAGCCGTGGTGGGCGAATGAAGAGAGGAGGTAGCAACTTTTATTGTTCCTCGTGGTTCTAAAGAACTTAGTAAGCTGAAGAAAATGAGAAAAAAAGTGACAAAGTTTTCACAACATTTAGTCTTTATTGCCTTCCAATTTTCCTTTAAAAAAAATTGTATGTTCACACTCTTATTTATGCACAAACAATGTATTTAATAAAATGTTGCCTCATTAACCAAAACTGCCAGGAGATTATATGCAGGCATAACATTGACTAATACTTAGTAACTGTACAGAATCTACATCATTGTTGAACTTGTATCTGAAATATTTTGTCTTCCACAGGTCAAACCTTCCCTCCCCGCGGCTTTCATGGAAGACGATTTCTGAGATGAAGCGCTAATCGGAACTAACTCCTAACTGGAGGCGACGCCATTCGACTTTCAGATCTGCATTCATCCATGTTCTTGTTTCTTGGCTAGATTTTGCTTATTTCAATGTTCTTTTTTTTTTAAATTCATGTTGATGCTGTGTTTTAATCAGAAAATAAAGCAGTTTGAAATTAGCCTGTGCCCGTTTGTTTTATTTTTCCACTTAGGATTTCTTCGGGCATCTGAAGAAGTTGTCAGTTTTCGGCAACACATTTGCTCTCGGAGCGGCGACAACAGGTCGACCGTCGTGCATCCTCACGCTGTACGCCGTCGCTGCAAAACATTAGGCGTGGCTTGGTCAACATATTCTGTAAAGGGATGCATTTCAGCGTATTTTTTCATGCTGGTGGAAGTTTCCATTTGTTAAAGGATGATTTACACATTTATTGATCTGTACGTCTGCTTAGCATCCCTCATTAAACGTGTCAAGGTTTATAAGTCCTTTGAAGTTTAGCTTCCTAATACAAAACAAAGTAGGAGAAAAACCCATTTGCTGCTTATATATATTCAAGTTTCCAATGATTTATCAGTGGATATCTAGAAATGAAACTAAATCTGTCAAAATAGTGACAGATTTTGACACTGATTAGTTGAAAGCTTCAGGGTCTTCAGTGCTGAATTTGACTGACTTGACACTAGATTTAAGATTTTAAAATCTTAAATCTAGCTGTTTATATCTTGTGTTGTTGCAGCTACAGACTATATTTTATTGGGATTTTGTAATAGACCCACGAAGTGTGAAGTAAAACCAAAAGGAAACATTATTTACAAAATATGCTTGCCTGAGTGAATATTTTCCAGATTTATCTTTAAAAATGTGGAATATATGTTTTAAAGAATATTTACATGTAAATTCATGGGATTATAGTGAAGTGACTAATTTCCATCTCTAGTTGGCATAAAAACCACAAAGTAACACTATGTAATAAATGCACAAAACAACTTCAAATGTCTTTAACTTTCCATATCATCAAAGATGCTAGTTTTTACAATATTCTTTGACATTCCTTCCACTTTCTGTGTTGGTTTGTTTCTATCCTTTCCATATCTAAATGTAAAACAATTCACCGTTCCTTGACAAATCACTTTGCCTCTGTCAGACAGGATGGAGAACATCTGAGAATTCATTTTCCACTCGCCACACATTCTCTATGAAATTTAGATCTGGACTTTTCACTGAGCCAATCTAACACCTTAAGCTGCGTTCATTACTTTTATGTTGTACGACTAAATATAACGGGTGGATAAAGTTTACTTCTAAGTGTTGGTCTATCAAAAAAAAAAAAAAAAATCCCAATTTGAAAATATGAAAAAGTTAAAAATTATAAGATGCCGTATTGCTGACTTACATCTTGAGAAGACGACATATTTGTACCCCTCTGGGTTTCTGTTGGTTGGCACGGAAACGGCTGCTGTGATGGTGGAGGGGAAGCCTTTCCAGGATTTACGGATGTTTATTGCTGGTTCCAAAACAGAAACTGTAAGGAGATGGAAAATTAGAATTGGTCAGTTTTGCTGTGAGATTGGATCTGACGTTCAGGTCCGTTCTGCTGAGTTAAAAAAAAAAATAATAATTAAGCTGAGATAGTGTTATAAAGGATTATTAATCCCTCTTAGATACTAGTACCTAAATTTTGCTGATTCCTTTAGAAATATTTAGAGTGACCGACCCGACCAATGCATGTGCCAATCAAAAGCACAAAAGCCCCATAATGCAGTTCAGCATCTCTATTCTCATTGGGTACTTTCTCTTGAGTTTAAATCTCCATAAAATTGATAATTCTGTTGTTACTATTGACGTATTGAGCAATTAAAAGAAATTATCCAAAAATATTTATTGACTCCATATCTTAAAAGTATATTCCTATTCTGAAGCCTTAATTCGTGCCGTACCTGCTTGACGGACCAGTCGGGCGCGAACGGTATAAACAGGCACGTGGGCCGTTCTTCCGCATTTGGGACTGGTGCCAAACTGGTATGAATATTTCTGAACTGTTCCCCCTGTAAACCAAACAAACAAAAACATTTTTGAAAGAAATTGCAGAGAAAAATATTAAAATGCTTTAGAATAATTTCATTACCTCTCTTGAAGAAGTAAACGGACTCTTTCCTGCTGAGGTACTGCGGCACAGACAAGGCAGCTGTGACGTGGCCCTGCAGCCCGTCAAACCCAGTTCTAACCACTTTCGGATAACCCGGGTCCAGAGCATCATTTTCGAACCTCCAGTATTTTCCTCCCTCCAAATTTACAACAAACAAGGAAATGTTATAGATGTTCATCAGAGTCTAGTTAAGAAATTTTGAGGCTTATTGCGCTTCAGTTTTGTTGTAATTGTCTGTGATACATCAGCAGAAAGAAGTTCATAACTGTGAAGCGGAGTGAAAAATTTTGTGCAGTTTTAAATATTTTCTTATTCTTCTTCTTTCATTTAGCATCTCTAAATTTGGAGAATCACAAATGCAAGTCTTTTGTTTACCAGCTTATTTTTCTTTGCAAAATATTTCAAAAACAAAACAAAATTCTTTACATTTTATCATCTGGACTTCAACTACGGCCGTTCTAACTCAGGAATGTGATTTGATTTAAACAATTACAGTACATTGTTGCTCTGACTGTATGTTTAGGGTTGTAGGTAAACCTCCACCCCTGTCTCAAATGTCTTACGCAATAATCATTGACTAATTTAATAATCGATTAATCGGTAACGGGAGTACGGACTCAAAAAAATACAGTTTGCTGAAAGAACAACACAGTAATTAAACCAAAAATGTGCAAACAATAGGTAACTCATGTTGCATAGTTCTAGCTTCACCTGGTTCAAAATGTGTAAAAATAAAAGCAATTTATTAAGCACCCTTTGCTATCCAATTATTAATCATTTAATATAAAAAAATAATCAACAGATTAGCCCAAAATAGTATTGATGTTAAGTAAAGCAGGAAGGGCTAAGTTTTTCACATGTTCACATTTACTTATGTGGAGATGGATCAGTTGCTACAAATGGTCAAACATACACTAAAGCAATGTTATTCCATTTTAGGCAATAAAATGTTTATTTTCTTAATAAAAAATTTAATAGAACTGTTTATTTGTATAATTCACTGTACTTCTAAATGACTCTTTTCAGATGTTTGATGGATTTCTTTGCAGGATGCTGCTATAAGGCGTCTTACCTTGAAAATGTAGGTTTTGCCCTGACAGTTGCAGCGAGTGAACACAGTGTCGATGGGGGAGGGAACGCCCCACACCGCTGTGATTTCTTTGGGTGAACTCGGCACCAGGTTTCTGTCCAGAACCCAGAAGAAATGGCCTGTAATAAATGAAGAAGGTATAACAGCCCTCCATGCAAGTTAAACAAATACTGCATAGTTAATCGATGTGTTGCTCTGTTGGTAACTCGTGTGAATGTGTGTGTAAATAAACCGAATGAATCCAGAACTAGCTTTAAGCAACTTAGCACAATATAAGAAGGAAATAATCTGCCAGTAGAATAAATTTTAACTTCTAATAAAATGTCTTCTTCCAGATTATTTCACTTATAAGCATATATTAAGGAATTATGGACTTAAAACAAGCTCCTATGTGGTTCTGAAAAGTTAGTTTTCTTATTTCAATTGCACAAAGACCTTTGCACTAGAAACTAGTGCAAACATGATCATACTTGGTGGGATTTTTGTATTTTTGCGGTGTAAAACGTCTTAATCTTCCAATTACAGATGACTGTGAACAGACTGGATTCCAGCTTTTTGACACTGACCTCTGAAAACCACCATTGTGCCGTTCCTGAGTGTGGTGATCCCACTGACCGGGCGTCCGCTGCACAGGTTAGTGTCATCACTGTCATCTGGAGGACAAATGAGCACATTGTTAAAGAAAAAATCAAAACACTACAGCAGGAAACATGGGTCATTTCTATTCAGGAATTACCATTAACTTGAACACTATTAGTTTAATATTTTTGCAGAGTTTCATAAAATGCAAAGTCTTTTTAAAAGCAAAAAAAACAAATATCTAGTCATCTCTGATTAGTCAGTTTTGGCTAACCATCCTGCATATGGGGTCTCATATAAAAACTGTTGTAAATAAGGAACCTTTAAGACTTTGAGCTAAGCAACAGACACTGCTTTGATGCAATTCTGGAGTTATGAATGTCTAAACTGTGGTACAAGTTCCTCTGCTGGGGCCCAGGCTCGCTGTAGTGATACACAGAATAAAATGTTTGAATTATTTTTAAGGTAAATTTAAATGACTAAACCATACGGTAGAACTAATAAGCACTTGTAGCCAAAAATATGTTGTTCAAGCACATTGATCTGCAGTTTGTCTGAATCTTTGCAAATAGGTTTTCAATTGTATGCTATATTTACCTAACCTCTGAAGTCAAATCTTGAAAGTTGGGATCACAACTTGTTAAATCATGAACTGACTAAAATCAGAGGTGTATAGAATAGCCAAAAATTGCACTCAAGTAATAGTAATACAATTTCAACATATTTTTACCCAAGTAAAAGTAAAAAGTAGCCGTCCAATAAATTACTTGAGTAAAAAAGTATTTGGTAAAAAGTCGGATCAAAACATTACTCATTTAATATTTAAAAATTACATCAGACATACCAAAACTGTAACCTAATTACAAAATAACTAAAACATTTTCTAAATCAGTTTCTATCTATAAAAAAAACCCATACAAAACTAACAAAAACTGCAGGTCAGTGCCTGTTTGGTGAATTTTTGGTTAAAACATGTTTTTCATTCAGGAAAGGTACTCACAGTGAGTAGAGTATCCAGAAAAGTTACTCGAGTAGCGATACTTCTAAATAAAACCATTCAAGTAAATGTTCAAAAGCACAGCATAGTAAGAACACTCCTGAAAGTAAATTGTTGCCAAAACGTTACTCGAGTAAATGCAGGAGATGCTAAAATCAAACATTTGTAATAAATGGTAATACGTTTTTTAGATAATTTGAGTAAATTTGGCTGGATGAATAGTTCCCAGTTTCCTCTATTTGTGGATAATGGCTCTCATTGTCCTTGACTGGAAAGTCAAATATTTAGAAAGTTTGGAAAGCTTTTTCCCCTGCCTAATAAAAGTTTTAAACTTTCTTCCCTAGAGGAAGAATAAAAACAGACAGAGCTCATAAAACCTCCTGCTAGCAGTTGCAATGAATATTTAACACAAGTTGGAAACATCCATCTCTGCGACAGAATCACACCTGTGAAACAAGTTAGTGCTTCATTAAAATATGTCTTCATTGTGTAAAATGTGTTATTACCTCCTTGATAATCTTTCAGGTTGTCAGTAATCTGGGTTTGTGGGTCCAGAGGTTTGGTCTCAGTTTTAGAGGTGGGTGATGCTATGGGCAGATCGGGTTTGGAGTCGGGTTCAGATGTGGGAGGATCAGCAGTTGTTTCACCTGGATTAACACCGCCACTGGCGTTGTCCGGGCCTGCCGCTGTGGATGAGAGCAAGTCGTCTGTAGCTGGGGTGAGAGTGGAGTCTGAAACGTCTTGCAGAACATCAGGAGAGCTGGTTGTGATGCTTTCTGGACTGCTCTCTGTGTTTGGGTTTGAAGTGGTTTCCTCAATCACTGACGCCAACGTTGACGAGCCCGGAGTTGTGGTGAGCTGGGGGTTTTCCAGCTCTTCCATTAAGTCCTTTACGTTGGTGGGGCTAACCTCTGGTGTGTCAGCCAATGTTGACGAGCCCGGAGTTGCGGTGAGCTGGGAGTTTTCCAGCTCTTCCATTAAGTCCTTTACATTGGTGGGGCTGACCTCTGGTGTGTCTGAGGGGGAAATCTCCGTCTCAGTCACTGTAGCTCCAGACGAAGCTGTGGGTTCAGTTTGTGGCTCTGAGGTCGATGAAGGGTCAAGGACGCCGCAGTTTAGTTCAGTTGGCGGTTCAGAGGGAACCAGAGGAGTCGTTGCTTGATTGGGGTCGCTTGTCGGATCTGTGGGGTCTTAAAATGGGGAAACAATGGCAATTTAATAGCACTGTAACTAATGGTTAATTTAGCTAACGATTATTTCCACAATTAACTAATCAGATTTTTTTTAAAAGTTACCCCATTGTGCACATTTTTCATTTAACCTTTTTTTATACAATGTTAGAAATACATTTTCAAAATCCTTTAAATAAGAAAAGAATTTTTTTTTGGCTTAAACACAATATCACAGCATTCCTTTAGTGCAGGAGTGTCCAAAGTGTGGCCTGGGTGCCATGTGTGGGCCCTGAAATGATTTTGTTGGGCCCCTGACAACAAATCAAGAATGGTAAAAATCTGCCCTACAAAATAGAAAGCAATAGTTTTGGCACCTCTGTAGATGCATCGTTTTATTTTTATAAAAAGATGCATCTACAGCAAAAACATAAAATAATACTTCTACATGTGAAACGCTCAGTTCTAGGGCTGAGTAGGGCTAATCTGTTAACCGGTTTTTAGATTAACTAATTAATTTAAAAAGCAAATGGTGCTTAATTGGAGATTTTACTTATTTTTTATGTAAATGGTTCTGAAATGGTTCTGGTGTGAAACAAAAGATGGTTGTTTAAATCCACTTTAGGGTCACTATTAAGTGCAGTGTAGGTTCTGTAATGCTGTGGGCCTGGTTGTTTCCCAATATCTCTGGATTTTTTACACTGAACATCACACACCTGTGCATGCAGTTGTAATTGCTGTCGAAGAAAGAAAGTCATCCACAGGCGCTGGCTCTATACTGAACTGTGGATCATCTCTAACCAGAGTCGGTTCTGTCGGGATTTCATCCACGGGCTCAACTGGAGTCAGTTCATCACCACCGCTGACCTCTGGGCTTTGAGACGCATTCTGTTGCACATCTCCATTGGTGGACAAGTCGTCACCCGGAAATATCTCAGCAAATATATCTACCAGAGAGAGGTTTACACTGCCTGTTATTGTCATGTCTGGAAAAAGTTGTTTGTTAAACTCTTCCTGGTGTTTCTGCTCACCATCGCCATCGCCAAGATCTGTGGGAGGATACGGTGTCGAACTGTCTGGAGTAAATGAGCTGTCATCTGCAGATGAATTGGAAAAAAATTGGAAATGGTTGTAAATAGCATTGCATAAAATTTCCATTGAAGTCTTGACATGCCAGGATTGTCCATCTCCAAGAAGCAGAAGAAAGAATTAATTGGAAAAACACGCATGTTTTTGTCTAACTTCTAGTGCAAATGTATTTGTACACATGAAATAAGACAAAATTAACTTCCAAGTAACTCTTCAGCAAGATATAGGAGCTTGTTTTAAGCCAATAATTCCTTTGTATATATTTTTTAAAAGTGCTGGGTCCAGTTGCAGATTATTATCCATTTTATATACCTACTTATTATACCAATGGAACTATTACTTTTACATTAAATAAAACATAAAGCATACTTCTCTATCTTGCTGAAAAGTTACTTGAAAGTTAATTTCATGTTCTTTCAAGTACTAAGATATTTGCATCAGAAATTCTTCAAAAATACCAGGTAAGCTTGTCTTTTTTGCAGCGTATATGAAACAGGGTTTTATTTTAACAATATTATAGATGTGATGTTTGTCAAAATATCCTTATTTATTCTTCAAATAATTTTTTTTAGTCAAAAAGTTATTTTTGATAATTGCAGAATGACATTTATTTATTGGGATATAAGTTATACTTATGCTGCCCTTAACGGTTGATGGTTACTATAGTAACCACAGTTGCTAGGGGAGGCGCTAGCATCTGACAGCTCCTCCACTTTTCCTGCTGTTTCTCTTTGCCCAGTTGTTACTACTTGTTAGGATTTTGCAGTGTTCCCGACTCCTTCATAAAAGGGCAAGAATGTATTATGTAATTATTCTTCAAGTATAATTCTGCGGTTTCCTTTCATGAGACTGAATGTGAGCCCAGCTTTCCTCCACGTGTCCCCGACTCATAACAACACTGCTGCCTTGTGTTTCATTTGGCTCCAGAGGCTTGTTCTGCTGGCTCCCGGCCCTTCAGAGAAAGCACCAGTGGCAGAGCTTCAATCGGCTGGATGGGCACATCTTCCTGCTCTCTTTCACTCGGAAATAAAAGTTCAGCTCCTGACATTTACTCACATGGCTTAAAACGTGAGTTTCAGGACTGGAGCTGGAGAACGGAGAGGTGGGTAGAAACTAGCTACATTTATTTGAGTACCGGTAACTTTTTAGGAAAAAATACCTTAGAGAGTAGCTTAGTTTTTACTCTTGCTTAAATACAATTTCTAGATACTCAAGTACACAGAGAGTCACTGTGTGTAACTTTGCTGAATGAAGAAAAAACAAACAATTCATGAAGTACAAACACAGTTACAGCTTAAGCTAAAGTAAACTTTGTTTTTCTAGCGCTATTTTCTCCCTGCTGAGCCTGCAGGTACTGGAAGTACTTCTCCTTATTTTAACATGCAGTATATTTGTATTATCAACTGTAACTCTTACTTTTATAGGTATTTTTTTATTATTTGGAAAAGTGCTACCTGAATCTGCTATTTTGTAATCATGTTATATATTTTTTTATTTTAGTCTATTAAATATCATAATTTGGTCATAATGTTGCATTTTTGTCTGTCTGATAAAATCATTTTTAAATATTAATTTATATGTTCTGATCAGTCACTCAATACTTCTAACTAGATACTTTTTTACTCTTATTAAAAAAATTTAGACCTTTTACCTTTTCTTGAGTAAGAATATGTTTAAGCAGTGCTACTCTTGTATGTAGTAAGATAAAAGCAGAAAAAAGCAAATAGTGACCTCACCTGCATTGTTTCCTTCACCCAATTCAGGATCCTCTGTCAAAGTTGAATCTGTGAGAATATTTGTAAATTTTAGCTGGAATTTCCATTGAAAAACATACTTTTTCCTTAAAGCCTCAATGGATAAAAATGTAGCAAACCTTTTGGTAAAAAAAATACCTTTGGGACTGTTATCATGTACATTATCACATGAGCTACTCGTCATTGGTCCTGTTGCTCCTCCACTCTTTTCTGCAGTAATTACTGATACAGAAAATACCGTCAAATGCATCAGGGCAGATTAACTGCATGCATTTCAAGATGCTGTGCTGTACATGCTGCACATGCATTTTAGATCCATATTTTTTAAATTGGTTTCATTAAATTTGTGCATAAGATGTGTTTAAATTGCCAATCTTAGATTTTCTTGTTGGGTATTCTGTAAAGGAAAAATGTTTCACATGCTGACAAACAGAAAACACAAACACCACTGCTGTATGAGCTGATCAAGGCTTACCATCCACATCACAGTGCTTCTTGTAGTCCGGGCAGCACTGGTTGAACTTTGAGCATTCGGGGTCACAGCTGCATCGCCGGCCTCTCTTGAAGGTTTCTCCACAACGGCCCTTGCAGGAGTTTTCTGTTGCACAGATAAAAATACGAAGCTGAAAACACAACAAATCCACACGGTTCCTCTGGAATATACCAGATGCACACATATGCGCACTTCAATTGACAAATCAAATTCAGTCATCTCAAGTTCAGCATAAGAGCATTTTTCTCTATGCTTTTTTTTTTCCCACTCCAATCCATGCTATTCAATAAATAAATAAGCTGCACACTCTGTTGAAGATTAAATTAGTTTTCTGTTAACAACAGTTAAAGAAAAGTGGAAACATGCATTAAATAGATACATATGAGAATATATATAAAATGAATATAAAATATATATACAGCAAATCATTATTTTCAAGAGAAAAGAGAAGTTACCTTTAATGTCAGATAGTGAGAAGACTAGTTGTGTTTTTATAGCATATATACAGTAAATATGTGATTTGTTTTATGTTTATTACAGTTTAAATATTCATTTGACAAATTAATTATTGACCGAATCATAGAACTTCAATAGGTTTCAGCCTTTCTGATCCCCTACAACCTGTGGCTCCTGAGCCACAATGGCTCTTACTAAGTTTTGGCTAAAATACAAAATGAATTATCTAATGTTTCTAAGTTTAAATATAACAATAAATGCAGGTTTTTAACAGTTTTTCCAGTTTATTCCTGCAATATCTTCATTGACTATCTACAAATAATGGCACTAAAAGTATGAAATAAATTTTTTTAGAGGTTTTTCTTGTGCTTTTTTAAAATTTTTACACCATTTTCCATTCTGCAGAAAAAAGATCCATCCTCCTGCTAAATTGTTTATATTTTTAGCTTAAACCCTAAAAATAGGAATAAAATGGTGGTTCTTTAAAAATACCAGACTTTCTCTTAGAAACAGAATTTTTTTTTTAAAGAGTTTAATATAATTTACTACACAAGCATCACTTCCCTTTGTTTGTGTGCATATGTGCAAAAGCAAATCTTACTTTTGGTGCACTGAGCTTCATAATCATTGCAGCACTCATCATAGGACAAGCATGTGTAGTCACACTGACACATGTTGCCTCGGTAGTACTCTGCGCCACATCGTCCTCTGCAGCTCGCTGTAGGAAACATCGCAAACAGGAAAAACTATCAGAAACGAATTGAGAAATCAGTGTGTGCTGTTGATGTGATCCTCTGGAGCACAGACTGCCAGAATCGATTTCTGAAGTTGAGCAACAAAAACAAATGTAGGCACATGTCCTCCAGCCGGTTAATGATCATTAACAAAGCAAACATGGATGAGTAGTAGGGAAGAAAACATTTAATAGATTGCCAGAAAAATTAACAATATATATGTATTTTTTTTGCATAGACTGGCAATTAAATATTTTCTTAATGAAATGTGCCAGTTATAGAAGTTATACTCACTCTGAGATGAGATGAATTTCAAAGCACCAACCAGCAAAGTGGCAACCATAAACGTTTTGGAAGACATTATACAGTAGATCTGAAATAAAGCATCAGAAATTAAGATTAAACTATCATTTTCAGAATTAAAAGTCAAACTACTACAAACATGGTGTAAACTCACCGTTCCTCAACTCCTGTCTGCCAAATCGGTGACCTGTGCTCCTTTTATAGAGCCGAGGAGAGAAAGCAAGACGCCCTGAGTGTCTTGTAATTGGCGAATCCGGTCTAATTAAAAGGGCGATGATCTCACAGGGGAGGGTCCTGCAGTCCAGACATTAGGATTTACCACAAACACCTGGAAGCACATCAACACACTTCCGTGCCAGACAGACGGCTGACTTCACACACTTCTGGGCAGAGGGAAAAACAGAGGCTGGGGTTTGTTGTTCGGTCAAAACTCAGAGAACAGGGGAGTTTCTCATCCCACCAGACCTTCCAGGTCAAAGACCAGCAAACAAACTAGTTATCACTTTTTTATTTGCTCTATTGTTCTCTAGAGTTTTTTCTATTTATTTCTTATACATTTAGATCTTTATAACTTTAGTTGCAACCTTTAGAACTTACATTTCTATAATCAACTGTATTTATTATAGTATTAATTTAATTTATTCATTCTTTACAACCAGGATTCACCATTTAAAAATTTCCTCATTTGATGATTGTGATACAAACTTTAATGGATTTTGTCATAGATCTCATTCGCCAACCAAAAACAGCAAATGATAGTGGAAATGTTATGCAATTGTGACATTTTTTCACAAATTAATATTGAAAGGTTTGGTGTATTTAGGTTCCCTGAGTCATTTTTTATACATAGACACCTTCATCTGCAGTAACAGACTGAATTTTTTACTGATTCCTTTTTGAAAAATTGCCAACGCTCAAAATAGAATAGAATAGAATAGAATTCAACTTTATTGTCATTGCACTGTCACAAGCACAAGCAACGAAATGTAGTTTCCATCTATCCAGAAGTGCTATATAGTTTTTGTTCAGCCAAAATTGTCCCATCTTAGTTGTCTCGCTCCTCTCCGCTCTCCTCTTGCTCTTCTTCTTGTCCAGCTTCTCACTTTAGGTGGACAGCCAGATTTATTGAGAACAACAACCCACATCCACCCTACTACACAGGTCAAATATGTTTGTGTCTTTGGATCAGATGAAGATGGCATTTTGTGGTTTGAAATCTTACTGAACCGTTTCACAGCTCAGGGAATTTTCTGTTGTGTCATCGTCTAGTTAAAGGATCGGTGTCTGTTAGTGCTCTCATGTTAAAGCAGCGACTTTAAAGGGCTGCACCAACTGAACATATTAAAGGAAAAACACTATCCACTATTTCCTGGCACACCACAAAACAAAGGGAAGCCATGCACTGCCCTTTCAGCTTCCTTGGAATAGTGTTGGAGCGCCACCCGGTGTTGACAGCACAGAGCAAAGTTTCTCCTCTGCAGGGATTTATTGCAGAGAAATTTAGAAAATATTTTACACTTTTGGAGCTTTTCCCACCTTGTAGTTTATGGTGTTGCTCCTCCCAGTTTCCAATTTTTTAGGTTTGATTGTAAAATTAAAAAAAAGTAAACTGGTTCAGATGTCCTGAAGACAAAACTAAATCTATTCCTTTATTTTCTTTTCCTAATTTCACAATAAGTTGCAAAAAAGGAAGAAACCATCCTTAAGGATTTTCACTCTTCTAGTGGAGTGTGCAGATTTTTCAGTTTATGATGACGTCAACTCTAATGAGGTTCAAATGAGCATCTACTTAGTAGTAGGATGCCTTCCCACAAATTCCCCTGTTTCACACCAAACCTACTGTTTTAGTTTTTCCAGAGAATTTAATTTAATTTTATCAAAGCACATGGTCACAATTAAAATCCCAGCAGTGATCAGCAGACTCAACAGGTTTAGGTGTGTGACAGAAATTTTATGATCCGCAAGTGTTTGGACTTTTAGTTTCATCTAAAAGTCTTGGTCATTTCTTAATTGTTTGTTTTTCTTAAAATTTTGCCATTATAGTTTGTTCCTTGTGTTGGTTAATTTATTCTCATCATTTGCACTTTGGATTATCATTTCTTTAGGTTAGTGTTTCATTTTGTTGTTTCTACCCTTAGGTTTTATAGCCTCTGTTTTTTGTTTTGTTTTTTGTTTTTGTTTTTTTTGTTGCTCTTTTTAGTTTACACAGGTCATCTGGTTCCTTGCCACTTTCTCTTCTTCCCCAGGATATTTAGGCTCCCAGTTCACATTGTTCTCCTCTGGCTCCTTTCACTACACTTTGTTTATCTCTATAACACCCTGTATCCCTGCAGTGTTGACTTTCTATATGTTTTTTCCCATTATTCTTTAATAATTTATGAATTCAATAGAAATTCCCTTCTCCTATCTGTATTTTGTTCTAGTCACTAACTAATTTAACTAATAGTAGCACTAAGGTGCTACTATTTACCCTTTGAGAACTAAAGATGTGAAGGGCTTTATAAATAAAATCTATTACCATTATTATTAATGTTAACTTTTCATTCTGGCATTTAACAAATTGGAATAATTTTGCCAATCCTAGCTGAAAAAAACAGGAATCGTAATCTATTCTCATGTTAAACAGTAAAAAAAAAAGGTTAACGTGCTTTTATGCAGTGTAAATAATTATAAATATACAGCTCTGGAAAAAATAAAGAGACAACTTAAAATGATCCGTTTCTCTGATTTGACCTTTTATATGTATATGTCTGAGTAAAATGAACATTACTCTTTTATTCTATTAACTACTGACAACATGTCTCTGAAATTCCTAGCAAAAAATTTTGTATTTATTTGCAGAAAATGTCAAAATAACAAAAACCATGCAGTGCTTTCAGACCTCAAATAATTCAAAGAAAACAGGTTCATATTCATTTAGAAACAATAATACTAATGTTTCAACTCAGTAAGAGTTCAGAAATCAGTATTTGGTTGAATAACCAGCAAGTTTTCAATGGGGATCGGTGGACTCTTAATTTTCTTCTAGAGTTGATAAGTTATTTATTCTTTCTTTTTGTATGTTTGTGACTGCATAGCATAGCAATTATAGCCCCCCACACACAAATACTACTTTTGAAAACCACAACCATTTGGTTTTCAAATGGTTGTGGTTTTCAAATGTAGTATTCACATAAAGATATTTCACAACATAATCATATTTTTTAAATGTATATTTATTGATGCTCTCAATAAATATCTATTTTATCCTCTTTAGTAAGTGGATAAAATAGTAAAACCAATAATCCAAACAGTGTTGGAAGCTTTTAAACATCAAAAATCTTATCATAATAATAAATGCATCATGATAAATGATAAAATAATACAATAAATGCCCACCCTTAAATTGTAATAGACAGCTATAATCTTAATCCAGGATATTTTTCTTTCTTTCATTGAGACATTTTAGGAGGTCCTACATCCTCATTTTGCCCTGAACTTTCACAGATAGAAACAGCTGCATCTTATCTGATTCTTTGTAGGGCAACAAGCTCATAGAAAGACAAACACTTGACACAAAGGGAAAGGTGATAGATAGAGATAATGCACTTGTTTTTGGAGATTTATCCCACACACTTGATCTCCCAGTGAGATTAGATGAGCTTTAAGGGGTTCAGTGGGTTTGGTGTCCTGGCACCAGAACTGTGTCTGTGGTTTCTGAGCAGAGGAGGGCAATCTTCTGTCATGCAAGCTTTAATAAGCCAGCCTGCACAACCAGCAGCTAAGCTGATTTATGTGAGCCCCCTCTAAAAGAGGCAGGATCAGTGAGACACCAAGGACAAAGGGTGAGCCCACCAGGTCTCCTTCAGTCAATCATTTTTAACATTTGAGCTGAAAACCTGATGAAGGAAGCACAGCGACTTCCTGCAAGACATGAGCAGTCTAAAGAAGAGCTCACAACAGGAAATGGATTACATACTTTCAGTTCTGTTTTCAATGTGCTAAAAAGCAACCTAAAGGATCACTTTGAGAGTTATCTGAAACAATATAAACATGCTTCAAAGTCTGAAGCTCTGATAGAAACAAAAGAGTCTTTAGAGGAAGACAAATGAGAGCGGATCTGTGGAGAAAATACCAACACGTGGCAGAGTTTGATTCAATTCTGCAGCTAATTTCATTTTATCTCTGAGATTTAAATCAGGATTAAATGCTCAAATATTTATCCCTCATTTAATTTTGTGTTAGCAGATGGAATGATGAGACTGCCAGTAAAATTCATTGATAAAGCAACTGATATTTCAGCCTCTTATAGGTCCTTCTGGACTCTGCATGATTTAAGTTAAAATGTATAGTGTTATTTTAAGCCCTGAAATATAGTACCTTATCTTGTGACATTCTGGTCAAATGTTTTCATCTTCCCTGTCACTTACTGCAGATCTAAAGACGGAAGTTATCATATCTAACCATCACCAATAGTGCACAGGAAACGAATATGCTTCAAAGCTGTGCAGAGGAGCCACTTTGCTGGGTTTGATATTATCTTCTGCTGCACCCTGTGGATCCCATCGGGCATAAACAATATCACAGAGTGGTATATATCAGGCATGAATTCATCCAGCAGAGAACTATTTCTGTTCATGAATCTGATGACTAACAGTAACCGAAAGGACAAGTGAAGTCACAGTGCAATGTATTTTGTTTTTGTTAAGTCCCATGAGATGTCATTTTTTGTAAATTGGCACTGGATAAGTGTCATTGGAAAAATGGTTATTTGAGCTTTTACGATATAAAATATTAAATTGAAATTCAAGACTTTGTGTATTTGTACTTATGTTCAAATTTGGACTGGTTTTCTTTTCGTATTTAAAACAATAAAAATATCCAAACAACAAATCAAATCTCTTTAATTTTCCAAACATTGACTTGGGGAAGCTATATAATTCCCCTCATGACATCACTGTCCATATAAGATAGGAGGAGGATAGTTTTAACAATGGTTTCACTTGAGGTCTGGTGTACACAAGTGAAGATATGTGATTATTTTAAATGTTCTATTTCTTCTAATATTGCTTTGTAGTAAAAAGTATGCAGAATTTCTTCTTTCCATTTTCAATTGAAAATTACGCTTCTTTACCATTTCTTTTTCATTTTTCTTTGTTAAATATATTAAATTGAAATGTATGCTTGTTTTGACTTCTGATTTATTTTGACTAGTTTCCAATAAGAAATAGATCAGAATCCATACTCTACATGTAAAAAAACCTAGGTCGATGCTAATTTTTTCTTCTCTGGTGAGTTGTTTTTATTGTTATTTCCATCATTAAAAAATAATCAAACCAAGCTTAAATAAATCACTCATTATTTGATCATAAAAGCACTACTTGTAATGTAATGCTGTAGTATTTTAAAACAAAAGTCGAAAACCATTTTGTCTTCATCTATCCTTATTGTTGCAAACATTCATCTTTATCAGCTCTATTTTTATTTATTTGTTTTTGCAGAGCTCATTGGTAGCCAATAAGACACTGCTTTACAATCTTTGACCCGCCTTTCTGTGGTTGCTATGTCTACTACAAGTTTCCCCGTGATTGACGGGTCGAACAGCCAATCAGCTTTGAGCTAGGGTGGGAGCGTGAGCTCGCACTGAAAACTGCCTGGTGAAAGTCTACTACTATGATCAGACCTCTTTGAAAGAGCAAGCGTGTGGCAACCGGGCAGCCGTTGGTCGGACCGGGGATGGGAAATGTACGTCTCGTTGTCTGAGGACTCTTTCCAGGTAAGAAATTTGTTCCGGGTCTTTTTTTATCACTCGTTATTCTGTGAATACAAGTGAGAAGAGTGGCAGGAAACACTACGCCAAATAACGCTGGCGTTTTAAAAATAGCGAGCAAGAGCACAGGCGCTTGTTTGACATTTGAACGGAGGGAAATTTGGCTAACGTATAAAGGAGAAAAAACTATTGAAACAAGAACATACATGTTTGAAATATATAAAACTCTCCAAGCTTAATCACAAGCTGTCTGTTGGTGGTTTTAGAACATCCTAATTTTCAAAGGTAGCCTTTAGTTGTATTATCCCATCAACATAATTAAGACTGCATGGTCCAATTTAGCAGTTATTTCTGATGTCTGATGCTGCTTTGTTGTCAGGTCCTGGGACAGCTATCTGTGTGTTGGGTTTGTTTGAAAATATGAATAATTTTGTAGCATTGTTTCTGTCTTAACATGCTTCTGTTATTTGATTTAGAAAATAATAGTGGGACAAGTAAAAACAAAGCATTTAAAGTTACTAGCCATAGAGTTTTTCTCAACAAATAAACTCACTTTAGTTTATCATCTGCAGAATAAATGTTTTATTTTCTTCACTATTTTGTTTTAAATCATTGTTTAACTACAGTAGTCTCCCAAAAACAAACGTTGACACATTCATCTAGTGACATCATATAAGGTAACAAGTAAATGAACTGATATAAAAATTAAGGTCAATTTTGTTACATGACATTAGTACTGTTCTTAATGCCGATAACTGATATTTACTAGTATGATTATATATATTTTTTTCCACACTTTTAACACCGTGTAAAGGTGACCTCACTGCCTATTTTTCTTTTTTTTTAAACTCATAATCCTGTGATGCATCACTAGTACTGTCACATGACTGAGCAGATACCACATGGCCAACTCTCCCCCCTATCCCTCCTGAAACACCTCACAAACGATAAAAACAATATGCGGCCCGGTTTTGCTTATCGGACTGATACCGATGTTGATGCTGATATATTGGCTGTCCCTAGTTGCTAGTTTTTCATAATGTGTTGGATTTGACTGAGAAGTCGGAGCTGCGAATTGCATCATTTCTGAGTTGCAAAAGGTTTTCTTGTTGGTTGGAAAACAATGGGATTTACTATGTTTTTTGTTGCTAACAACTGTTAGCCAGACAAGCAGAGAACAATTTATTTCTCTCCATTTTATGCAATTCAAACAGAAAATATACCCCTGATTAACTAGCAAACAAACCAATAAAAGTTCTAATAAATAGTCTATACTTGGAGCTTACGTTGACCATGTGCAGCAGCCTTATTATTGGATACAAATCTTGGTCTGCTTGGTTAGTTCCTGTTCTCCTAGTTGGAATACCAACTTCAAGACGTGTTTGTGTCAGCTGGTGTGGTTGATTTTTCACAATGTTGAAAGGATAGTAAAGTGTATGGAAAATTGCTAAACATATTAAAACAAGCTCGATTTCCATGTGTATGATTTCTTTTTTTCTCTATGCACCAAAAACTGGATGACAAAAGTCCCCAATCTGCTGTGTTGGTCTCAAGTAGCCCTTTTCTTTTAAGAACAGTTTTGTTTACAGAAACTTCAGAATTTATTTTATTTGTTGTCTCTGTTATTTGTTTATTTATTTTGGATATTTAAAATGTCTTCCAGTTTTAGTGTTAAATGTTCATTAGAATTTAAAGTTTATTTAGCTTTGATAATGTGTTCTTGTTTTATTATGGCATTACCATTATAGTATTTGAAAATGGTCTCAAAACAATAATATCATTTATTGCAATAGCTATGTATCAAAATTGATCAAAATGATCACATCCGTGCATCCCTAGTCTTAATGATACAATATTGGTGAAGAAGTATTTTTGCCAGTCATAATTGCAACTTTTATAATGTTTTCATACACTTATAGCTACTGTTGTTGGCTTTTCTAACTGAATATGCTGTTAGCACTTGTTTTTCATGCTTAATATAGATTCTGACCCCAGCTTTTTACAACTAGCTCAAAAACTAAGGTGGCTGCACTTTGGTCTAATACTTTGCTCTGACTCATTAAAAACTTTGATGTTCAACTTCTGAATGTAAATAAGCGTCAAACTTTTGCAGTCAAGTGCCCATGTGGGTGGGGTTATGACTGTGGTTTTAAATGTAGCCTGTCTGTCTATCAACAGAAATTTACTGATTCAAATCAGCTCTCCCATGTTTTTTTATGCCACTCTCATATATTAGCTAAATGCAACCAGGTTGCTCTAATCGACAAAACGAAGTTGGCATTTTTTTCTGGTTCAGGAATTTAAAAATGAAATCTGTGAAAGAGGAAATGGTGCAACATTCTTTTGCTAGATTTGTGGAGTTTCAGGGAAGCAGTGAGAGAAAGCTTCTCAACTTTGGGTTGTTTTGAGAACTTATGGTTTTATTTTACTCTGAACATTATTGTAAGGACAATTAAGTGTTCAATTTATCCATAAAGTTATATCGACAGGGAACGTGTTCTAAAATTGCTGATTGAAAATTGTCCACAAAATTTCTGATCTAGTGCATATCTACTGTTAATCCTTTTTAAATGTATGTGAATCTTCTTGAACTAACCTGAAATTGCTTCTTAATTGCGAGCTCCCTGTACAGACTTGGTCTTAGAAAGTTATTGGATTGGATTAGAAAAGAATGGAAACCAATGAATAAAATGGCTAATTATATTGATAAACAGTTGTATTTCCAGTCTAATCAAGGATGTTTCAAACTGATATGTTTGTAAAGTTAAACATGAAAAGAAGACAGATATATGTGCTCAACAAGTACTTTGCCTTTGGCAATTGACTTGGGAAGATTAACTGAATGCCAGAAAATAAATATTTGAGTTTTGTGAACTTAATGTGGTTGAGGATGAGTTTCATGTTATATTTCACTGTTATTTGTATTATCATTTCAGATACAACCGAAAAACCCTGATTTGTTTTGGCTGTATGGAGCACGTATGTTGAGTTGTCTATTGAACGAGGAGACTTTTAGTTTAGCAACATTTATTTAAAATACTTGACAACAAAGGCAGAGAGTTTTGTGTCCTCTTTTGAAATTTAACTTGTGTTAATGTTTTATAACATTTGGGAAGCTTGTTTGGTGGTCTTCTGACATATTTTTAGATGTATTTGACATATAATGTCTTGCACATGTAGGCTGGCCACTTTACCATGGTCCATGAGACCAGAAGAGGAGGCAATTAAAAAATAAATAAAATCTGAAAATTATGTTTTTGTGTATATGTGTTCAATCCCCTTTTGCTGTAATTATCTTCAAAATCATTTCCAACTGAGAGTCTTTTGGGTTATATTCATATAGACACAGATCTTTACCTGTTCTTGTCAAAATAACTTAAGATTGGTCAGATTGGGAGAGCAGCGATGAAGTGTTTAAATTGGAATTCGCTTTAGACTTTAAGCCACTTTAACATATAAATACTTTTATCCAGTGAAGCACATTCATGTTGGTGCAGAAAAAATGCTAATACTGACAAATTAGCCTTTTTGAATTTAAAGTAGGGTACTTGCTAAACCTATTTGTTGGTTTAGAAAATTAAATGGTGATAACACAGGTAATTCGAGGGAAAAAAAGTCCCAAAATCTTTGCTACTGCTATTGATGTTTTACTGACTGTCACAAAAACTGTTCAAAGTCTGATTTAAATGAGTCTGGACATAAGTGATGGAGCCTAGCAGAGAGATGAGGTTGACAGCAGCGGCTGAATGAGGAGTGCTTGCTGCTTTGCATTTTGATTTCTAAGTTAGTGCTTTATGACAGCTCTGAAAAGTTCTGTTGATTATTCAGACAGTCAAGAATGATAATAGGCACACAGCTGAAGCCATCAGAACGACTCTTTTTCTTCCTTGATAACTCCTTTTTTCTCTCTTTGACCCACAAACATGTCATAACCACTCATTCTAGTTCTGTCCTTTGTCAGTACTTGCTGTCTTTTTCAACATAATATTGGATCTCATGATGTTGATAAATTATACATGTGTAGTCTCTAAATATGTAGGCTACAGGGCTCCAAGTGCTCCTTATGCTTTGCCAAGCAGGGCAACACCCAGAGGCAGGAAACTGTAAACTGAGCTAACTTGCTACTTAATAGAAATATAAACAGAATGATTTTGGTTTAGATATTCAGATTTTAGAGGATAACCATGCATATAGTTATGAATATATTTAAAGAGTTGGGGAATTTAACATTAACCCTCTCTGTAAGCTGTGGCTTGTGCCTGAGGCGGTAATGAGTCGAGCCAAGGTCTATATGTGGCAGATGGGAGATTCCTGGGGCAGGATGGAGGAGTGGGCTCATCCCTCTGGGTATGGACCTTCATTTTTCTATTTCTGGGTTATCTTTATTTTTTATTTTTTTAAATATTGTTTACCAGCATGAAGATAGATTGGCAGGATTTCAACTACCTCATAATTACACCACTAGTAAAGTAAACCACGATGACGACAGTGAGGTTCATGACCATCTTTTTTGCATCATTCATTGATAAATCAGATAAGTAGAGCTGAAGAAATTAAATCGTTTATCAAAGTGGAGAAGGGAAAAGCACTTGTATCTATTTTTTATTGGCTTGGTTATTAAGTAATTTATCAAAAAAATCTCAAGCTGTATGGGAACAGAAAATTAAATATTTTAGTTTCTTTTCTGTAAAAACATTTGTAGACTTTGAAGCTGTTGGCAAAGATTCAGTTACTTTTAATATCAAATGTACAATAATAACTTAACGTGGATAAAATAAAAATGCATTTCTGTTATAAAATTTCAAAGCTTTGAAATGTAAAACTGCTTATGTCTGGGTTACTGACTTCAGAAGAGAAGCTTGACACCAGACTGTGAGGACGAGAATAAACAGCAACATAATAATCCACTAATTTATGTGATTAGCATTTTTTGTAAACCCTGTTTTGGACAAGTAACTGTTTAGCAATTCTGAACCATTTTTATCTAGTCTAGACATTTTCTCCAAGAACCTTGATGAAGAAAAAGTAAGTTTCTGTTGACTACTCTTTTTACTCACACTTGTTTTTCTCTTACAAATATAATTATATTCTGCTTGTTTTCCGTCAAGGAGTTGCATGATATTCCAATCAGTAGTCATGTATGCAGTTTACATACTACTTTTTATTTAACTCAATAAATTAATTATTAACACAAAGAACATAAGCATTTTAACGTGTAAAGGAAATTTTTTTTTATAAAGAGCATGACAAAAACACCAGAAATTCTCATTTACTTTTTACAAATAAAATCCCTGAGTATCTTAGAAAGTCAAAATCAGATTAAGCTTTATTTGCAGAGTTTGTTCACACTTCAGTTTCACTTGGCTCTCAATAAGGACGTTTAAGATACAAGTATATAGAAAAGGAAACTTTTTTTTATTTTCTTTAGCACCAACCTGAAAGTAAAAGTTTAAACAGGTAGTGAGTGTCCAGGATGTGTGGGGTCTACAGAAATGTTAGCTGCCCCTTTCTTAGCCTTAAACCAGGGGTGCCCAAAGTCTGTCCATGAGGGCCGTTTTCTCCCTGGTGGTTGTAACAACCTCTTCAGCATGTCAATGTTCTTCTTATCCATCATTTGATCCACGTGCACTAAACCAGGGAGAAAACTAAAACATGCAGGATGCCGGCCCTGGAAGACCGACTTTGGGCACCCCTGCCTTAAACCCAAATAAGTTCTGAATGGAGGGAAGGTGAACTCTAAAGGTTCACCAGCGGGAGAACTAAAACGTGCAGGATGCCGGCCCTCGAGGACCGAGTTTGGTGACCCCTGCTGTAGAAAGTAAAGTCAAATTTGAGCAGGAAAATAATGAGTGCAGCTCGGATGTTGAAACTCTTGTTTTCCTTTTTTATTTATTTTTATTTTTTTACTCTTTTCACTTGAAATGTAATTTTGTTACTATAAAATGACCAATATTTAATATATGTATGTTTGACTTTGTCAGTTTACGTCTGATATTATCCTCACATTTTAATTCTGACTAAAATAGATGAAATCTATTTTTCTGGCTACATAAAGTCTCAAAGTGGAGTAACCAAGCAATTTATATGTCAAACATGCACATAAACATTAAACAGTAGAGACTTTAGCGAAAAGGCATTTTATTTAACCTCACAATTAATCTGGGAGCTTAATAAATGTTATAACAACTATGTTTTTCCTGGCTAATCAGTAGTGTCTCATGCATTGCACAAACCCTGCAGAATGCTTTAATTAATCCTCCATTTGTTGACACCAGACTTATATAATTTCAGCCTTTGAAACATTTGAAAAAGTCATTTGGCAGTTTAGACACCATGTGTGTTTTTGAAACTTTAGACAGGAATTGGACTCTGCTGATGTACATTGCATGCACTGGTGCACAGACAGATGTACTGCTGCTGCAGACTGCATACGCAGCACACTTTGCACACAGGAATTTGGAGGAAAATAGTTTTATCTTTTACTAAGAAATAGAATAATATAGAGATATTAACACCAACATTATGTGCTATTGAAAATGTTATAAACAATTTTATCTTTGACTTTACTGATCATGATGACTGTTTGCCTGGTCATCATTCTCATCAGAAAAAGTAAAGTTCAATAACCCATTAGATTATTTAAAATGTTCTTAATATGACTTCATGCATTTTGGCTTCTAGAGAAAAGCTGCAACATAGTAAAATTGAATCCTGGAATTTCTTATATTAAGTGTAAAAACAATCTGAAAGTGAGACGTGTCTAATATTCGCCGTCTGTAGATAATAACTAAGTTAGAACTACAATCTTCTTGCTGACGTTTTTAGTAACTCTCGGACTGAATTCACTTGTTGTGTGGAGTCATGCCCTCTGTTCTCATACAGCTGGTCATGCCAAGGCTTTGAAGGGATGCTCGCCTGGTACGTTGTTCTAGTCGGGGCTGGACTGGAGCTGTATGCTGCAATGACAAAAGCACATTCAGACTGGGACAATGGGGAACTGGCAGCCCGGGTTGTGTTCATCATTCAGCTTTCACTTTCTTTCACGCTACCTCCTCCTCATATTTATTATTGTGTTTGCTGTCTCACTGGCTTTCTGTACGTCTCAGCCACTGGGCCGATAATTTATCACTGCCTTGTGTTGCTTGGTCTCTGAATGCAGGGTGTAATTCTGTCATCATTTTAGCAAAGTCATCAGACTTTGTTTTGCTTAAGCGCTTGGATTTATGGGCTGACATGTTCTGACAATTTTAGGATGCAAAACATACAAGCAGCAAACATTCATTTATTTTTTTCAACCAAATACTGAATCACAGAATTAGATTACTACTCAGATTTTGAAAAGCTTTGAAAAATTCCCCCATATATGTGAAAAACCGCAGAAAAGAAATGGATTTTAGAAATGCATTGGTTTTACTGGATCTAAGCATTTATTTTAGAGCTGCATTGTCTAATCAGTTAAAAAAACAATCTTTGCTTTAGTATTTTCTTCTTTTTTTTGATTGGTTCTAGCTGGTAGTTGGCAGATCAGACAATGAATTTTTTATTTTATTTTTATTTATTTTTTATTTTTTTATGTTTTCTCCACATTCATTAAATGCCAGTAGAAAAACTGAAAACTTCCATCATTTTTCATCCATCAGTACATCCAACAGCAGCATGTACTCTTAATACTGCATTTTTTGAGTTTAATAAAAGGAAAAAAAAACCTCGATGCATCATCTTTGATCCATTAATGTTGTTTTTGCAGTCCCTTTATTTTCTGTTTGATTTAAAACAATTATCTCTACTGCGTTTACTCAATACTTTTTCTGTTTTGTGTGTCTAAATGGAGTAGACGAGCCAAATTACCAGAAGACTAAAAATCAAAGAAGCATAATTATGCCGATTTTTGTCTGTTATAGGTATGAACAATATGTAAAGCTGGGAGATACATTGTCACAGCTGACCGCAAATATTTGAGACTCCCCTCTAGAAACCATCAGGTGAATAGAAGATGATGGATGATTTGGTGTCTGGCTCGATTTCCTGTCCACTGCCACCAACACTGTACTGCTGACAGACAGGACTCATGATCGAGACTTCACATTTTAAAGCAAGTTTACTACTTACAAAAGCTTCAGAAGACAACACATCAGCTTAATGTGGCAATATTATTACATGCCATAATGTGAAATAATTTCTTTGAAAGCAATAAAAATTTTCTGGTTACATCATTACTGTGCATTATGCCAGCAAAATACTGGGTTATGTTGGTTGTTCATTTCAACAACTACAAAAAAACCAACATAAAATGTTCGGTTAAATTAATTACTAAATTGAGTTATTTAGTTCAACCCTGCTTATCTATATAGTAAATAAAAACATAAGCCAATCTTATGGAAAGATTCAAACTCAATTACAGATATTCTAAACCTAGTTATAAAACACCAGCCAGGTTTAGTTTATTTTACTCATTGATAGAAAAAGTTTTCTATCTGGGTAATGTTAGTCAATTAGATTGAAGAAGAAAGAAACAGTTGATTTAATTGAGTCGCTATTTTTGCAGAATTTATTTTTATTAATAACGTTGGCATTCCCATGCAGCCATGTTTTCATGTTTTGTACATGGCCAAAAAGTACATGTAGCAAGCTGCATGTTTCCTGAAAACCATCCAGCTGGGATTGAGATAATAAATAACTAATCCAACTTCTGGATGGACTGCTCCTATCTGGGGTACATATTTGTGATGAATAAGTCCAAAGCAAAGAGAGGTTGACATTGTTTGGTTATTCCTTTTTCACAAGCCATAATGACATAATGGCTTGTGAAATGGCTCTTCATAATGACATTCAAAGTTCTCATGTTTTCCTGTTACATTAGCGATTGACTGAGATAAGAAAGTCTGTATATGTTGGCTTCTGTGGTAGTGCCAAGACGGTAGCCACTGTTTTTATTAATGCATGAAGAATATTGGGAGTTTGAACTATTAAAATAGGCAGAATCAGGGTTAAAACCAATATGGAAGGACAGCAGACTGGATTTTCTGCACAACAGACTCTAATTGCTCCATAAATTCAGTCTGCTTTGTCCTTGTCCTGTTTCTCTGCCACATCTGCTTTTGGGACTCTGGCCTGTATAAAATGTAAGTTTACATTGCATTATAGAAATTCATCTGTTTTTATACCTTAACAAGTACATATTTGTCTGGGTATGTTTGCAAAATGGTAACAAAAATATATTTGTTAAACCTTTAAAGGCAGAAACAGTGTAACCTGGAAACCACAAAATGTAGAAAAGCCAACCAAGAAGGGCTCAATGTGCTGTACCTGTGAAAAGTTTATTTAAACAAAATTACATTTTAAAAGAAATGATTCATGTTGTACTTGTAGGTTGTGTAAAGTTTGAGTTTTCAAACCAAAAGACCGCAATGCAGAGAATAGGTGACTGTGCTTGTCATTCTCTTAATGTCAGATATTTAAAAAGCAGTAAAGATTCCTATCAACGTTAATCTAGAGTGCATATTGTGTTCAATACTTAAGGCTCCTTTTTTCCAAACTCCAGGACCTGCAATGAACCTCCTCCAGTCGTTCATCTTCAAATTATTGTTAGATTGATTACTGCAGATAACAATGTCTTTACAGGTCTGCCTATAAGATCAGAGAGCTGCAGCTGATTCAGAACGGTGCCGTTTGTTTTCTCACCAGGAAAAGAGAGCCCATCACCCTACTAATGTTCTGACACTGACTCCCTGTGACTCAGAGAATAGACTTTCAAATACTGTTGTTAGTTTATAAATCACTGAACAGCGTAGAACCAAAATCATTGAAGATCTGTTTCCAGACCACTCTGGCCTTCTGGTTCTGCGTCCCCAGAATCAGAACCAAACATGGAGAAGCAGCATAATAAAATAAGTCTAAATCTATAAGTTTTAGGTATTTTGCTCTGCTAATCGGGAACAAACTTCCAGAAAACTCAAGGTCTATCTATAAGTTTTAGGTATTTTGCTCTGCTAATCAACAAACTTTGAACTGCTCTAAAAAATTTTTTTAGAGTTGCATTAAATTCTTAAATATATTGATTACTTTCATTTAATTCTTTTATTGGCTTTATTTAATCTTCTAGCATTTTTATGCCAGATTTGTATGTTCTTTAAATGTTTATAGTTTTATCATACAAAGCACTTTGAACTGCTTAATGAAATTTTACAAATGCAAAAGAAATAATTTTTTTTATGAATCTAATCTGTAATATGTCAAACTACTTTCTGAATTGCATGTCTGAAACATTTTATTTTCAGTGATATTCCAATCTATTAACTTATGCATAATTGCCTTTGGCCTATGTTCTTTAAATGTTTATAGTTTGGAGTTATGTGCAGCTTTTTGTTTAACTTCTTTTAAGACACTTTAATGAAATTGGTATGGTTATTGCTGTAAGGAATAATTATCAAATGCAAAAGAAATAATTTTTTTTATGAATCTAATCTGTAATATGTCAAACTACTTTCTGAATTGCATGTCTGAAACAGGAGAAAAATGGGGAATTCCTCCACCGCCTCATTTTTTGTTGTTTCATTTACCCAGTGGCGAGAGAGAATCGGGTGAAGGCTGCTAGGAGGGAGCGAGTTTATACTGGTCAACATCTGCCAGTTGACCCAGCTCTGGCAAAAAGCCATAGAAAGGGAAGGATTGGTGGAGAAGATCTATCTTTTGTTTTCTTCAAGAATTGTATGGCTCATGGGAAGTTAGTGTGAGAAACTTTCTTTCACTTCCCCATCTGTTTTTTTTAAAGTCCTAATTTTTCTTGGCTGCCATCTTTGTGTTGTCGGACACTTGGAGTGAGGCAGAGGAGGAGGTCGGTGTGTCTTTGTTGATGAGGCCGGTTGGATTTTTGGTCTCCGTGTCTGTTAAAGATTATACAACTCATCTGAAACACTGTGTTTAACTGTGCTGCTGATGAGGTTACTCGATGAAATGTCACAGCAATTAGGGTTGATTTGGCATAAACATTAAAACCTGAAAATGTGGATGAGAGTAGTTAAATTTTTATTTTAAATTGTGTTGAAAGCATTTCTATAGATTGTGATGTTGAAAGTCTGAATTTTGCATGGCTATATACATTTTGTATATATATATATGTGTGTGTGTGTGTGTTTTATTCTACTAGATAAGACAAAATTGATTTTTTTTAAAAAAAAACATATACTTCTAAACTTTTACATACTGTGTACACATCTTTTAATTGAAGTATTTCGATTTAAATTTGTGATAGATGTTTACAAGAAATCTGTTAAATTTTTTATATCTTTAAAATCAAGGTCTATAGATTTTAAAGTAGAAGTCAGTTGACCAAAAATACCAAAAAACAAGTTCACCTCACTGCACTCCTGGATAACTTCAGTCATGTTAATTTTATGATTTATAGAACTTAGATATGATAAAATTCAACTAAATACATTTATTTTTTTTCTCAGATGTCCAGAGAAATTATTAAATTTAACTTTGGGAAAATACAACGGATGGAAAAAGTACAATAATTACATTAATTATAATAAAATGTACTGCTTACACCACTGAGGAAACACTGTTAATTAACATTTTGCAGTTTTTTTGGTTTGCTTCAGGGACCGTAGAGGCTGTTTCCTTTCTGTGAGCTATTTAGTTTCCTATCTCCAAACCCAAGAACCACACATATATTTGATTAAGTTCAGCCTGTTATGATGAAACAAACTGCTAAGATATTAAAAAAGGTGAAGAGAAAAATATACTTGCTCTGGATATCAGTTTACTGTGCACAGTTAATAATATCTGTTTGGTTTTATTATTAAAGATAGATGCATAATTTCTTTTTCTTATTTAGCTTCTTTCAGAAAAATTCGGTTTACCGTAAATTGTACAAACATGCTCTTTAGACAACGTAGGTTTTATTTTGTTAAGCATGATAAAGGAAATAATTCTCGAGAAATAGTATTTTTTTTTAAAATACTTTCTTGGACGCTTTAAAAAAATTTGATGTATCGCTTTAAATGTATATTTTTTGTATCATATTTGATACATTACGGTTTTGCTGTCATATAATTTTCATAACTTGAATTTTTGTTTGTTTAAATATGTATTTAGTAACAATATTACTTTATTCATTACCTTTTTGGGAACATACTATTTTTGAGACACAAAATCTAAATCCAGTTAGTTTCATTTTAAGCATTTAGGATTAAAACGTTTATGCTATAATTATGCTTTAATTAGAACTTTTTGGGTTGAGTTTGTAAGACACATCCATCCCATTTAAAGGATTTTTGCACAGTTTATGTTAACAAATGCAGGAAAAAATAATTTAAAAGGTTAAACGATATTTTTCTCTGGTAAACCGAAAGAAGTTCAGTTGATATCAGATATAGTTTCTGATATCAGCTTGTTGGTTTTTGAGTGTTACTTAACCAAGCTTCTCATAATAAATTTAATACATTTAAAGCTTTAGACATAATTAGTAATACGTGTATATTTACAAGAGCAAATTTACAGACTATATTTTCTGATGCTGCTAAATTACAGAGGCTGTTTATGTGGTTATTTTCTTCAAAATATGTCAGAAAGACATTAAAATATTGAGGTCACCTTGTGTCCTGATCTTCCTGTCTGCCTCGGAGCTGATTTCAGCTAAACGTTAGTCGCAACCAGGTAGAGATTGCTGAATGTCAGCAGCTTTTCTACAGCCGACCACACTGGGTATCCCTTATGGGGGAGCATACACACCTCTGTCTGCCTCTGGATTATTCTCTGTTGAAAATGTGTGCAAAATAAGGTAGGATTCATGCAATGCCTACTTCAAACTGTTGAAGTAGGCAGTGTATTTGTAAATGCAGCTCCTATTATTTGTTTATATGCCTTCAGGAAAAAAAATCTGATTTTCAGGGCTAGTCAGCTGCTTTCCTTCCTCCTCCTCCACCTGTATGGCTCCACAGTATCAAATACATAGGACTGCATTGTGGTTGAGATAGAAACATTACACACACTGATATTACAAAGGACTGTTTGGAGTGCAATAATTGTTGGCTAATATATTTCATTTTATTTGCTAATGTATTATTTTGCCAGCTGGACAGAGTCTCACGGCAGGAAATTCTCACACCCATTGAGAAAAATCAGGAGAGAAAAAGATAGGGATATACTGCACCTGACGTCATCACAATTTTTATAAATATTATTGCCATCGTCGTACTTTCTCTCTTGCAGCCCTTGCAGTGGGTTAGAGCAAGGAAAAAGAGGTGAAATAGGATTTGAAATAGGCTTTCAACATCATTTTGCAGATCATATTCCTCTAACAAAGGCATTTTGAGTTGGATAACATTTAGAGTTGAGTTGGGAATCTTTTACTTATTTAAACAATATATTTGTTTTGTTTAATTGCTTCTAATTGTGGAAACACTATCTTTTTAAAAATTTTGAGGTGAGAATCCCTTTGTTTTGCGGCTCAATCTTATGAGCCAGTCTGATAAACGTCATTGCACCCTGTTCATTCAAATCTTAGTATTTTGTTGCTGAGCAGAAGGCATTTGGTCAATTTGGCCAGTTGTGTTCAAGAACTGTAGATCTACAATGGAGTAAAAATATGGGTACACGCACGTATGTGTAGTTATACATTATGTGTAGCTCTGTTTTTACATAAGTAAATCTAATTGAACCCACATTTTGTCTGTGTACCATTTAAACACTACAGCAAGGCACAGCCTGTGTTTAAAGACTCAAAACAGTTTGTACTGAAGGAATACAAGCATCCATCTCAGGAAGACAAAAATGCAAAGTCATATCGTTCAAAAAGGACTTTAATAAAAGCCCGCAAATAGTCCTTAATAGTCATGTTAATAACATGATGAAAGATGTCAAAAGCTTGAACAATAGAAAATTAACTTGACGGATTCCACGCTTCAGATCGGCTAAACTGCAATGCAAAATGTAACATCATACAAATATTAGAGTAAAAAGATGGAGAGGGAATATTCATGTCTCCATATTCAATAACTGAAATATGTCATTTAATGGCTGCAATATTTCTACCATCTTGCTCTGTTCGTTAGAAAATAAAGAATTAACCTGAACCTTTGGAGGTTTTTTATGTTGATTGTTTATTTCAGGTCGGTTGTGGTTACTTTTACTAAACTGTGATAATAATAAATTGGATCTTAATTTGAGGTAATCCATGTGAAGGTATCATCTTGGCCATGCCCTTGCATTTCTCTCTTCTTGTGAATTCAGGTTTTTGTTTCCTCTCGGCGATCTCTCTGCAGGGCCTCCATTCCCTCTGCTGAGTTAATTAATAAGGTGTGAGGTGTATTGGCTTGAGGTGTGTGTGCATGCAGGCAGGCGTGTGTGTGTGTGTGTTGTGCTGCAGAGTTTTTCTCTGTGTGCAGCTGCTGTTTAATACCAGGTCACCAGGCTTAGGCCAAGTCAATGCCAATACAGAGGAAAGGCTGTTGTCAGCAAACGCGCACACACACACAGTCAGCAGAATAGAGTAGATAGCAGGAATCCTTTATAGGGCAACCCCTGGGAAATAATTTCCTCATTATGGATTTTTGTGGAAAGGGCAGTTGCTTACCTGTTTGAAATGCATTTCTTTAAATGTTATCTGTGAATTTTAATAGTCTGTTGATAGAGTCTGGAAACGTACAGAGTATTTTTCATTTCTGGATATTATGGAAAAAGAAAACAAGAGTACAGAAAATGATTTCCAGATGTCAATTTGAATCATTCATCTTTCTTCTGTTTTGTTCTTTCTGAATTTTTCTATCTGTTCTTCCATGTATTTATGTATCAATTCATCCTTTATGTGTGTCCATCCATCGTCTTATTAATTTACATTAACTGATTGATAAAATAATCGTTAACTAATTTAGCAATCAAATAATCAGTAATTGGAGTGTACTTGAGGTATAACTCTAAAATATGGCATTTGCTGAAAACACAACTCTTAATAGGTTAATTGAAAAATTGTCTACAGATTACACTGCACTGACAAGTGAAGCAGAAAGGGCTTAAGTATTTATTTTGTATTTTTCTAGCTGCAGATGCATCCTTTGCCAACAATTATTATTTTCTTATTCAAAAAAAGAATAAATGTTTTTATTTGCATTTTTACATATTTTACTGTTGTATAAAATGAGCTTAAATGGTTAAATGAAAAATCTGCAGAATGTGCAATTTAAAATAAAAATCTGATTACTCGATTAATTGTCAGAATAATCCATTTCTAACATAATCGTTAGCTTCAGCACTAATTTATTTATTCATGTATAAGTTTTCCTTTTGTCTTTTCATCTTTTTATCCATCTGTCCACTTTACTGACCCTAAATCCATCCATCTATAGGCCCTCTTTTTGATGTTAGAAAATTTGTAGACTTCACTCTTCAATGTGACACTGTATTAAATTTTATAAGACAAATATTTTTGATTTGCTGCTAGATTGTAAGGGAGGGACAAATCTTTGTGCTGCTATAAATGTGTTGTAGTTCCTGTATATGATCAATTTCGCCTTTTGCATTTACTCTGATGTGATTTCTTGCTCTCCAGAGACCTTAAATAAAACAGTCAAGGAATGTAAGGCAGTTAATTTGAAATTAGCGATTTGGCTTTGAAACCAGATATTATGTGTTTTATAAATATCAGGTCTAGGAACAAGTTTTTTTTAATCATTTTTACTGTTGTTCATTGAGCCACTCATACCTTATAACTATATATTTCATGCTTTGTATTTACTGACACCTCAATTTGTCTCCATTCTTTATAATTTTCTTCCCTAATGCAACTCCCCCTCCTTCATTAGCAGCCTCCATCCTTTGACTTACTGCTTTCAAGTCATTTGTTAAGCTTCTCTCTTCTCTTTCCCAGGGATTCCCATCCTACACTAAAGGTGTCTCAGGAGCTATTATAAAGAAAACAGTTTTTTCAGAGCTTATTTTGTGCAATTTGCTGCGATATTGATACTGCGGGTTGCCAATTGGTACAACCAAGATGGAAAATAAATGCCTTTTCCAAACTAATAAAGAAATCTTAAATGTTTTCTTGAGGTTATTTCCTCTTGTAGTGGAAAAAATGACAGATTGGAAGAAAATAAAAACACCAGTCTTTGCTGGGATGATTCTTCACCTCTTTTTCTTTTTTTCACAGATTGCTGGCTACTTTTGAACAACAATGGCTGTCTTTCAGAACAACTTCTGGGTGAGTGTCCTGGAAAACACATTTAATGTTGTAATTACTACTGTTTTACTATTTTACATGCGTTGAACCCCATATGTTTGCATTAAAATCACTGGTTGACAATATGCTTCTGCTGCTAAAAGAGAGGAAAGAAGAAAATATCACAATTAATGACTTACCAATATTATATGTAGATTGTCCAATATTGTGCAACCGCCTAAAACTGTTTTAATCTGGAGAATACAACTGAAAACATGAGCTTACATAATATTTTAACCTGGGAATGCACAGAAAAGGGAGGGAAGATATGAAATCTGCTTTAGCTGTTCAGAAATTTAATTGTTTACTTTTTATTCTTCCATTTTCTAAACTGACTGACCAAATTCCTAATGTGCAGCATTATGGCTCGTTTCCAGTTTGCTTCTTGGCAAATTAAGAAGATTAATGGTTTGGATTCAGCTACAGGAAGCTCTTGTTATTTAACCATTCTTTAATGAGGTGGTACCAGTTTTGGTTGGATGCCAGTGATTGATATCAACTCCATTTTGTTTTTTTTGGCCCGGAAATCTGCATTGGAGAAGCACCAAGTCTGTCACAGACTGATGTTTGCTATGACATAACAACTTAGCACTGTGATAACTCAGTTTCTGTGAATTTTCTAAAATGGAACTATCTCTAGCAGGCTGTTTCCTCCAGAACCTGGCTCCAGTGGGTTCAAATGGGCCACCTGGGACAAAAGGGTTGTTTCAATGACAGACCAACGTTGGCTACTATTTTTGTCATGCGTACTCTTTTGACCTTTCTGCTTTGTTCTGATCATATTCTATGTTTTTCAGCTATTCTAGTCGCCTCCTTTTCTTTGTCGCCTGCTTTTTTTTAATGATCCCTGACATTTTCCATTCTGTTCTGTTCTTGCACACCTGCCACATCTATTTCAGGTGTGTCCTACTTCTCTTTTTTCCCTTTCTTGGACTTTGAAATGTCCACAGTAATGCTTGTTTGTGGGGCATTAAAAAAAAGTGCTGTGCAATGAAACTATGTTAATTTATCGAGAAATGGAAAATGTCAATAATAATTATTAAGGTTGGCTTAAAACTTCATTAAGACAGAAAACATACATGACCAAACTGTCAGTATGTCAGGTTACTATTATGTAAAACAATTTTCAAGATGAAGAAGAGATTTCAGACATTTAAACTTATTTAGCTACAGCTTGTTGTTTACAAGCCTGTCTGTTTAACAGCAAGGAAAAAGCGCTTTCCCACCCAGGCTGCATTCAGAGCTAAAAAGCTGTGTAAGACAAAACAGCCCTTTAGCTAATTAGCCAACAGAGCCGCTTGAGAACGAGCTGCTCACACAACCTCGTCTTGTTTGGCTCAAGAACATTCACAGCCGGTCACAAAGCCTCCTCATGGAGCTCTGTCTTTTTCCATTAACTGCATAAGGACTGTGCTCAGGGGGAAAGCCTGCAGCTATGATTAAAGACATCCTTGGCAAATGAAAGTGCTGCTTTATTATTCCAGTTTGCTTTACACCAAAATATCCACCTGAAAGAAATCCGAAAGTATTTTCTCTGGCATTTTCTCAAGTTTGATGTAGATAATTTCTGTGGTTTAAAGTGATTTCTACAGATGCCATTGAAAGTTGCTTGTTGCAACAAACTGCTGGTCAACTAGCCAAAAAAGCCAAAAATGTATAACACAGAACATTTTTCTAGACACCTGCATTGCTATCCTTTTTTTACTAAACTACTTTTTTTGATTAAACAGCATAACACTTAAAGTAGTGCCTTTTAAAGAATAATCTTTTTCCCTGGAATTCAAAAAATATACATATTTGGTGTTTGACAGATTAGTTATTTCAGGTTGAAGGAAATACACCTTCAGAGAGCACAAATTAATATCTCAGTTACAAGCACAGACATCACGACAGTTGACATCTGTCGGATGTATTTCTATCCGGGAAGCAACCATATGTCTACTTCTCATGTTTAATACAACAAATGGAAAATCATTTCAGAGAAGCAGATGTGAATATTTACATCAGTCAACAAACTGGCCATCTGTGCTGCAGAGCTGCAGCTCTCTGCTTCTGATGGTATCGTCTCTGCTGTGGAAGTATTTGCTCAGCTCGACCTGCCCACTAAGCAGAACCGCTCTGCACGAGTCAGCAAACCTCTGGCAGACAGGTTGCCCGACTTCACTTCCTTATGTTGTAAGAGCTAAAGCTTGGGAGATGTGTAACCATTTGTCTCTCATCAGAACTAAATGAGCTTGGTTTCAACTTGGACACACAAAACACACACACAGTTCTCCAGGAGACAACACAGAGGAATGTGTTCCTCAGTAGCCATATGCAAAGAAAATTATTAGGTCCATTTGTGTGTGCTTGACTATTTAATGAGCATTGCAACTGCTGGAAAGAAACATCTAATTATACCAGCAAAGTGTTATAGTTTTAGAGCAACAGAGTTTGCTTTGCATTGGTAGATAAATAGCTCATTTGTGACTTCACATTTTACAATCTGTATCTAGTTAAGAAAAAACATAAAAGTCCCAGTTAAATCGAATATCAACTATTTTAAAGTCTTGGGTTGTTAACAGCTAAAAAATACATCTTTATTTTATTTGATAAGTTGTGTAAAGTTACTGTTTGGTGCTACATTTGTTTTGCTTTGAGATTCAAGATTGTCTGAGAACTCTTTTTTTTTTTTTTTAAACCCTAAAGTTTAATGCTTCAAATAAGAAGAGGAGAAAACAGTCATCTTAACTTCACCATACTGCTGCTGGCTTCCTGTGTACAGAGTTAAAATAATTTCTCTTTAAGAATTTAAAGTAGATCTCTGACCAGTTTCAGAGGCCCACAGTGTCTGAGTCATAGTAAGAAACTTGTTCATGTCTTTAAACCTCCCCCAAACTTTCCGGCGTCTCTACTGCCACCATTCGCCTTATTGTCATGGTAATGAACCCGATCACGCATGACCGACTCGGTCAACTTAATTGATGAATAAGAGATTAGCAGGAGAGTAAAGTATGGGGGATTGCATATATCAGACAACAAAAATTTATCAGTCAGCTAAAGTTTAAGGAATATATTGTGGCACTCGGAGAATGTTTCCAGCTTCCCTAATTTACAAGGTTTGGCCTAAATTCACATCTAAATCACTTTGCTGGAACAATATCTTTAAATGTCAGTGATATGTTGGACATCTCAGTGTGTTCTCACTCAGATTTTATGGAAATGTTTGTATTTTGACTTCTTTTTTGCACTTTATAGCTTCAGGTTTGTGATCTAAAGTGTTGTAAACATGTTGATGCATTCTACAATTGTAGATGGATCTTAAAATCCATCTATCCGTAATCTATGTCTGCTCATCCGCACAGGTTTGGGGATGGTGTCAATCTCCATCAGTGATTGGTCAAGAACTGCACCATGTCATATGATGTTCATTTTTCTTGTTTTGTTCTTTGGATGGGGCTAAAATTAAACAAATTTCATTGTACTTCTGCATGATGACAAATACTGATTCCGATTCTGATTAGAAAACCTTCCGATTGTGATATTGGTAATTAATGCGATGGCATTATCAGGTAAAACATATCCCTGTTTTCCTCTTTTTTTTGTATTTGTCATTTGATCTTCTGTCAATCTGTGACTATTTGTATTTTAGGTAAAATCATATTTACCCATTGTGAGCATCTGCTGTCCAACACTTGGAGCATATTTGCAAACAGTCATTGCACTCCAAGCAGTATCTCTGCAATGTGAGTATTGCAGAGAAACTGATATTGTAATGAGGATATACAGTTGACATATACTCTGCAGTCCTAGAGTATTTGCAGACTCACTAAGTTTTTTGTCTAGTTCTGTAACACTATAAACTGTTAATGATTTTAGTTGATTTGAGGCAGAACTACTATATATTGAATCACAATAATTGCACTATCAAGACGCTGGAATGCAACATTCTCTTGGAATTTGAATTAGAAGTGACTTGCAGGATCAGATGAACATTTCAACAGACAGACTAGCTTTGTATGCAGTTGCTACACCAGCCTGCCAGTTATGGTGGACAGGTGCTGTGTTTAGCTTTGAATAGGCAGGTATGTGTGTGTGTTTTAGCATTTCTAACCTTGTAAGACCTAGTTTTCCTACAATACCTTGTGAGGACTCACTGCTCCTTTGGGGGCGCAGGCATAAAGAAGTATTACTGTTTTTGGTTAGGATTAGGCAATAAAAAAGAATAAAAAATGAATGGAAGTCATTGAAAAGTCCTTGTGAAGATAGAGTAGGTGTGTGTGTGTGTGTGTGTGTGTGTGTGTGTGTGTGTGTGTGTGTGTGCGTGTGCGTGTGCGTGTGTGTGTGTTTGGTTGAAGCCTGAACTGAAGCTGTCAGCTCACCTTTCTGCGAGGGTAGAATTTCGACATTAGGCATTCACAACTGCAACGAGCTATAAGGGATTTTTTTTGTCTGCCTTTTCAACTACACAGGGTGTCTGACAGTACCACCATTTACAGCAGTAAATAAATAAATAAAACAAAACAATTGACATGTATTCATTTATAGCAGGGGTCCCCAAACTCGATCCTCGAGGGCCGGCCTCCTGCATGTTTTAGTTCTCTCCTTGGTTTAACGCACCTGAATCAGACGATGGCTCGTTAGAAGGCCTAAGAAGAACATTGACATGCTGAAAAGATTGTTGGTGCCACCAGAGAGAGAACTAAAATGTGCTGGATGCAGGCCCTCGAGGACCGAGTTTGGTGACCCCTGATTTATAACCTCTCGTTTTAAGGTTACTGTTAAACTACATATCTTTAAATCTGGAATAATTTGTCCAAATTGTGAAATTATTGTAAAAGTTTCCTAAAATGTTCTCTAAAACTTTTCTAAAGAGACAATATATTTTAAGATTGCTTAGTAGTATTGGATCTTCTAAGGTTCTGAAGGTTTTGACGCACTTTTAAAGGACTATTTGAAGGTTGAGGCTTGGAAGTCCGAATAATAGCGAATACTAATTTGAGGAAGATGCTCTGAGGGGCATTATGTGAAGAAATGCCCCTACAAACAACCTCTTTTTATCAAATGGTATCCCTGAACCAGGACTTAAGAGGGTTTTTTTTATTTATTTCTGGAACGAGAAAAATGTCTTTAAAACTATCAGATTAAGTTCTGTAATGCTGGGTTAATCTGTGAAATGTGCACAAATTACCTAAGAAGGACCAAAAGGAGATGGTACATCTATTAAAGTCAAATCAGATCTTCTATTTTTTAATTAAATAATAAAGGAGTTATAGACAAGAGATTGATGGTGCTTGCTTAATGTTGTTTAATGTGGTGTTGTCGGTTTAAGATTCATCTCAGCTTACTTTGTGAAGTCTGGTTTTTCCTCTTGCAGCAGTCTGTGTCTCCGTTTGTTGGGTACATATGTCTGTGTGGTGACTACCGAGCTTTTCTTGGCATCCCATCCATTCCCCTGGTACCTGGAAAAGGGTCTGTTGTCAAACGGGTTATTTTTAGGTCTTGAGAAGCAGCTGGCTGTCTGTGGTTGCACAAGGAGTCCAACTGTCTGTTTACTAAAAGATGTGAGGCTGAAGTCCAGACACACCCATCTTAGTCACTGTGTGTCTGTCTCAGCTGGACTTGCATGGATTATAGAGTCATGTAAAGACAGGTGTAGGTTTGTAAAATTACAGCACTGATGGACCTGAGGTGATGACGTAGTCTGTTGAATCTTCTTGGTTGCATAGGAGGCATTTTCTGACATTTTCTTTTTACGTTTGTGTTTGACAGATGGAAAAAATGAATGTGACATTTAGAGTGGTGATTTTCTTGTAGTATTTTCATTGTATTTGATCATTTTTTTCTCAAACAGTAGTGAATGCTGGCTGTCTCATGGAAAAATGTCAGATGTTGGACACATCATCACTTAGACCCAATTTACATCTCGACTTCACTCCACCACAGAATGGACTCTGCAGTAAATACTAACCCATTATAGTTAATGAGAGCATTTGCTCTGCCGTGGTGGTGCAGTGTGCAGCACCCCCGCATCGCCATCCATCAAAATTAGAACTGGTCATGGTTTTACCGGATGGTGGAGCAAGTGAGGAGTCAATCTTCAAAAATCCCACTGCATTTCCATCATATTTTCAAAATCACTCACCAAGACAAGCTCTATTTGCTCCAAATACTAGCTATATTAATGAATGAGTGTTTATTAGGGCTGAAAAGATTAATTGTGATTGATTGACTATTGAAATAATTGTTGGTTTATTTAGTAATTTATTGTTAACTGGAGGATACTGACTCTGAAAAGGCCATTTGCTGAAAGAACAACACAGTCGGATGTAATTAAGCCAAAACAGTACAAACAATAAATGCATTTTCAAGATTAGAATATTCATTGTCTGTAGATATGCATCCATTTCTTCAAACGATCAAGTACTCCAAAAGCAATGCAATAAAATGTTTCATTTTCTTATTTAAAAAGGGATTTATTTATGCATTTGCATTTTTATATGTTCTTAATATGCTGAAGTGGTTAAATTATGTGCCAGTTTCCTATCAGATTAATCATCAAAATAATTGGTACAATAATTGGTTACTAAAATAATCTTCAGGTGCAGGTCATTGCAGGATGGGAAATTTAGATCGACCGGTAAATTGAGAGCTTTGCCTTGATGCTGTCAGTGTAAAATAAAATAAAGAAGGTAAGAAATGGACACTAAAACACAAAGTTTCTCCTCTGGATCACTGATCCTACATGTTTTTGGCCAATTTCACTAAACATCAGTGCTCACAAATAAGCTTCACAACCTAATTACATTAAACCAGGAGGTTCTCAGTGCAGCAACATCTCTAAAGTTGTTTCCTAACTTTTTTTATATATATATATTTTTGGTCTGAAAGGTTCAAGGGATTTAGTGTTGAGCAAAGAAACCCATGTTTATTCATTATCCAGCAAAAAGCTAATGTGCTCAAACAACAGAGTTGTTTAGAAAATAAAAATCAGAAATGACACCAAAATGTAAACCTAAGCAGGATGAGATCAGGCAAATTTAATTGCCAAACTGATTTTTATTTGTGTGAAAATATAAATTGTGTTACTAACAGTGGCTACCAAGTATGTATTAAAGAAAGGTGCATCATAGCATTTTGAAACCTGGTTACTGTCGATTGTTTGTAGTTCAAAACAGCCATACAATGATGATAATATTTTACATTAGTTTGATCCAAAACTGTCAGTAATATACCGGTGAGATTGTTTTTCTAGTCTTACTGCAACTTGTTTGCTCTCTGTAGCCCTGAAAAATTATTTTCATCACCTGGATGATCTCTGCCAGTTTGACATTTCCTGACTTGGTGCTAACAGGAGGTACCTGTTTTAATTTGTGCCTCTGCAGGGGGAGAAAAATGCCGGCTTTGACGTGCTATACCACAACATGAAGCATGGCCAGCTGGCAACCAAAGAGCTCGCCGAGTTTGTCCGAGAGAGGTAAGGTTGATGTGGGAGGTGGCTCGGTGAAATCCAACATTCCTAACTCTGAGAAAAAGAGGAGAAAAGGGCTAGGCTAGGTGATGTGGTCGGAGATTAGAAATGAAGTGTTTAGTTTCATCTGCTGGTTTATCGCTCATGTGTTTAAACCTGTGTGCTTTCAAAGACCTGTCGGGAGCGTACAGATTACAGAAAAATCAAGTATATCTCTCTTAATATCATTCAAATCAACTCCCTGACCTTTGACTCATGTCTTCACCATTATTGTTTGCTGCTTAAGTACTTCAGATGTTTGGAGAAACACCATTACTTCCTGTGGTGAAGCACATATATTTTCAAGGGTAAAAGTATCTGAGTTGTTAACAAAAGAAGATGTTTGCACGTAATTAACAGAAACAAACTTTAAGAAACCTTGTCTCATTACTGCCATTCCATTGTTGCAGATATTTCATGAAAACACACAAAAGCCTGCTAATAACACAAGCTCTGATTTTGGTTTTTAGTAACAGTGGAGGAACTTACATCTGTCATCTTTTTAAACATTTACGGCTTTCATAAAAAAAAAAAACACGTAATACTTTAAAACAATCTAACAGGCAGCTTTTGTCATGAATCATCAGATTATTTCTAATTTTTATCAGAGCCCACTCCCTGGTTTCCCATCAGACTTAAATTCTTGCTATAAGCAGTAGTTTAATTAATGATTATTTAGTTAAAAGGTCTTTGCATACAAAAGGATAAGAATAGATTTTAGGGTGGCATTTTAATCTGTTTAATTTTGTCTTTTTAAAGGATTCATGTGGGTTTCATTTTCAGTTTAATTTGTGTTTTTGTTATAAAGTCTGCTGTTAAGTTTGTCTTTAATTTATACTTGAAACTTTGCAGGCTCTTTTCTGCAGTTGCATAGTTGCTGTAAAGTTTATGCTTACTGTACCAAACAAACATGACATACAGGAAATATTATCTCTGTAAATCAGAGTTAGTTTTAAAATGCGTTAGGACCTAATTAAAGTGAATATTGCCCGAAATCTTGAAAAGTCAAAATCTTATGATGTTTTTTCCAAATGTCTCTGTCTAAAAGTACATCTTTTGCTTGTGCAGTGATGCACTTTCACTAATGTTGTAAAGTTTAGAGTTTAATAAAGTTTGACTTTAATATAATAAGGTTTCCACTACTGACCAACTGCCTGTTTATTGAAATCAACTGACTCAAATTTTCACTTTAAATGGACCTTTCACATATTTCTACATCTGGTTGGTATATCAAATTTGATTACATTTAAATCAATAAATTAGTGTATTTCTTCTAACTGGTTTATATTTATCTACTTCGGTGCTTGTAGAAATTTAAAGTCAAAACAACAAGAAAAGTTATTTTTTTTATCTCATCTCAAAACATTTTCTCTCTGAATACAGGACCTAAGCCAGGGTTTCTCTTTCTGACTGAAGCAGTATTAGCAGCTATGATGCTCACTTTCTTTATTTTTGCAAAATACATATGCGAGTTTGATCTACTTTGCTGCAGTATGTAAATGCTGCAGTCAAAATAAAAAGTGGAATATGTTGTTATGAAAGTAGGATTCCACAGGGTATTGAGATGTCAGCGCTGAAAGTTGGCACGCAGAGAGGAAGCTGTTACGCCACTGATATAATCCTGACATTGATTCAGAACATTTGTCCACATTCCTCAAAGGAGGAACTCACTTATCTGTTTGAAAGCAGCACACAACGAATCAGCGGTCAGGAAATGAAACAGTAGCGCTCTGGTACCAGAGTGTAATCCAGCCAGATCAGGGTTAGGCAACTGTTTTGATGAATTTCCTCCTTACATTATTTCTTTTTGTGTTCCCTGGAAGCTTTTTTGCAATAGAAAACTTTATGAAATTTCACAATTTGTTTGGCAAATCAAAGCAGTTAGATTTGCTGTGGGGGCGGTGGTGCAAGAAATAGAGGAGTTATTTCAAGTTAAGTTCACCAATCAAAGCTTTGTGATTGATTTCTACTGTTCAGTAGAAATCTGAGGACTTTAGTTGATTCTGATAATAGCTGTTCTGTGTTGAGTGTTAGTACACTTTTTCAATTAATAGTTTTGCTATAAACAGGCAACCAGAAACCCCAAATGATGGATCACTTTGTCTTCTCTCATTTATTTTTTACAGAACTGTATTTATTTATTTTTTTGTATAATCCTGTTTCCTGCTGGGTCATGGTTTCCTCTAAATGACTTGATTGTGTTAAATTATTTTTGCTTTTCAGGGCTGCCATTGAGGAGACTTATTCCAAATCAATGAACAAACTGGCTAAAATAGCGAGTAATGGAAGTCAACTGGGGTGAGTACTGACAAGTAGCTAGTGCTTCCTTTTCTCCCTGGGGTTGTTGTTGTAATTATCAATGTGACTGTCATATGGCTGCATGTGTTATATGTATGAGTGCCATCTGCATCACCAAATGTCCAAATTTATGATTAAATCACTGCCCTGTGTGATATTTAGCTCATATACTTTAATGTGCGCGTGTTTTTAACTGTTTGTGTTGTTTTGTTCATCAAAGGTTCAACAAAAGCAACAATTTTTGTAAGATTTCTGCAGATGTACTACAAACCACAAGTATCTGCTCTAATAAACTTTTGAAACCAGATGTTAGTTAAGTTAAAGTTGCACATGCATGAAGTCATTTACAGCTCCACTATTAATTATTCGAGACAAAAAGAAGAATGTTTTTTCTTTGTTAAATCTCTGTTTTTGCAAGCATTAGTGTTATTGGTTAATGATTGGTTATCTGTCTTTTCTTTAGGACTTTTGCGCCCATGTGGGATGTTTTTAGGGTATCTTCTGACAAACTGGCTCTCTGCCACCTGGAGCTGATGAAGAAGATGAACGATCTGATCCGGGACGTTAACAAATATGGAGACGAGCAAGTTAAAGTTCATCGTAAGGTAAACGCCTGGAATGTAAACATTATGTGTTGCATGTAGCCTGTTTGTATCATGCCCTTAATAAATGTGAACTGTGTGTCAACCAGACAAAGGAGGAGATGGTTGGAACGGTGGATGCTGTGCAGGCGCTGCAGGTTCAGAACGGCCACCTTCAGAAGTCGAAGGAAGGTTACCACACCAAGTGTTTGGAGCTGGACCGACTCAGGAAGGAAGGAGCACCGCAGAAAGAACTAGAGAAGGTTTGCTGCTACTTTGAAATTTATTTCTCAGCCATTTGCCACAGAAGTGAGCAAACTAAAATAAAAAATTCCGCAAAATAAATTGAGGTAATTAAATTGTGCTGCATTTTTCATCCTAAAGACTCAGAGACTTGAAATTTACCACATTTGCAGTATCTTTTCTTAACAGAGTAATGCCTTAATGTGGTTGGATTGCTAATAAAATTTTTACTTTTCAAAAACTTTGAAAAGCTTGAAAACCTGCTTTGGATAAGTATGGAAAAAGAAAATGAGAATATTTCCACACCCTATTCCTTCTACCATTGTCTAAAAGATCGATCCATACATCCATATTTCTCTTCCAGTTTTGGATTTAAAAATATCTCTATAGCAATCTTTTGTATTTGTACTAAGAACTGAGCTAATTTGAGTCCTCAAAATTACCAGGAAATGAACGACTACATTACTCAGCTGTTGGTAATGTTCTCAATTCGTCAGTGATATTTGATCATGTCACATTATTGTTGACTGTTGTGTGACTACAATGCAAAGTTACCTCTCTTATCTCTCTCTGGATCAAAGATCCACTGTTATATTTGCAGACACCCAACGTGCTACAGCTCAGTAATCACATATTGCATTAGTTCACACCGAGTATTTCTAATTACAGTTCTGATATTGTCTCAATACAGCTGTTCTGTTAAATTTAATGTCAGCTCTGTGAGTCAGCGGCTTGAAAGCTGCAATTTTCCTTCTTCTCCTCGCTAGGCGGAGCTGAAGTCTAAGAAAGCGGCGGAGTCCTTCGCGCTGTGCATCGAGAAGTACAACCGTGTGGGAGGAGAGTTTGAGCAGAAGATGAGCGAATCCGCCCAGGTCAGCGTCGACTCCAGCGCTACTGATAGCCCTCCCTCTGATCTGGCTTTTCATCCATTCCTCCCTCTCATTGGCTTCAAGCCGCTCTGTGTGGTGCCCCACCTGAACAGAACCCCGCTATCCCATCCATTCATGTACCATCAAGCCGCGCGCTGCCCCTGATAAAAGAACCTCAGCCCACCTAAACCCCCGACTCCTGAACACCCACTTCCACACACAAGCTGTAAAATGCTCATTACCTTTAATCACTGCCTCTGTGCTTCCATGGTTACAGCAGCTGTTTCCATGGAAATATTTAACAAATCCCAATGAGCACTTCTGTGTTTTACATTTGAAATAATGAATGGAGTCCTGGTGACCAATTAGTTCGTGTAACAGCTCAGAGGAGGAAGGTCTGGCTGTAATTGTTAAGGTGTGTGGCATTTTTGTTCCAAGGTGTTTTTGTTAGACTAAAAAAAATACATAATTTGTTGCACTTGTTAATGAGCTCAGCCAGTTTGGATTCAGAGTAATAATTTAGGGTTTCATTTGTGTGCGCATTTTCCTCCTTGTTTTATTACTTGTTTAAGTACAACTACAGTGCCTTAGAAGACATTTCATTCCCTTTGAACTTTTGCCCATTTTGTCACTTTAAAACCCCAAAACTTTTATGTATTTTACTGGGATTTCGTCTGTAGACACGCAAGTTAGTGGGCTGTTGTAAAATGAAGAAAAGGAAACCTTTCATAAATAAAATCTTAGCTATTTCAGCTATTTGTGGGTGGTTGTGATCCCCAGTCCCTGCAAATACAGAAGGTTCAGTGTACTTCCCATTTGATTTTATTACTAAATGTTGGGATTAAAGAAGCTCCAGTCTTCAGTTCAAGCTACCATACTGGTAAACAATAACATTCATTTTTAATAATTTTACTTTTTATTGCAGTATTTAGCTCCTAAACCAACCAAACGACAAAAATAAAAACATGTTACTACATATGGCAACTCTAGAGAAATGGATCTGAATGTATACAACTAAATTTACAAAAATCCTGCTCCTATTTTTTAAATCTCACTGGTGGATCTTCTTCAACAAAAACAACATTTCTTAAAGACTATACTTGTAAAACATAGTAAGAAAAGATTTGGTTGACAGAGTACAAACAAATATAAATGTTCTTAAATCTTAAATTTCTGGAGGTCTCCTTTGAAAGTTTTTCTTAAAATAAGTATTTTCTGCTTTCTCTTATGTCTCAGTGCATCTTTTACCATTAACAAGCAAAATGCTTAAAATACTCACACCTGCAGTTATTGAAATATGTTTGTGTTTTTTGATTGAGAAAGTGAAATGCCATGTTGATTTATCTGCTTAAAGTACTTTAAGTTTCACAGTGACAGTTATTGTTGTGTAACTGATAATTTTTTTTAATAATCTTCTAGATTTCGAAATGCTTAGACAGTAAGATTTCATCTGTGTGCCTATTTGTGATGATTATGCAAAGGTTGTTTGAATGATTGCAAATCAAGCAAAGTTAAAGTGACACGTTCAGGATTTTCTGGGGAAAATTTCAAATTTTGTCTGTGTGTTTGTGTGACCGTGTTCATGTTTGAGCAGAGGTTTCAGGAAATCGAAGAGGCGCATCTGAGGCAGATGAAACAGTTGATTAAAAGTTACTCTCACTCCATAGAGGACACCCACGTCCAGGTGGGACAGGTGAGTTGCACTTCATGTGAAACACGGCTTTGATGATGAAGATCCTGTTTATCTGGAGCTTTGCTTTTCTGTCTTTCACTCCCCTTCGTACTGTAAGCATTTGGGATTCAGTCTGCAGAGTAGAATAAGTTATGAGCTGGACTTAGCATCAAGTTTTGGTTCATTCTTTCTAGATTTCCTTATTTTTAAGGCTCGGTTTATTAATTTAGCACAAGAAATGATGCTTGAGTGTACTTGCTCTGTGCAAATGTTCTAAACTGTGGGAACAATAGAAGCATTTCAGGCTTTCTACCCGTGTATTATAAGATGTATTTGTGAACAGACGGAGCTCAAACTCAAAGATTAAACTCACAGCATCAGATTGTAGCTGTGGTAGCAAAACAATCTAACTATAAAGATTGTTCTGTGAACTTTTACAAAATAAACTTGCCAGCTCCTTAGAATCTTAGATTCTAATTTAAAATATTTTATTATTCCATGTTGAAATTATTAAATCAAATTTAACAGCACTGACAATTTGTTAGCATGCAGCTGGTTGTTTCATTTATGCCATGGACCGGTTTTAAATGTGATCACATCATGTTTTTAGATTCACTAACTGGGTTAGTTTGGATTTATCTGAAATGCAAATACTTGTTTTTAAGACTCTATAGTTGTGAGTTTAAGTATTGTCAAAGTAACATAGTTACCCAATAATATTTTTACGTTTCCTGTCAACTTAATATCGTTTTATACAAAAACTCGCTGCACCGTCTCAGCTAGTAAATTTTCTGGGGCGAGCCTTGCATTCAGAGCTCATTTGTCACTTTGGGCTGTAGGTCCACGAGGAGTTTAAGCAGAATGTGGAAAACATCGGCATCGACATCCTCATTCAGAAATTTGCTGAGCAGAAAGGAACGGGCAAAGAGAGGCCAGGTACAGTGAGCTTATTCTTTCTCCATCTACTCTGAATTAAGATTGAGCATAAAACAAAAAGAAAAAAAAAGTGAAATTTTTTCTTGTGGCAAAGTCTATTTAAAAATAAAAGATGGTAAAAATTATTTGTATTTTTTGCCTGTAGCTTCAGTTGGTTTTGAGGAGTACATGGCAGCTTTGACCCCTGAAGGCGGGAAAAAGACTCGAACAAAAGCCTTCAGAATCCCCGGTCTGGGAAAGAGGGACAAGGAGCCGGACTCCACGTGAGTTTGTGCAAACAAAAAGCCATGCAGGAAAGGAGGCCACTTTAAGGAGGAGTAATGGCTAGGTCAGATATAGTTCAAAGCAACTAGTTCACAATACAATCAATAAATAACCTGCTTGTAGATATTTTGAGTGAAGTGAAAGGAGTGATCTTTTACCAGCTTTGCTGTATTTGAACCAAATATATATATATATAATATGAAAGAGAGGGTGTGTCTGTTTTCTGTATTCTTCCTGAGTTAAAATATTAGTATTGTTGTTTCTAAATTAAAATCAACGTGTTTTCTTTGCATTATTTAAGGTCTGAAAGCACTGCAACTTTTCCATTATTTTGGTCATTTCTCATTTTCTGCACATAAATACAAAATTTCTGCTGGGAATATCAGAGACATTTTGTCAGTAATGTCTACTAATGTCTGAACTCCTACTATATCAGTAGTTCATAAAATTAAAGAACATTTTATGTTCATTTTACTCAAACATATACCTATAAAAAGTAAAACCAAATGAACTGATTATTTTAAGTGCTCTCTTAATTTTTTCCAGAGCTTTATATCTCCTGTAGGTGTTAACATCCATCGGCGCTTTGATTTTTAATTATTAATTGCATGAACAGGCTTATTTACGTGTGATTAAATAACATTTCTTATCTAAATAAAACATTGTAATAGCATAATTGTGTTTTGAGATTAAATGTGTATTGGAAATGCAGTTGTTGTGATGTTGACATCAATATTTCTCCAACCTTCTCTTAAAGTTTTATCAGGACAGCATATTTTCTGTTCTCAAATAAGACACAAAAATCTTGTTTTTATTCTTCCTTTCTCTCAGTAAATCAGAAATGAAACCCCTGGGTCAAATCCCCAGGTATCACCATATGTTAGCCATTTTTAGGTTTGTCAAAAACTCCGCAGTGTTTCACTTCCTTCCTACTCACTCCCCTCATCTGCTCTTTACTTATGACTTCAGACTAAGCTAAAAGTAACAACTTTTGTTTTTTTTCTTTCTATATTTGCAGAGATTCAGCTGTCCCAGAGGCATTGGTGAGTATTTGACATATTTCACAGCTAAAAGCTAAAAACCACAGACTCTGTTACTAACCCTAACCTAGATATCAGATACTCTGGTATTTTGAGGGTGTGTAATCTATTACAACAGTGTTTTTGTTTACCAGAGTTTGGAAGGGAGGGATTGTGTGTATATGTGCTTAAGTAACAAGATGGATGATGTGGGGTCTCCCAAGTTTATTCCTGCTCTTCCGAGAAGAACTTTCTAAGATTATCTTGGCGGTGGCAGTGGAAGTGAGTGTGTACGGGTGAGGAAACGTGTGTACGTGTTTCCCTACATGCAGTACCGTGTTAAGAGCAGTTAGTGTGTGAAAGGGCTTTGGACGTTGCCAAAAATCCCTCTAGCAGACGGATGATGAAGGAGAGAGTAAACAAAACGTCTTTAAACTTCTCTGGCTGCTTCTCCTTACCTTTCTTCACTGCTAGATTTTGTCATAAGGAGTTACAACAAGGTCACTTTTATGATCAGTTCAACATTTGGATAGATTTATTTTCCTTCTGTGTATTCTTGAAGGAGTGTTTGGACAAGCAAATAGTCAAAACTACAGTACACAATTTTCTAAATAGTAATCAGCCTGTTTGAATCTTAGAAAGCCCTTTCTGTTCACTTTTTAATGCTTATTAATGATTTATTCTAATGCAAAGTGAACCCAAAGGTGCAATTTACATTTAGACGCAAAATACCTTTGATAGCAGTCTATAAACGATGAGAGATCTTCCACAAACCAACTTCAGAGCTTTCACTAACATTTATCATGCAGGAAAAGTCGTGACTATCAGCTTCAGATTTAATTTCCAATTTCTGTAAACGTAATACAGTTTTTAAAGTAAGCATAGTAAAGTAGGCTACAAGATATTCCATCACATTATTTCAGTGCCAGCATTGTAACTATGCAGATGCAATGATGTGAAAATATATTTCTTTGGATAATCTTTTATCCAAAGAAATATAATTTACATGGGACTAGAGATGAAAATTAAAATTTTCATTGATATATTGTACATTTTTTAAAAATAAACTTGAATTTGCTATCTTCAAACAAATAAACAAATATTTATGTAGTACTTGGTAAATAAAATGTGCAGTTTTCAAATAATGATTTTTTTTTTGCATTTGTTAAAAGTTGCTCTCACTGTTCTCCTAAAGCCTTAGAAATTACTTTGACCAATGGGATAAATGTCACTTTGTTTCTCATCTGTTCTTGAAAAGTGAAGTGGTACAGTGCTGGATTCTAATCTCCATTCCTTTAGATTAGACCAATCTCCTCTTCTCTGAATCAGATTCTGTCACTTTAACATTAATCAGCAGTAAGTCAGTTTCTACAGATTGTTTATTGAAATTTGTAGTTTCATATGGGTCAGATTTAAACTTTTCTTTATTTGTTTAAGTTAAATTGCTCTTTCAGTTTCAGGACACAGCATTGTTTGAGCTCTTACTCGCATCCTGTAAAGGTCACTGACCCACACTTGAGTTAAACTCTGTTTTCAATCGATCAGGTATATTTACTCATTCGTTTCTCAAATGAACGGCTCTCTGTAAGCGCTGGACTACGGCAACATGTCTGTGTCGAATGTGCATTGTTTGTCTCTGAGCTGCTGCTGCCTGTCTCTCTAACTTTCTCTGTGTTTGTTCTTGTTTTTGCAGAATTCACCACTGGAAGTAGACGACGAGGGATTCGTCATCCGAGCTGACAGCACTCCGAATGATATCCTTTTTTTCCCCATCCATAGTGTGAATTAAAGTAATATCAACATTTTGGACTCGCTCGGTCAGAGTCCAAATTGAATCTGATATTTGTAGATGGAGCAAAAGATTAGGATGATGGCAAAGAGGCCTTACTACCTCAAAACCTCTGAGTTCATCGCCAAAGATTAATCATCAAAATATCATGTAAAAATCTTCTCAGCCATTATTTGAAGGGTTTAGATACACATTTTCCCAATGATTATTGAGAAAGTAAAGGTATTTTTTTGATACTCTTTCATTTATTTACTATCTTTTAACAAAGAATTCTTATTTCCTATCAAAATTAAACTTTTTGGTTAAATTAAAATAATTTTAAATCTAAATCAGCCTGTGAATTATATCAGTAACATTGAGCTTAAATGTATATTTCATTTTGTTCTTTAAAGTCATAAACTTCCAAACTACCTATTTAAAATATAATACATAGTTTATTTTTGAAAAAAGAATTGAATAGATCAGTATGTTATTTGAAATATATCCACTTGTATTTATTGTAAACCAAAAACAACTTCCAAATGGGCTAAATACATTTCAATGAGCATAAAATTAAAAAAATAGAAACATGCAGCAGCAAATTCTTGTTATTCTAAGCTACATCCAGACTTTTTTTCTTTACTTTAGATGTCACACAGATAGTCTGCAACAATTAAACCTTGTTATTGTTAAGCTATTCTCAAAAGGAAACTTTAAACTAATTTTTGGCGTTCTCTGAAGAGCCAGTCTCCATTGTTTCGCAGCACCATTTGCCATCTGAGGTGTTTTTTCTTGACGGTTCCTTTACGCTTCTCTGAGAAGGAGGACAACTTCTACTCCAGCGATTCAGACTTTGACGACGAGGAGCCGAAGAAGTTCCACATCCAGATCCGACCCGTAGCCAGCAGCAGTCGCAACAACTCTGTCGCCACTGAGAAGGAGCTGAAGGCCACCGTGGGAACGTTGACGCTGCCGCCCAACAGAGGGACAAAGCAGCAGGTTATTCCTGAGATCTGCTGCATTTACACATTTTATAAGAAAACAAATGATAACACGTTATTTGACGGGTTGTGAATAAAACCTTCATAAACATGACGTAACATCTGTCATGAACATGAGTAAGTCTTCATGAATATTTATGACTGTTGTCATAAAGTGTCATTTGGTAAATCATGACACTTTTAATACAAAGTTGGCATTATTCAACATGTCTTAAAAACTTAAAAAAATTATATAGTTTTATGTTATTGAAGCTAAAGTTTAATTAGTAACACTTTTATAACATTTATGTCAAATCATGGTTTCTTGGTTAATGTCAAGTTGTCATAAAGACATGTTGAAAAATATCAACTTTGTATTAAAAGTGTTTGATTTACCGAATGACACTTTATGACAACAGTGATAAATATTCATGAAGATCTACTCATGTTCATGTCATGTTTATGACGATGTCATGACGGTTTTATTCACAACCCGTCAAATAAAGTGTTACTGAACAAATTCTCAATCTTAAATCTGGCACAGAGTTATTCCATTCATTATTTGACTTTTAAATACTTTTTTTATTTGTACTGTTTTTTATTTCCAGATGCCTGCAAAGCGACATCTCTCCAGTAAGTTTAATTCATTCACTTTGTTTTTGAATGTTTTTTTTTAATGTTAACATAATTATCTTCCTGCAGCCTGCAGTGCTTTGACCAAATAACCAAACCAGGAAAAAGCTTTCCAAACCAGCTTAAACCAGTTTATTAACCTCCTTTTACTTAGTTATGGAGGAATTTTTCCCAATTCAGCCTTTTGGAACAAACTGCACGCTTGAGCTCAAGCCACAGCATCTCTAAATTCTGACTTTGATTAGGCCAGTCCAAAACATTGATTTTAGAAGGGTTTCTATCCAATCCATTCACTTCAGTTCATTGGCTTTGCTGCAGAACCAAGTTGAAAATAATAGTTGGACGTTCTTCTTCAAGATTTTCTGGTAGAAATCAGAATATTTGATTTAATTTTTTTACAGCAAGTCGTCCAAATATAGAAATGGCAAAGCAGCCCCCAAACCCTGACTCTAACACCGCCATGTTTGACTGCAGATTTGTTGCTCTATAATAGTTTTTGCTGCAGTTTGCTGGACTCTTAAAACTAAAGGAGTAATCCTTTCCAAACTCATAGTTGTTTTGTTTCTAATATGTTCTTAAACTTGGCCTACTTCGTGTTGTCAGACAGGTTCCATTTAAGCTATTTAAGACCGTATAAATCTGTCTTTGTACAGACCAGAGTGTAGCTTTTGAAATGGAATCAAAAATGTGTTTAATCAGAGTTAATTAATAATACAACCAGGCTGGTTTGGATTCACCTTAATAAATAACAGTGGAAAATTTAAAAACTCTGATTATCTTTGCATGGAATTAAAACTTGTTTTTTGACATGAAACATTTATGAGTGACAGAAAAACAAAAATAGATCAAGTACTTTCACAGCGCTGGGAGGATACGTTGATTATAAACCGTGTTTGTCTGAGCGCCGCTGATGGTTGAAACCTTCTGCTGTGTGGTTGCAGGAAACTCCAGCGCCGCTGGAGGCCAATCAGAAAACAGCGAAGCCGCCTCGCATCGAGGTGAGTCAGCAGTTTCCGACTCAAACAGAAACTGCAGATCAACTCAAAGTGAAATTATGTTTGTGATGCCGGTGACTTGTTAATCACCTTTTGCTGGGAATGAATAATGTGTATAAACATTGGCAAAGAACAAGAAAAAAGACAAACTAGCCTATTTCTTTTTAATTTATCAAAATTTTAAGCAGATTTTATTTCAAAGTGACTTTGATTTGATTTTAACAGCTCTAATCTAAAAGGTTATCTGTTTATATTGATGTAAGTAACCATTGTTTTAATAGACTTGTCACTTATAACCAGCAATATGTGGATTCTGAATTTATAGAGAACAATTGACCTAAAAGTAATGTTTTTGGACTGTAAGGAAGCTGGAGCACCTGGAGAGAACCCACACATGCACATGGAGAACATGCAGAAAGGCAGCATGCTGGGATTTGAACCTCAGACCGTCTCACTACAAGGCAGCAGAACCACCCACTGCCCCACATCAGAAATATGCATATCAAAACCAATGTGTTCAACATTATGGGGTCAAAGCTGCAGTAGGAAGAGTTGAGAAAAGCATGGCCAGAATCCAGATTTGAACAATCTGCACTTAGACCCCAACCTCTCCACAGCGGAGCCTGCCGAGAACTCAAGAAATGTCTACATTTCCTGTTTTTTCTCAGAATTTTGACTTTAATATCAGAATTCAGATTTTTTTTTCTTTTTTATAATTCAGTTTTTTGTTTTTCAGAATTATTATTTTTTTCTCACATTTTAGACTTTTTCAGAATTATGACTTTAATCTCAGAATATGGACTTATTTACTCAGAATTCCCACTTGATCTCAGAAGACTATTCAGAATTGTTTTTTTTTTTTTTTTTTTCACTGGCCCTAATCCTCTCCCGTAGAAACCAGTTCTTCTTCCCTCCATGTCATTTTTCAGCAGAGACCTAACAGAGAAGCCTTTTCGGCCCCCCCATAGACAGTAAATCTCTTCATTAGCTGACCTTACACGAGCCGCTCCACTCCAATTAGTCTCAGGTGACTCCGCTCGTGCTCTAAGGCCTGATTGATCACCAGTTGGGTCGTTATCTGTCTGCAGGTTAGGCGGGAGTGGGAGGATGTGTCCTGCTGCAGGACGCATCCTCTCAGGGAGGGAGTCTCTCTCTCTCATAAATCCAGCAGCAGATTAATGTTCCTCCTCGACGCGAGGAGTTGTTGCAGCTCAGTGACTCCCGACTAAATGCTCATATTTATTGTAGAGGAGCCATCTGATGGGTTCTTCCCTTGTGCCGCCTCCTCTCAGTGCTTCGAGGAAGATTGCTGATTAATACTGATTAGGGAACATCCTCTGCTTTGAGTCAGATTATCTCATGTGTGTCCTGTCTCTGCAGACAAAGAGCAGGAAGGCCTACGCAGGTCCACCTCCAGCACTGATCACGACAGGTGAGAGGGGTCTGCCTTTCGTCTCTTTTCTTCATCTCCTCTTTGTGTGCATCTGTTTTCAGGGCAGAGCATTTAGAGGTTGAGCTGCATCATTAGTGCCTTTTCAGCAGTCTGAAGCTCTGCAGGTTTTCACCTTGGCTTCTCTGCATCATTCATTTATTTTTATCCATCATGGCTTCCATGCTCAGTAGGTGGTTTTTTTAAATCTTTATTTCCTGTTTCCTTTGGAGGTCAGAGAAGAAAAAAAATTTTCATTTAAAAGAAATGCAGGACTGAGAGCATGTACACATTTGGGTTTAAGAGTATAGCTCTCAGCAATAATATGAATAGCATTTTATTATAATTAGGGCTGATGTAAACAATTATTTTAGTAATGGAGTAATCTATTGATTATTCTGATGATTAATCAAATTTCTGCTTTCTGTAGTAGCCACTGAAGCTAATGAGGGAAGTATACGAAAGAGAAGATGCTAAAAAAAAAAGCTCTGTTCTTTTTTATTATTATTATTCAAGAACACTTTTTATTTCTTAAGATGCAATACATCACTTTAAGTCTCCAGTTCAAAGTATGAATTTTTGGTAACACTTTATTTGAAGGAGTGTATGACATAAATAATCGTGATGCAACACAAATCATGAACATGAAGGAGTCTTTATGAATGTTTGACTGTTAGTAAGTGTCATCTGGTAAATAATGACACTTTTAATGAACATTAATGACACTTTTAATGAACAATTTAATGCAAGTTTTAAGGCAACTTTGCATTAAAATGTCATTATTTACAGAATAATGGAAAGTTCACACATTTAATGCAAATTTCCATTAAAAGTAGCATTATTTACACTTCATGGAAACAGTCATAAACATTCATAAGGACTTCTTTGTGTTATATCATATTTAATTCAGTGTCATGTCAGTGTTCATGACCCCTTCAAAAACTGAAATAAAGCATTTCACATTAACTATTAAAAATTAAAAACAAGCTGAAATTGAGGCATTAGTAATCACTGCCTTTTATATTGTACTTCACTTTCAGTCTGAGGTAAGACTTTGTGTCTGCTCTTCCTCCGTCAGGTTGGGTTCGACGGCGTCGGGTTCGGACAGCCTGTTTGGTCCTCCGCTGGAGTTGGCATTCAAGTCCAAAAGCTTCGACAGCCGAGATCAGTTCAGACAGCAGAACACGTTTGGTGCCTCTGAATGTAATGTCTTTATTCACTTTGGCAGAAATGAAGAACATAGTGAATGAATATTTTTACTTTGTAAGAGTCATACAGTAATAATACTTTAAGGTTATCAGGTTTTTATAACATTGTAGGTTTGCAAATCTACAGTGTTGCAAAATATGTAAAGAAATATTGACTTTTAGATATTTTCTCACTTTTATTCACTATTCAATATTTATTACATGAGTTTAGCACAAATGTTTCCTCCTACCTTCTTATTTTAGTTTTTTGGGGTTTTTGCATAATTTCGTCCTAAAGTCTAAATATTATAGATTTAAAACATTAAAATACTTTAAACTGTGAAACACCAGAACCTAAGAGGTTTTGATGGTTGACCTGCTCTGGTGCTGATTTGGTCTAAAATGTTTTATTTTGCGTTTCAGATGCTGCCTTCTCATCTGATTCCTCATCGCCAGAGAATGTTGAAGACTCCGGTTTGGACTCGCCGTCCCATCAGCCTCTTGGTCCGTCTCCTGAGCTGGTTGGCTGGGCCGCCTGGCCGCCGGTGTCACAGACTAAAGAACAAGCTCAAACGCCGAGCCGACCCTCCGACCCTTTCCTCTCCGCTTTCCACGAGTCTTCTTCTGGCCGCAGCTCCAACTCGCAGGACGCTGCCGCTAATGTCTGGTCTGTCGCCTCAACGCGCCCATCACGGGCGCCTCTAGACACAGAACCCGGTTCTGTTCGGTTCCCGGCTTTCTCCCAGTCGGAGTCGTCGGTGTGGAACTGCAAGCACATTCCCACAGAGGACCCGTTCTTCGCCAGCTTCGAAAGGACGCAGGAGACGTTGAACCTGTCTGACGCCTGGACCCGCCTGCCACCGCCGCGCCATTCCCAGGAAACCAGAGGGAAGGACCCGTTTTCCGTCTCCCTCGCCGAAACAAAAACTCTGCTGCCCCCTTCTTCCTCCTCCTCCTCTTCATCCTCCTCCAATCGTAAAGAACGAGAGAGGAAGCGAGACCGAAGCCTCCCGCCGCCGGTTACCTCCGATGACCCGTTTGCCATCACGATGATCGGGAGTCCGACTCACCAGTCGTCACTGGCTGCAGCAGCTGGGATGATGCCCTCACACTGCAGCAGCAAACCGGGAGTCGACGCGGCTTCAGCTCCGCCGAAGAAGGATCTGACCCACTGGAAGTCTGTCCACAACCCGTTCAGTGACAGCAGCTGCTCCAAGTCACAGGACGGAGGCGTAAAGATGGAGGCAGGAGGAGGAGGGGAGCGGAGGAAGCACCGGTCTTCAGAGAGCGAGCCGTGGCGGAACGCTCCTCCTCTGACCCGGCACTCCGGACCTCAGGAGGATCTGTGCTTCTCCACGGACAAAGACGAGGACTGCCTGGACCTCAACACGCAGATGACGACCTGCAGCGTCGGCTCACACAAGGGTACCGAGGTTTACTCCTCTTTACTTCAGCCTGTTGAGAAAGTCAAATAGAATATTTATTTATGTAACGGTGACCTATTATACTTCCTTGAACAGGTTAGTAAAGCTCTATAAGATACACAGAACATGGTCACTACATTTTGTTTTGCACAAAATCATCCTTGCATAATCAGACTTTAAGCTTCTTTCAGAATGAGCTGTTTTAGGGCGTCTTGTCACTTTAAATCCAAATAAACTGCTGCTGGCCACGCCCCTCAACTCAATATTTACACTCACACATGAGAATGGCTGCGGTCCAAAATGGCTAATGAAAAGCATTAGTAGAGCCTTCTGCACAACCAGCAAGAATGCAGCTAGTGGCTTCTGGATGGTAAGTCGACAACAAAACACTTGTCTTTTCCAGCAGCCATTGTGCAGTGCATAAAACCAGCTCACAAAACACATTGGGTCTCCTTTTGGGTTGCTAGGTAACGGGTAGAACTCTACTGGGGTTGCTAGGTGACTGGCGGGACTCTGCTGGGGTTGCTAGGTGACCAGCTGTACCTGCTGATTTGGGATGTTACTTTCGGACGGTTTTTGAAACGACTCATTGTCCAGACACTTACTGCCAAAAAAACTGCTGTTATTTTTTTGTTTTGTTTTATTGCTTGTTTTTAAAGTGATTGACCTGTTTTTAGAAGGAGCACAGACCCAAATGGAAGTATTAAACGTGAAAATGTTTGATGTTGAGGGAGCTGTTAATGCTTTACCTCACTTGAGAAAAATGCCTCATTAAACATGTTGGACCTCAACAGAATGTTACATTTCTTTATTTTATTTAAGCAGATCAATCTTTGTTATATTTGCTGCCATTTTCTTTGGTATGTCTTTGTTTTCAGCTCTTTATTTTTCTCCCCCAAAAGGGTCCAAACATAACTACAGGTCCGACACGACTGAAGTGGTTTCCGCTGCTCCTCAAAGAACGGCCCGGTCCAAAAGGTCGTCAACCCGACTCAGTGGCAGCGAGCGAGTGAGTCCCAGTCATCAGCTCTATCTGACTTGTGAACGAGGGCCTTAAAGATGGCGGCCATCATGTTGTCCCTCTGTTTCAGTCCCGGTCTCTGTGTTCGTCTCCTCTGCCGGAGCCCAGCCACTCCCTGACGTCCTCTTCATCCTCCAGTCCGAGCGACTGGGGGGCTCAGGCCAGGGAGGGCGACTGGGGGCCGCAGAACCGAGGGCCCAGTCCGGCCAGGGTGGGTCAGGCCTCCCCGCTCCCTTACCAGCACCAGGACCAGCAGAGACAGAGTGAGTTCCTGGTCACTATAAACCTTAATTAATGATTTATGTAAATGAAACGGACAAACCATGTGTTTTACTTTGCTATAACAAACTTCAGCCGACTTTAAAACGCAAACAAACAGCTGTAAGGGCGTCAATTTGTCTTTATTGAGGCGAGTGGAAATGGTCGATGTGGCCCGAATTTAAACAGAAGTACTTCACCACTCCTTGTGTCTGTTCGGGATCTGAGTTTGCCGTTTTAGGCCGCACTGACCAATAGGGACACGTCTTATATTGTTTAGGCCCCGCCCACAATGTTCATGTTTCCAGCTGTTAAAATTCTGAGTTCAACCAAAAGCAGGAAGTTTGAGAACCGTAACCAAAGATTTCTGACATGCACAAATAACATTTTCTCTTCAGGAGAAAACATTTGTGATTTGAATTAGAAAAAAGTTTATTTTTCCAAATTGAAATATCCCATGACAAAAAAATATTTAATTATAATCCCTGCGGTCGTCAGGCTTGGAATCAGTTGGATCCAGCTGCTGGGTGGATCCGTGTGCCTGGGTGAGATGGTTACATCCTCAGATGCGTTTGGGTAACAATAGGAAAATTCAACCAAAAGATCCAGCACTGAGACGATTTGTTTTAGTCAAAATACTAACAAATTTACTGAAATAAATCTAAATTTGCACAGAAACCTAAATAGCCTATTTATACAGTTAATCTGGGGGAAAAAAAATTATTTTTGTGGGTTAGTTACATTTTAAGTCCAAAATAATGGAAAGATTTTTTAGTTGCTGTAATGTTAACAAATTTGAAGCAATGTTGTAAAATAACCTTTAACATACAGTTTAGATTATTATTATCATCTATCTTTGCTCTCTTTGATTAGGAATCTGTTGGATGTAGGGATCAGCTAATGGACCGGATGTATTGAAAAGCTTTAATTTAATTAGTATGAGTTCATCAATCTTTAACTGTAAAAAGTCTTTTGAGTCCTAAACCTCATCTACCTCATCTCTCCACAGTGCACCTGTCCAGAGGACCAAGCCCCATTTCCCTCAGCACACAGGACGCCTGGCCGGTCGCAGCCGCCATAACAGAATACATCAATGCATACTTCAAAGGCGGACAGCACAACCGGTCAGCCTGGTGACATCACGATGACGTCACGGTCGGATTTTATTAGTTGGTTAAAGCAGGATGAGCTCCCCGTGTTTCTGGTTCTTCTTCAGATGTCTGGTGAAGATCACAGGTGATTTAATGATGTCCTTCCCAGCCGGGATCACTCGGATCTTCACAGCCAACCCGAACGTTCCCGTGCTCAGCTTCCGGCTTGTCAACATCTCAAAGATCGACAACTTCCTGCCCAATCAGAAGCTGCTCTACAGGTCAGCCGCCCTCTCTCCCCGAACCTCGATGGATCTGTTTGTATTTATTTCACTGTGTCCTCGCTGCAGAGGTTGGTAGAAAACCCAAAACTTTAAAAGTATTTGGTAGAAAGTCTACTCAACTACTGAGTAACTTATCAAAACATCAGTAATTTAATATTTAAAAATTACATCAGGTGGACCAAAATGTAAAGTTCTGTGAAAAATCATTCATATAGGACCCAGAATTTTTTTTTAATAAATGAAGATTAGATAATACTATGTGTCCAAAAAAATTGTAAAGTTTAAGCTGTCAGAGCAGGAAGTAGACATAACAAAATAAAAGCAGCAGAAATGGAAAAACAAGAAAAAAACAGTACAGTGTAGAAAAAAAACAGCATACCTTCTATAAACTAATTCATTTGTATAAATACAAAAATATATGTGCAAAAATACACAGATGTGCTTGTATAAATATATATACACACACACACACAAAGTCAAGTAAGAGTAGCAATACTTCCTGATAAAATTACTCAAGTAAATGTAACTAGATGCTGCCCAACTCTGCTTTGCAGCGATCCATCGCAGAGTGACCCGGACAGCAGGGATTTCTGGTTCAACATGCAGGCTCTGCAGCTCTACCTGCAGAAAGAGGCCGAGCTGAACCCCCAGGCCTCCTACTACAACGTCGGCGTGCTCAAGTATCAGGTCCGAAACTGATTTACTTATTTAGTTTTCTGCATGGATCTCAAAGGTGACCTATTATGTTTCCTTAACCAGTTTAGGACAGATCTACAGGTTATTCTAAACATGTTCATTACATAGTTTGCACAATATCATTCTTAGATAATCAGATTTTTCGGTCGGTTCAGTTCTGTCTATTTTAAGGTCCTTTCAGCTGTTTTTGGCTTGTCACTTTAAATCTAAATAAGTCGCTGCTGGCCACGCCCCCAACCCAACGTTTACATTCACACATGAAAATGGCTGCAAATAGATGCATAATTACACAACAGGACATCTTTGAAAAGCATTAGTACAGCCTCCTGCACAACCCACATAAATGCAGCAAGTGGTTTCTGAATGGTAAGTGAACATCAAAACACTTGTCTGTTCTAGCAGCGGTAAAACCAGCTGACCAGCCTGGGGTTGCTAGGTAACGGCGCAGTGCCTGTTGAATGAAACTTAGCCATCAGGAGGTTTTTGAAACATTACCTTGTCAAAAATGCCTGGTTATTTTTTTAAGCACTTTGGTTTTCTTTAGAAGCAGTTGAGACCCAAAAGGAAGAGGGAATGTGAATTTTGCATAAAAAGAAGCTAAATGGAAAACCTTCGAAAATTGATTTTAAAACGCGTTCCCACTGCGAACCTCTCAGGTTTCCTCTCAGGATCCGGGTCGAGCGCCTCTGTTGTTGTCGGCGGAGTGTCAGCGCAGCGGCACGGTGACCCGGGTCTCCCTGGATTACCACTGCTGCCCCGCCACGGCGCCCTCCACCCAGCTCACCGCCGTCCAGGTGCTGCTGCCGCTGGACCACACCGCCACAGACCTGCAGTGCCAGCCGCCCGCCTCCTGGTGAGCAGCAATGATTAGGGACAAAAACAACAAACTACATGATTTTTATCTTTTGATCACATTAATTTACTGATCCAAATGTCCTCCTTACACTGTAAAAACACAAAATCTTACCAAGTATTTTTGGTTTAGATGAAAGATTTTAGTTTCTGTCTCTAGGAAGTTTTCAGATTTATTTTGTTCTTGAAAATGCTCAGAGTCTCTTCATTTATCGATCAGAACTTAACGACGCTCCTGATTGTTTGTAGGAACGCTGAGGAACGTCGGCTGCTGTGGAAACTTCCAAACCTCTCTCCAACCAATCACAGCAAAGGTTGGAACTCTGCCAGCCAATCGGGATCAACGGCTCTGAAAACATGAAGCTTTTTCAGTTTAACACGTCTAACATTAAGAAGAACAGAGAGATGAAACATTCATTCATCCATCCACCCATACATCCTTCCTTACCTTTAAAATTTCCTCTTTAGATTTAAATCAGGATAAATGTTGAGTATATTCAGTAGTTTTGTAATAACTTCCCTCATTTCTGCCTCTCTTATTTATTTATGCAGATTTTTGTTATTTTTTTATGATTGCTCAGAAAATAGATGAAGGAAATTTCAGGGGCATGAATAGGCGGGAGATAAAAGCGTTTTGTTTAATGAGCCAGAAGCGACAATGAAAGGTTGCTTTAACTGTTGCTCTCCGTTTAAAAGCGTTTTCCTCTTTGTTTACGACTGAAGCGGTTTCCATTAATGCCGTCTGACAGCCGCGAGTCGCTTGTTTATGTTTCGCTGTCTGTCTCGTAAACAGAAGCAGACGGGTTCTGTGTCTGCAGCTCAGCTGAGTTTTTCTGTTCATCATTCCTCCAGATGTCAACAAAAAAAAGTTGAGGGTCCATATTGTCTAATTTAGTTGATTAATAATTAGCTGGAGTATACAAACACAAAAATGCAGTTTACTAAAATAACATAGTCAGGCTTGTAATTTAAACCAAAACTGTACAAAATATATAAATTTTGCATTTAAATATAATAAAATAAACCCTTTGTCTATAAATATGTTCTGCCCAGAACTCCTTATTAACTTGGAAAGGTTTTTGCTTCACCTGGATTAAATTAACGTAAAAAAAAAAAAAAATCTTATTAGGCTCCTTTTTCTATCCAGTGTTTTTTGGTTTAATCCAAAAAATAATCAACAGGTCAGCCCTGCACTGTATTGATAAGAGGAGCACAAAGGGCTCATCTTTTCACATTTTGATGTTAAATTATTTTCTTTTTTAAAAGTCTTTGGCTGCAAATAAATTAGTGTTCACTAAAGAAATGCTTTGTTATTGCATTTAGGCAATAAAATACTTATTTTCTTTTTAAAAAGGGACTGGATTATGTATTTGCATTTTTATATATTTCTAATATTGTATAAAAGTGCTTTTTGAGGGATTTTTAAATGGCTTAAAATTAAAAAATAACTTTATTCAAGTAAAGTTTGGATAAAACTTTATTGAATAAAAGTAAAAAAAGTATTTGATAAAAAAAATAGTCTGAGTAACTAATCAAATTATTAATCATTTAATATTTAAAATCATATTGTCAGACAGACCAAAGTATTAAATTAAGTGGAAAGTTTGGTATTTTAAGGACCAAAATGACAATTTATATAAGAAATAAAAAACAAAATCAGGTAAATTAAAAACTGCAGGTTTGTGTCTGGTGACTGTTTAGTTCAAACGTTTGTTCTTCATTCAGTTGGTATCCAACTCTTAAACCTTAACCTAAATGGTTAAATGAAAAATCTGGAGAACGCGTAGAAATTTTTTTTTATCCTATTAATCAATAACTAAAAAACCAGATTAGATTTTGACTAATGAATCTTCAGGAGGTCAGCCTGTTGAGGTTCTGGTTTTGCCCCAGCATCTTTCGTTGTCCTGAATGGCCCAGTGGACGGTGGTGGACTGAGCTTTGTGTTTTTGTGTCCCAGGCTCTGGGACGCTGTGTGCCAGCTGGCAGTGCCTGGAGGCCCCCCACGGCCCTCCGCCCAGCCTGGCCGTCCAGTTTGTGGGCTCCGGGACGTCGCTGTCGGGCATGGACGTGGAGCTGGTGGGAACCCGGTACCGCATGTCGCTGGTCAAGAAGAGATTCGCCACAGGTGATTCTGAAATAGAGATCTCAGGATCTATTGCTGCAGATCTGGGAATGTTTGATCTCTGCACAGGTGGATATTCAGTTCTGATGAAATCTAAAAATAAACAGTCCATTTTGATTTAAAGTGACATTTTATTTAAGTAAACTTATAGCACCTTTAATAGATAAAATCATTGAGTCTTTTCCAGCCATACAGATTATAGATTCTTGTCTATATGCAACTAGAAGCTAAAAATTTGGAAGAGATGCTTTTAAACTAGAAAGAATTACCAACATTTTTTCTAAGTGTTTGATAGCTTTAATGTTTTTTCATCTTTTTTTTGCTTAAAATCTAAATAAAAACCGATTTATTGTTTTATTTCCAATGTTTCAGCCCAAATGGAAATACTTTAATCTTTTAACACATCAGGACTTTGAAACAGAAAAAACACACAGACCTGCAGATTGAATCACATCTTAGACTTTCTTCTGGTATTTTATTTTTACTTTACCAACATTATTACTTCTGTATGCTCATTTAAAAATGTTTTTAAAAGTTACTCAGTCATATCAAATATCAATCTGATTAAATTTAATCTAAATCTATTAAGTATTTGCTTTCAGGTTTTGTTGCTCTGTTTTTATTATATTGTATTAATACTGACGCTGTCGCTTTAAATTTTGACTGAACTGTTTCATCTTCTGCTCTCATCTCTTTCAAAATTAAATTTTACGCTGAGTTGGGTCGGTACTGACGTGGTTTCACCAGACTCTACTGGTGGATTAAAATACATTTGTCACATTTTGTAATCTGTTGTGGTGTGTTTAATTTTAATCTGGATTATTTCCCTGTACAGGGAAGTACATGGCCGGCTGCTCCCTGTGACCCATCAGCTTCCTGATTGGCTCCTCGCTGCTGCATCAAACTCACCGTTCAGTGGTGGAGGACACCGTGCACTTACTTCTGACACGTCCTGCTGTTTTTAGGACCAACGTTTTTCTTCTTCTTCTCCTTCTACCGTTTCTCTCTAACTTCTTTTTGTGGTGTTTTCCTGGAGAGAAACTGTTTTTACTGAAGCTTCTTTGTTCAGACTGTGTTGTGTGTGTTTGGATCAAGAAACTGGAAAATAAACTGCATCTCTTTATGTAAATTATAAAAAATAAATTTAAAAAACTGCTGCCATGGACTTTAGGGTATTTAATTAATGTAAATACTGTATCTTTGTACCAACCTTGTGATCTTCTACCAAACTGTAGAAAAAGCAGAAACTTGTTTTAAGTAGAGGCTTTTGTGATGTTGAAAACTGATTAAATAATAAACAAATGTGCTTAAACCATTTGGGTTTACAACAATTTATTACACTTTGTGACCAAGTACAAAATACAGTGAAACTATGCAGTTTATTACAGACAATCATCTGTCCTTAGGCTAGTTAAAGTGGAGTCAAGAACAGGTTTAAAAATACACAATAAATTCAGTATACTTGTGAGAAGAAACTAGTTCAATAAAAAATAATCTAACAGCTTTACAAAACGTTACAAAGTACACATAGAAATAATTTTCCTCCAAAGCACTTTAAGGCAAATTACTGTGACAGGCACGAGTTACTAAAAGCCTTAAATAACTTAAGACTCTTGTTGCTACAACAAAATCATCTGAGGGAAAATAAAAAATAATTTCAACACAAAAGTTCCATCAATTCAGACTAGCTCATAAATAGGATTTTTTTTTTTGTTTGTTTTTGTTTCCAGACATCTTAGTTTACTGCGGCGCTGCAGTAATAAACCGTTTCACACATTTAACATCAGATTGGGAACAGAGTCGTCTCATTCAGCTACACAGCAAAGCATTTCCTTCTGACGCAACGGCATCAGAGAGACGAGGCATTTCCTACATCATATAAACATATTCATTACGTTTTCTGAAACGACGCGTTGTATTCCCTATTGGAACAGAACAGAAGACATCAACGGAGCCACAGCGTGAGGTTAAAGGTTCTGCAGTCTCTAAACCGGCTCCGCTCCATGTTTTGTCAACATGGATTGTTTAACATCCTGCCTCCCTTCTGTTGATTAATCTGGAATATTTCCAACTCCAGAGTGAGTTACAGACACAGTCCCTTGCAAAACTCGTCACATCCTTTATCATTATCGTACTTAAGAAAACAGAAACATATACATATTTTGTTTTTTCACAAATAAACATCTGAAAAGTGCGGCATGGATTTGTATTCAGCAACTCAATAAAGTCCAGCGACTTTAATCCAGTTACGTTTTAATGAATGTGGAAACTAATCAGCATAAATTCAGCTGTTTTCTGACAACCTGAAACCTACCAGGACTTGAACATCGGAGCAAAGAAAGAATTAGTCATGTGATCCACACGTTTGACCTTGAGAAAGTCCAATTTCAACGCGCGTGTTGGTCACCTTTGGTTTGGCTCTAAATATATTCATATTTAAATCATTCTGAGAAAATCTGGACTTTAATTTTCAGTCTTCGGACGAGTAAAACTGGTAGATAAATCAGGGGACTGAATACAAAGACCCCCACCAATGTTTTCAGATTCCTCCCATCTAATAAATGAGGAACAAAGTGAAAACTTTTGCAAGGCTCTGAGCATCTCAACAGACTTTGTTGAACCATCTGGGGAACAGAGCAGAGACATTGAGGTAAAAATCCAGCTTTTCCTGCTCCAAACCCTCAGCTGAGCTGGAAAACAAATGGGAAAGTCCTTGGGTTCCTGGGCTGCATGTTCTTACTTCCTCTGACCCATTTCTTTTTGTATTATTGTTTTTTTACGGTGTGTTTGCTACGAGGTGCAGCAGAGGCATCAGGGAGGGCGAAGGCGCTCTGAGCGTTCTGAGGTTTGAAGACGGTACATTCATACTGCGGTTGAGGCACAGCTGAGGGACAGGGCAACATCCGTAGCAACGATTTCAAAGTTAATCTAAGGCACTCAAAGGACACTATGGCACAACAAACTCGGATTTAAAGAAAAAATGATAAAAGCAAAAACAGATGGAGCACAAAAACGCCACCGTTTAGAGGTTAAACATCCAACATGAGAAGCTACTGCGCAGAAGAAATTCACAGTCCCAATAAAAACAGAAAACGACGAGATCTGTTACACCCCTGTGAAACGACAACATATAAAACTGTGTGTGTGGGTGGGGAGGTACACCGTCTTTATAAACACTTTACTACTTCTGCACTCTTCTCTATTTACATTGCACTCGTTCTGCTGCTTCCGGTCCGTTCAGACCGGACTCACATTTCCTGCAGAGGGTGGCCTATTTCAATCCTCTCCCTCTTCACCGCCGGCTCGGCCGGAGCGCCGTCGCCGTCCAGGTTGCTCATCTCGTCTGAGAACGACGCATCTGAGGGAGAGGAAGAGGATTCTCCGTTTTCGTCTGCCAGTTAAAGCGTGTTGCTATGGCAACCAAGGTTTCAGAAAACAAGCGCTTACCCTTCTCCAGGAGCGACGGCATCATGGAGCTCAGGTCGCTGAACTGGAAGTTAAGATTTGAGGGAGAATTTGTAAACAAAACAAAATAACGAGACATTAGGCTAACGGTGCTTCGCTAACCATTTTTAAACACGTTCTAGTTGATCGCATCCTGTCAGTGTTTAATATTTTTTACTCAAATTATGCTTGACACAGCAAACCAAAGCAGCACAAGTGTCTTTATTGTGTTAAAATCTTTAAAGTGCGGCATGTTTTTATCAATACAATCTACGGCTCCATGTGACAGAACGATGGAAAAATCAAGAGTTATGAAACTTCAGCCTGTGTTCAGGTGGGGCTGCTGCCATCTGATTTTAATCAATTTAGTTTTCTTCACTTTTTTCCTTAAGAAAAATTTAACCGACATTTGAGTAGATTTGAATTCAAAGTCAAAATAAGTAGAAGCCATCTTGTCAAAAGCAGACGGTGGTGCTTGGTTTACTAATATCACTATGGAAACCCAAAGAATGTATTGATGAAAAAATAATCCTAATTTTCCACAAATTAAACAGGAAATCTGAAAAATCGATAAAATCGATTCATCACTCCGCTCTAACTGCGAGTTTCCCATCTGACCTCTCTTACCTCTCCCATCACAGCTATGGGAGTTTCTCCGGTTGCCTGGGCAACGCGATGCTCCACCAGGTAGAACATGTACTCGTCGTAAAGCAGGCGGATCAGATGGAATGAGCCGAAGCTGGCGGCGCTGCGCAGAGTCAGATCTCTGATCACCATGGAGCTGCAAGCAGAGATTCGATGATGAATCGCTATTCTTCGTTATTCTGGATTTTTAAGGAACAGCCTCAGCGCCGCTCCGTACCTGTAGAAGGACCACTTGAGCAGGAACTGGCGGGCGGCTTTGGGGAAGCTGGGGCTCCCCTGGTGAGGCTTCAGGACCTGAGAAACCACGTTGTCCAGCCAGGTGGCCCACTGGTCCAGGGAGCTCTGCTGCTGCAGGGTCACCTTGAAGTCCTGCTCCAGACGCTGGACCACGCCCTCGTCACACTGGCAGACCCACGACGCCTGCTCCTGTTGGACAAACCCAGGGTCGGTCAGAGGGGAGCCGCAGCGGCCGCAGAGCCTCCTGGAGGCGGAGCTTACCTGTACGTTGGCGAAGTCCACCCTGTTGAGGTCAGAGAGCATCTGGTTGATCTGGGAGGTGTTCTGCAGAACGGCGCGGGCCGCCTGGGCCAGGTGGTTCAGACTGGTGTAACGCCTCAGAGTCTGGGCGAACGCACTGACCACCGCCACCTGACCAGGAAAACACGCAGCGACTCACCCGATTAGTCATGATAATATTCAGCTAATTCAGTAATCGATCGTTAAGACTCAAAGAAAGAGAGAAAAACAAACATTTCACACGCAGGATTAATCAAGTCTTTAAATTCTGTACAAAAAATTCTATTAATCAAATATTAATTGGTTAAATGAAAAAATAATCAACAGATCAACTCTTAAAAGAAGATTTGTTTTTGTTTGTTTTTTTTACTCTTTTGCGTTCACTAACTGAATGCCAAGTTCCTGCATTTTAGGCAACAATAAGATTATTTTATTTAAAAAAGAAATCAAGTTATTTGTTTACAAATTTCAATGCATTTCTAATTCTGTATTTAAAAAAAGGCTCAAGTGGTCAGATGAAAAGTCTGAGGAAGGAATCAGTTTTCTTTCAACTGTTTAATCATCATAATAATCAATAGTAAAATAATCATCAGCTGCAGCCCTAGAGGTATTTAATATCAGGTCTAATTACCGGTACCTAATAATCAGAGTAAAATGTCTTTCTGGAGATTTCCGGTTACCTTGGTGCGAACGATCTCTTGTGGGAAGCTGGTCATGGCGGTCGTCAGCCAACCCTCCAGACTCTTGGCGAAGTTTCTGATGGCCTGAGTGAGAGTGCCTGAAGAAACGGAACGGCCTGGATTACAAACCAGCACAGAGGCTGTGATAGTTACTGCAGACAGCCTCCAACAAACACAGAGTCACACCGCAAAATGCCAAATAAACTCATCATTACAGTTTCAATATGTGCAATAACATGGAAGGATTTCATGGATGCATTTGAAATAAAACACTCTGCTTCCTGATTATGTGTTTGTCCAGTTAGATCGACTTTCAGTGCCTTTTCTTGTGAGCTCCAGCTCAGCGACCGTTTGGACATCGTGATCATGGGAAAGAACGGACAGCTAAGAGGAGGTCAGGGAACATCCTGGATTTGGAAAATATCATCGGCCTTCTGGAAATTTCAGAGCTAAGCTGAAGTTCTACTTTTTGTAAGTTAAGCTTAGTTTTTCTAAACTGGGAGCGCTAATCCCTCATATGAGATGCTAAGGATTTTAAATCTAGACAAAATAACAATTTGCTATTGAAACATAATCAATGAAACAATATGATGGCACTTAACAAAATGTAATGTTTCAATTGTTGACCGTTTTCTATGATTTTGTGTTTTTATGTTTTTATGATGTAAAGAACTTTGAAATAAATGCCTTGTTGTTGAAAGGTGCAATACAGATTTTTTTTGTAAAATAAAATCTGCAAGTATACAAATAAAATTAGATTTTATTTGTATAGGAAATATACAAATAATTAATTTTAAGTGAATTAAAATGTCTGCGTTTTTCATCTTTTCAAATAGTGAAACCTTACAAACACAGTATGACATCATCACTGCATTACTTAATGCTGGAGAGGCTACAAAAGCTGCTGATTATTGTTCTAAGGAATCTGATTAAAAAATTTCTTTCAGCAGGTCAAAGGTTAATCAGACCCTCTCTATTATGTGAAGAGGCGCACTGACTGGGAACAGGGCGCAGCACATCGGGGATGAGGATCTCCACCAGGGCCTGGTACAGGATGTGGTCACAGCTCCTCATCCATAGCCGGACTGGTTCATATTTGCACAGAGATACCAGCTTCTCCCTGGGAATCACTCGCTCCAGTTCATCATCACTGCACAGGGCATAAAGAAACAAAAGCAACATGAATGCTGCTGCTCTGAACTCGGGCGGTTTGAAGCCCACAGAGAGCCGTTTTCATCTGATCCGACCTGCTGGGGATGGTTGTGCTCCCGTCACTAGATGGCGCTGTTGCATTCCAAAAGTTCTGCCAGAAATTCTCCACATAGTGGAACTGCAGATTCATCACCACATCCAAAGTAGCCTGCAGGAGAGAAGCAAGGCAGGGAAGGAGAGGGAAGGCGGGGGGAGAAAACACACAGAGCTGAGCCATGGCAACCAGACACACAACAAAGTTTCTCCAGGCAGGCAGGCGGGCGGGCAGCCTCAACCTGGGTCCTCCTGGTTCGACAAAAACCCAGCTCCCTGCACATTAATCATCCACAGAGTCGATTAGGTTTCAGTGCTTTTGTGAAGCAGCTTTCCAGATACGTCTTCCTACTCTGAGTGACCTGAACTCACCTGTGACATTTCTTTCCTGTTTCCTGTGCTTGAGTTTTGGAGGCAGAGTGTCGATGAACGTGAAGGAATCAGAGGTGAGCTGCTGCAGCAGCATGAGTGACAACCTGATTCTACAGAGATCACAAGTTTACAACGTCTTGGTAGTCAGGCCAGATGAGTTTCCTTCAGGGGGGAAAAACTCCCAGATATCATCTGTTTATTTAGTTTTTATCTGCGTTACTAAAGTGCCCAGAACACGCTGAGCCTCCTCTTCCTCCTCTTCTCCTCTTCCTCCGTGCAGCACGGTGAACACTTGCAGCAGGATCCTGTTACACGGCAGCGTAAGTCTCAATCACATGATATGTTTTTGCTTCCTCTCCGCCCGTCGCCATGGCAACCGTGTTTACAGTTGCCCCCAGCAACAGGTCAAACACAGAGCTTCCAAAACAAAAGGAAGAATTCCCCATTCCCTCCAAACGAGCACATTCTGCCTTCCTCGTCCCTCCAAAGCCAGCGAGCGAGAGAAACAGAGGGAGCGAGCGCGCGACTCGTCCTGCCTCGCAGCTTTCTATCGACGCAGGAAAAGCCACCCGACAACAACAAGCTCAAAGAGTGTGGAGGAGAAACCGAGTCGCTGACAGAGGAGCTAAACCTCTCAGATCCTCTCTGCCTTCACAGAAATCAAAGCTGAGGTTTGAGACGCGAGTGTTTTTACACCAAAACGCTTCACTAAACTTCTATGGTTCCAAGCCAGGCCAGGAAAAACTGTTGTGTTACCATGACAACAGGAAGAAGGAAAAAAAACAGGTACATCTCAATGTATAGGGTTAGGCCTGTCACAATAACAAATACTGTTAAGACCTTAATTTGTCCCAGAAATTATTGGGATAAATGATAATGTTGTTTTAAGACGATTTTCGAGTATTATAATGATAATGACATAACAAGTTCTCCCTCTGAGGGACTAAAACTTTAATTTGTACAGAATATTCCACACTGAAACTGGAAGATAACCAAACAAAAAACAATAAAGAGAAAATAAAACGCACACAAAAATAAAATGAATTATAAAATCTTCCTAAAGAAAACTTATAGCTAATGAAAACCAAAAACCAGTTGCATCAAAATATATATATATATATTCAATATAGAAATATTATATTAGAGCCTACACAACAGAGGATTTCTGACCTCAGAAAGCCCCCACTAAAGAAGCTGATTGTTTAGAATGTTGCATATAAGCATACCAATGGAAAGTTGAGTGGAAGGAAAAAGTATGGGAGAGAAAATGCAAGATAGATAGAACTGTTGCAGAGAAGTTTTCAGGTGAAAGAGTTTGGAGGAAGAGTAAAGAGACGGTGATGATTTGGGCCCCGTTGGTCACTACTGAGCCCATATACCGTACATGGATATGATAATACGTTTTTTTTATTAATCCTATCCAATATAAAATTTTTTTTTATAAGCTGAAGCTGTAATTCAAACATTTAACTCAGTAATAATAAAAAAGACTAAGCTCTAAGGAAATACATTCCTCATACTAACAACTTGTTGTTTCTTGTGCTGCAAATGATGTCTAAAGATCACACAAAGCAGACAGATTAGTCCCTGGGAGCCGTAAGAGTGGCAGAAATGTGACGGTGGACAAAGACAGGAGTCTGTCCATCCGTCCGCAGACACAGCGGCACAAAGGCCCGAGGGGAGGCCGCCACAAAGACACAAGATGTCCACCCAGCACACTGAAAGGTTAATTGGCATATCTTGAAAGCTGTGCAGAGATGAAAAGACGGCTGGAACAAAGGCGGTGTGTGGAGAAGCCGGACAAGAGGAGGGCAGGGATAATATGATAAAACCCCGAGCTTCACCGCTTTAATCGCTGCCTCTCTCCAGGATCCAACGGCCCAAATTCTTGGGTTGTTTCTCCCGCCCTCATATCTGGGTTCCATCTTCAGGCTGCGCAAGTGAGTCTTTCTGTCAGGGAACTGAACTGAAGTGGTAAACTACGGATGTGAAACATAATTTCTCAACAACTCTGATTTCTTCACCCAGAATATTTACAGTTTAGAAATAAGACACCTGCTGGCTGCAGCCTGATTTCCCAACATTAGGACATTATGAAGAGATTTCAGCTGTTTCTTTATTTTACACCATAAACAGACTCAATGTGGTTTCATTCGTATAAACTTTAAATTACCATCAATTGTAAATGTATTTGGGTTATTCCACTTTGATCACCATATGAAACCAGAAGTACAGGATTCACTCGCTGTGTGACGAAACATGAGCGACATAAGCCTCAGCTCAACACATAAAATCAGTGAGTTACAAAAAACTTCACCAATTCAAATCAAAAAGGTGAGGCTCATCTATTATATATTCCATAAACACAAAGATCACAAAGTGATACGAAGACATGGAAGTACTAAGAAATTTATAATTTATCGTGATATATTTATTAGTGTGATAACGATTCTGATTTATTGTTGCTACGATAAATTCCAATTAAAGATATTGAAAAATATTGTTGTGATTTCTAGTTTTATTATTTTCTCCAATGTTTGTTCAATAAAATCTCATATATATATCATATAAAATATGATTAAATTAAGTTACTGTGTGCCGTCTAATGGTACAAATCACACTTCATTTTGTCACCGGTGTTCGAAAGAAGTGTGTTATAAATGAGTATGTTTTTTTAAAAGTTATGCCATGACAGCCAAACAGTTGCCTAAAAGAAAAATAATAAATAGTTCTTATTGTCACTTTTATCGTCATCACAATAGTAACACAAAGTATCATGATAAAACTTTAAGTCCAAGTGATTAGTTGTTCCACTTCGCTTCACATTACTCTCCCTGATGGTGGCTGTGACATTTTCAAGCAGACTTTTTTCCTTCCACTTATCTTTCCATTAGTATTCTTTGATACAGCAGACTGTCAGTTGCAGTAACTGTTAAATGAATCCAGTAATCTGTTAATCTTTTTAGTTAGTTTTTTTAGTCAACCATACACAAAAACACAGACATAAAAGCCTTCAAAGTACATAACACTGTGATCATTGTTCTATGTAATATTCCAGATTTTTACTCTATTACTGCAATTTAAAAAAATCTTTCAAGGATTATGAAGAAGCACATGCAGCTATGAACCAGAAATGACTGTGCAGAGATGAGTCTCACCTCACAGTGGCTTCTGTAGAGCGTCTGCAGCTTCTTAATATCAGTCATGCTGATGCGCTCAGGAAGAGGTTGCGTGCCCAGGTCCGGAGAAGGAAACGGAGGTAAGGAGTGAGATGTGTCTGTGGAAAGGAACATGGATGAGTGTTTATCTATAAATCCAACATCTTCTGACAGGAAAGACAGAATCTATGGGAATCTGTTGTGATGGTGCCAAAAGAAGAACTTCAAATGCAACTCAAAAATATCAAATCTGGGGGGAAAAAATGTATAAAGACGGTACATAAAGGCAGTTTGTGTGTTTACCGATGTACTGCTGGTGCTGTTGGGTTTGAGCCGCCACCGACTGCTCTGTGGTGCTGCTGCAGTGCTGAGAGCTTCCACACAGACTGTCAGACATGCTGTCCACCTTCTGCAGAGGCTTAAACCTGCACAAATACGAGAGTGAGACATTCATGTTAGCTGTAATAGTGGACAGATAACCTGAGTAAATACAAAAAGCTGTTTTAAAATAACATTTTCATTCAGTGAGGGGGAAGGAAAGTTGCCCAACCCAGTCAGGCCCTCTGGGAGAAAGCAACCACCTCCTTATTAAATCATGAATTAACAATGACTAAGTTATGCTTCCTAGAAAACTGAGCTCAGTTTTACAAGTCAAAACATGGCACTGATACCCCTACACAAAACTTTAAAAATACTTTAATTATACTGTCTTCTGGAAAATTTTGCTGGATAAATATAGTTGTATATTGGTAATCGTATTATTATTCTCAAAGGTCAATACATTTTACATTCTAATGAATATTTTACATTGGACCTGGAAGATATTTTAAATATCAAAAATAAATAAAACAGCAGAAACAACAAATAACATGAACTATGAAGTTTCTGTAAACAAAACTGTCCTAAAAAAAGGCAACTCAGGCCAAAACACTAGTTTTCAGTTTTCAGTAGAAAACGAGAACAAAAAAAGAGAAAAACAACAAATCATTCAAGTGAAATTACTGAGCTCATTTTAATTCATCGTGCAATTAATTGATTTATTGATTATTGATTACTGAGGCAGGCCTAACTGTCTTCAATTACATGTTACTAGTAAGGTTTGTTATTTATAAACACTTGATTACAGGAACAGTTGAAGGTTCTTACAATAAGGCATCTATAACACTTCAAACAAAACATCACCAAAAAAAAACTAAAATAAAAATTTTAACAGAATGTAAATGGTTTGGACAGAAAACGGCTAAATGCTGAAACGATTTAATCACAAATTACAAAGAACAAAATGTAAGTCAACCTAGAAACTGTATTTTTCCATCTGTTGATAAAAGTCTGACCTCTGTTTCTGGTGGACAGGCTGCTGCCGCATCGCCATGTACTGGGTGTCCTCCTGCAGCCGGTTCAGGGGAGAATCTGGCTTCACCCGGATGCCATAGTAATGGTACTTGGAGTTGCCTCTGAAGAACAGAAAAGAGCCAGAAACCAGTGAGAAAAAGCCTTGCCATCAGTGTAATTACTATCATTACTCTCCACCAGTCCCTCTCCAGTACATATAAGCACAATCATATTCATCACTTCTTGAAAAGTTATGTGATTACTGTTATCAGCATCCTCCTACCTGGTGCCGAGGCGCCGCGTCCTTAGGCCCATAAAGACGGAGCGGATGAGCTTCCCGAAGGACGCTGCGTTAACCGGATCCAGTTTCTGCTCCTGGCAGTGTCTGAGGTAATGGTTGTAGAGGGAACACCGGGGCAGGCTCACTCCCTCCGCCGTCTCATAGTTGTCCAGCAGCCACTGAAGCTGCAAACATAGAGGAGAATATATTCAGACCTGGAGTGTTCCCAGGAGACGGAGCTGCTCTGCGGCGCTCACCTGAGCTGCAGAGGAGAGGAGCAGATCTTTTTATCATATCAAACGCCACATAACGCACACATCACACAGCCTCTGATTTTTAAACAACCACCCATGACGATGTCTGTCTTTACCTCTGAGCTAAGGCTGCAAATAACCAGAGGAATAAAAACTGCTACTAGAGTTAAAATAACTCAACTTTAAACACACAATTTGGACACATAAATGGTAAAGTGGGGTTAAGTGGCAGGAGGAAGCTGGAATAGAACCTACAACCTTCTAATCACAAGACGGCTACCCTACCCACAGAACCACAGTCGCCCCCGCATGGTGTTCAACTTTAAAAGGAAAACTTTAAGTCACATTTCTCCCAATTTAAATTCAAATATATAATTTAGTTTTAATAATTGTGTTGTATTTCCTTCGTTTTGTATTTGTTTGCACTGATTGCATTTATTGACAAATTATGTGTAGTTAAGTATTTTAAAGTATTTCTGGTGAAAAATGAAAACTAGCCTTTTGATTTTTATTTTATTCTGGCATATTTACAGAAACGTTAGTCAATGTGCATTTAATTTTTATTACCACAGCCCTTAAACAAAGACCTAACTCTACATCGCAATAAAATCCCTTAAATGTAAATGTAACAAAAATATTAATAAACTCTATGACAAATTAAAAACAAAAACGTAAAAGTGAAAAATAAAAAAGTTAATTTATAAACTGTAATGGGAACAAAATAAAAAATGTTAATGAGACAAAATATAAAAGTGAAATCATTAAATGTGACAATAATAAAACAAATTGCAGAGGTGACAAACATGTGAAATAAAACTGTAAAGATGTATTGCTACTCTTCCTGTTCTGTCTTTTAATTTGAATATTTTCCTCTACTCCACCACAGACGCGTTTTGTTGGAGCGTCTCCACTAAAAACAATTTCTCAGTAAAACTCTAGTCTTTTATTCTCCTAAAAGAAAACTGAACAGCTGCCTTTGTTCTCTAGTATTTTGTAGCAGGAGAAAAAAAAAGAACACTGAATCTGTCATCAATACGCAATTTAGAAAGGCCAATGAAAACAGTTTAAAATGTTTGACCTCTGTAACATTTTTCCTACAGAAACTCAAGGCTTATAGAACAAACGATTGAAGATTTATCTCTGTAATTTTATTAGATGTCTTGCAATCAATATGTCATTAAGTTAATTGAAAGAGTTCTTATAGAAAACAAAAAGCACAATAATTTGTGAACATTATGAAGTTGGTTTTAAGAGCTTTATATTAAACATGCAGTGTGTTTGACGTTGTGTTATTTAGTTGTTTTTTTTATCTGTATCTTTAGACATTACCTCAGGCCTCTAACACAATGTTAATCTTTCTGTGTTGTTCTGTTTCACCATTTATGGATAAATAAAACTAAAATATATTATTATTGACACTTTTACGGGGATACCATGCAAACAGCAGCTGAAAAAATTATTATTAATATTTAATCCAAACAGAGGACTAAGTTTATAGAATGCAGACAAGTTTTTTTTTACTATTTGTCTATGCAAGATCAACTGGAACCACATTACAATATAATTTTAGACTATTATTCAAATTTGTAAAAGGTTTTCCATCCAAGAAAACCCAGACGATTGCATCAAGCCACTGAGTAGGGGATAAAAAAATCTTTTGGTTCATCTAACTAATTTTTCCCTCCAATAATTTTTTTTAAAAGCTAGTCTGTGAAAAAGCAGGAAAAACAAATAATCAGCATTAGTTCATGCAAAGTATCAAAGCAATCATCTGAAATCTGTGTATAAGGAAAAGTGACAGCATAAATGAGTTTAGGTCAAGAATGAAACTTAATCAAATAATTTTGGGAAGGGGAAAGTAAGCCAGCAGCAAACAGTGTTTCACTGAGCAGACACAAGCAGAACACAGAGTCCACAGATTCAGCCATAACTTTCTGTTCTGTTTTACATAGAAAGTTCCTGGTTGACTTACATGGCTGTTGAGCAGGCTGCTTTTGTGACTTGCAATTCCTTCAGACTTTTGGAGGTTTTCAATCGCCATTTCAAGCTGAAGAAAGAAGCATGCAAAACAGACAAAAAACAGGATACAGAGAAAGGGAGGAGGCAGAACAGAGAGAGAGAGAGAGAGAGAGAGAGAAAACAGGAAGATTGCAGGGGTATAATGTTGGGGAGAAAGAAGAGAAAAGGGAAATAAGACTGTTAGCAAGCAGCCAGATCTCTGCATTTCCATTAAAATCAGTCAGTGTTGCAGCCAAATCCATTATTGGCTGACAAAAGCATGCAAATCAAGGGACTCATAGGGTTAAGCAGCTCAGTGAAGGCTCGGGGTCTGACTCACTAAAGTATGCAAATAGGAACAACAAACAGGGTCACAGGTCAAATAAAGACCTGGGTCAACAATGTCAATCATCCCAGAGTTGGATCAACTTCAAAAACTTTTTTAAAACCCAAATAGGCAAATACGTTAGAAGCTACTATGACAAAATCAAGCATAGCATAAAATAACTCCATTAATTTCTTTAGAAAGAAAGAAACTGAATTATTTGAGCCTGATTAAATATGTTTAACTGAATGACTAAAGCGAGACATCCATGGAGGAAAATCAATCAAAACTGATGCCAGACTTTAGACATAAGAGAAGAAAAAAGAAGCAAGCAGCTTTCCAGGCTTTAGGAGAGATCCAGCAGGCTCTGGGCCAAAGGTAAGAAGCCCCAGGGATTTCTTTGTTTCAAGGGCTCTCGAATGCCCCGTGAAAACCCTTAAAACAATTCAGCCCTGAATTAAGGCAAAGTCCCATGTCTACAAGCTAGCTGCCTAGCACTACTTTGCTCTCAGTGTGTGTTCATACAGGTACAACAACTCAAATCAGGTTGTGGACTGCTGGCATAAAGGAGTGTTAATCAGGAAACAGGTCCTGCCAGCCGAGTCGACAAAATCCACAGAATACTTTGACTTCCCCGGTTCTACCTCAGGACCAACTCACCATGGCGGAGGAGGAGCGAGACGAGTGAGAGATGTGGCTGCGGTTCCCCTCCATGCCGCCGCTGTGCAGCAGGTAGGTGCTGCCGCTGGAAATGATGTGGCTGCTGCCCACGTCCATGGCAATGCCCACCATGCCGTGAGGCGGCACGCCACTGCTGGCGGAGGACACCACCGTGGTGACGTGGGTTCCTCCGGCCTGAGAGTCAAAGTATGCCCCCCCGCTGCCCTGTCCGTACAGCTGGGAGTCAGGGTTGTAGGAGTAGGCCGTTCGGCTGCGGACAGATCGATGCAGTTAGCATCGGGTGCATTTTGAGTTTTACCATAAATATTTTAAATAAATTCGAACTTCCTCCTGTTTGAGAGGAAGTTCGATGAAAGTAGAGATGCACCAAGAAATCAGCTGCCGATTTTTGGTTTAATCGGAAACTGAAATGTTCTAATCATTTTTAAATCAGAGAATGCATCACAGCAAAGCTCTACTGGGTCACACTCACACATACTGAAATGATTAATCAGAATAATCATAATTGATTGATTACTGGAGTAATCGTCAACTAATTTAGTAATAAATTAATCGTTAACTGGAGGAGACAGACTCAAAAAAGGGCATTTTCAAAAAAGAAAGTCAGAGCAGTCAGTAAGCCAAAACTATACAAAAATATACATTTTGCATTTATGACTTTAAAAAACAAAAACTTCTTTGTCTGTAAAAATGTTCTACACAAAACTATCAGGTGGCTGTTTTAGCTTCACCTGGTTTAAATTCTACAAAGGGAAATATCTCCTATTAAGCACCTTATCAAATTATTAATTGGCTAAATTGATAAGTAAATAGATTATCGCTACACAGTATTGATGTTAAATCAAGCAGAAAGAGATGGATTTTTCACATGTTAATTTTAGAAGTGTTTCTTAGCTGTAGATGCATTTTTTGCTACAAATGATCAACCATTCGCTAAAGGAATGCTACGTTAACATCAGTTTATTTTCCAATGTATAAAATGAATTATTTGTTTTTCATTGCATCTCTAGTATTGTATTGGTTAAATGGAAAATATTCAAAATGGGATATTTTTTTATCCGATTAATTGTCACAATAGCAGACAGAATAACTGATGACTAGAATAACCGTTAGTAGCGGCCCTAAACTGCAGTAATCATTGGATTATTGATGTATTGAATAGCGAAATCAGAATTCAAAATCTGATTTTGATCAGGTCATCCCTCATTTAGCCCACAGGAATGATTTTCTGCTGGTATGTAATTGTATCGACACGGACAACAGATTAAGTGACGTCACAAAACTCGGTCATATTGGAGCGACATTAAACAATAAAACTGCAAAAAGGAGAAGAAGAAAAAACAGCTGGGCTTTAATTAGCCTGAATGGCATTTCGATTGGAGCCACTTTAAAAACAGCTGGTGATGCAGTTAACATGAGGAGACAAGTGGTGTGGGGAATCTTATCTGTCACCATGTTTTCAACACAACACTCACTCTTGCATAATTTAAGATTGTAATCACTGTGGTGGGAACTGTGAGTCTGTGTCAGAATCTGGAAAAAATATCTGCAGGTTTTTGTCAAATTTCATGGGGAGTGTTTTTTTTTTTATTATTACCGTATGTAAAACTTCCTTGACAGAAATAAAACCCCTTATAACAAGTGAAATTAAAGAACTGAGCTTACATAGTTCCGTTGGTATAAACTGCTTCTCCACTTTCTCCTACATATTGTACTTGAGTCGGGTAGACATGTTGCACCTGCTGCTTGTAGAAAGACAGTGCAAAAAGTTGTATTCAGAGTTAGAACAGCTTTGAAATGGAAAAAATGCATTTAGGTAATTAAATAAAATATAGCAGAAAAAAAAAGCAGTCCACCCCTTGGCTTATTCACAATCTGTCCAAAACACAAGTTATTCAAATATTTGTTTTAAAAAAATCATCAATTAAAACCCCAGATAATGATGTGTAAATTTTTTTTTTTTTTTTTTTTTTTTTTTTTTTACTGCAGCAGAACAATCTAAACATTAAAAATTAAGAAAAATCCAACCTTTTACACAAGTGAATTTATTTAGTGGAAGGAAAAATCCCACATTTTTTAATTTTTTTCTTCCAAAAACCTAAAATGCAGCTGCAACAATATGTCTGAAAACTAATACATACTTTGAACTGATCCCTTCTACAGTTGATGGGAATGAAATCTTTGATTATTAATCCACAACTTCCTGGTTCCCTGGAATATGGACGTTTAATTTGACAGAGTCCCATTCTGCTTAATTCCTCTTCAAAATGGAAAAAAACAACAACACGGGATTCAACAAAGGCAGATGTGTGTTGTGGTATTATTATTACTATTAAGTCATTAAATGATTGTCATTAGAGGACGTGGCTTCTCAACAAAACTTGCACATATTTAATATCAGAGAAATGATTATTAAGACAAATGAAACTTTGAAAAACAATGCTGGACAGAGAGTCCATCCTGCCATCACATACACAGAGAAGTAGATTTTCAAAAAATCCCCAAAGCTTACCATTAGAGGTCTGTAGTAAATATTGAGGGGTCACCATGTCTCCTTAATAACCTATCAACATGTCAGCAGTTGGGAAGCATGTCAGATGTTCTGCCATGCCTAAAACATCTGAGGCTCTGGGCCTTTCTGTCTTGTTTATTAGAGCATATTGCATCATTAACTCCATGTAATACTAGAACCTTTTATATAAAATCTAATAAGATACTGGTAGAAAAGTGAAATTGGGTCATAATTGGGTCTTTCAGCTCAATAATGATCCATAACGTCCAGTTACATTGACACAATAATCATTCACAAGAAACTGTTTTCAATGCCCATCTAAGTCTGTACAACAACATCCTACAGAGCTGGATTACTGACATAAAAAAATCCCCCTAGCTCTGAACAACGTACAGAGATTATGAAAAGAAGAAGGGTCGACGACTCCTCTGTCCGTGTCCCAACATTGTGATAAAAAGACCAAGTTCTGTCCCGATGGCAAAACTGAAAAGTACAAAATAAAAACATAGACCAGCTATGGGATTTATGGAATAACTTATTTGTCTGGGATTTTTCTTCCACATTGCCTAAATGTATTCAAACTAAAGCTTGTACTTTTCTTAATTTTTCTTTAAGATTGTAGTACAGAAGTTAAAAACAAAAAAACATCTTTACCTGGGGTGTCAATAGATGTGGATGCTATGAAAATGTGAAGGAAATTGGAATTGGACAAAGAAACTAAATTCATTGCTATTGGTTATGAAATGTATCCGAACTTGAATAGACTGTAATGATGCAGATGCACAACTAGAGATGTAGGAACTACTTAAGGATGAAAATGGAGAGAAAGTTGAAACAAACGGTTGGGTTTTGGTTCAAGCCGTCAGGAATACCACTCAAACTCTGCAGCAGATTGACACATCGCACTGAGACTAAGACGAGTTGAAGACCCAAAAAGTAATAACAATCATAATGTCACATATTTTACAGTTAAGCCCAAAATTGTTCGTTCTCCTGGCAAATTCAGATTAAATTTTTTTCTGAAAAGAAATTTATCACTAGATTCGAGCATCAATTATAAAAAGAAAAAGGTTGTGTTTACATTTTTATATATGAATGTGATATCACAAATAATTTACACCCATCTCAATAATAAGAATCATTTTTACTGGCATCACAGCAATCAAATCATTGTTTGAATTGCTGACTAGGTTTTTGTGTATTTTTACCATTTTATCTGTTTCTGGTTATGAGCTCAAAGTCTTTGAGTTTGGAAAACCTCCATACCATTACCCTAATCTTTAGCTCTTTACAGAGATGATCAAATCCAGGTTTGCAATCTGGCTGGGCCACTACAAAATGTTCATATTATGTGCCGTTAGAATAAAAATGTTGTTAACAATTACAATAAACTTACGTCTGCCAGACATAAGTCTAATTTTGGACCTAATTGCACCTTTAATTTTTACAACATTAATCTAGCAGTAAATATTTTAGTGTTGCTGCCTGCACTTCCATTTTCCACATTTTTAGTATGTGAATGTCGATGTTAATGACACATGTGCATGCGTTTCAAATGAAAAGGGGGTAGCTGGAGACGATCTTGCAGATGTTCCTTTACAAAAACATGTTTCTCAGTAGAAATGTTTCTAACAAAGTGAGGTGTAGCATCAAAATCAACCTCAGTGAGTTGGAAAAAGGGAGCCTAACGAGGGTGCTTCCTCCCATCAAATTGAGGACAAGGAAGCAGTGCCAGTTCAAAAACAGCCTCATTTTAACTTGGGTGTTTGTGATCTGACAGCTCAGCCACAGAATGAAACTTTTCATATCCTTAAGAGGTGCACAAACGCACCTTGTCATAGAGGAACAGGCTGGTAAGTTAAGTCTTAATAAAAATCAAATTTAAGATTATTTTTTCTGAATGGAAAGTGTCACAAAGAGATAAATAATATATCTATGAGAATATACAGAGCATTGAAAATGATTTAGTCCAAAATAATGTACCAAATCATGATAAGTCCAATTCGGAGTGGCTCAAAAGGATAAAACTTTAAAATCTATGGAGTGGTTTAATCAAAGTGGCAATTACTTTTTCTACATAGGGTCAGGTTGGTTTGGACAATTGTTTTTCACTTTAAAATGAATAAATTATTAAAGCTTGATAATCTGAAACTTGGGTGTTCTTTTGTAGCCAAATAACCATGTTTTAGGAAAAGAACATATATCTCTCTGGCTAAATTAAACTGGTAAAAAGACTTTTGAAAATCTTTAGAGCAGTCTGTAAAAAGTCAAGGGGTGTCCAACTATTTTCAGAACACGGTACAGGTATGCACGGTACTGTGTACCTGCTGGGGGACCCTGGATACTGATACTTGTCCTCCTTTCTGAGCTGAGCCTGTGGCTTGAACCAGCACCCTCTGTGTGAATATGAGACACAACTCAATTACATAGGTATGCATGTACATACACACACAAACACTCTAGACGTCTACACAGCAGAAGAAGACCTTTATCAAGAAAACACGGATTACTACATATTAAACTTTTCATTGTTTCGGAAAGGATAATGTCTGAAAAACAGAAGCAGTGAAGACAAAGAAATGGAACGAGTGACATGGAAATGAGATGAGAGGTGCAGGTTTTATTTATGTGGCATGCAGTCCAATTTTCTGCCATCAAGCAGCTCATTTGTGTCACCAATTGATAAAAAAAGACACCAGTGATTAACTTTAAATAGTATAGCTTAAAATTCCTGATGAATAATAAATGTAACACTATTTCTGCTGGTTTTACCTGTACAGTTAATCTTTAGCGCATTCAGAATTTACTGCCTTCAGTTTTAACATCATTCAAAATATTTACAATAAGCTCCTGACTGACATTTTATCCTATCCAGGGTTAGAAAGTCCAATCAATGAAGGCTTTTTCCTGGCTTATAGAAACAGCAGGTGGGTTGATGGGTGGCGTCCCTACCTGCTGGGAGGCTGGGACAGGCTGTACCACCGGAGCCTGGGCTGATGATGATGTCCGTAGTGTTGCCACACCAGTGGGGGAGTCTGATGCTGCTTCTGAGTTCTGCATGCTAGAATTCATAGAGGGAAAATAAATATGAGACAATACACTAATCTGGAACAAAACTTTCACAGAACATTCAGAGATAATATTAAGATTTAAAACTAGAGATTCGGGGTGCGATGGTGGGGCAAAGCACAACCAATTTATAGAGGCCTTAGTCCTCAACGCGGCTGTCACAGGTTTGAGTCCCAGCCAGTTAATCTTTGCTGCTTTTCTTCCCAATCTCTCATTTCCCACTTTCCTGTCTGACCGCCATCAAGTAAAGGCCACTAGAGCCAATGAAACCTTAAAAAAAAAGAATTGCATCAAGAACTGAACAATGTTTAGTTTGATTTGTCCTGATCACTGGTTGGTCAGTCAGAAAATGAAAAATCCAATTTTTTTGCAGTCAATGAACACATAAGACCCTCTTTGTTGCAATTTTTTCAAAAATAAAGTAGCTATGACTAATAGTCACCAGACGTTACTAAAGAAAGAAATAACATACATAAAATAATAACATATGTAATTTGATATCAGCAAAAGAGACCCACAAGCTGGATACTAGCAGTTGCTTAGGTTTTTATTTATGGATTTTTGTTGTTTCAGTTTTCTGAACTGAATGGTTTGGGTGGTTTTGTTCAGACTTTTGCTGTCTCCAAAAACATAAAAAAGTCACCAGATTCATTTTTAGTCTTTTTTGATCACAGAATAACAAAAGAGGTTTGAATACTGTAAATATAACAACAAGGTTAGTAAGTTGACAGCCAAGGGGGAAATGCAGAGATGCAACAAGCAGTTTAAAAAGGAAAATGTATGTCCTATGACATGTCAAGACATGCCTGTGGTTGATTTCAGCCATAAGAGACTTTTCGCTGCTAACAGGAAGGCCAACAGGAGAACCACAAAGGTGATTGGTTTAAACCAACTGAGATGCTAAAAACAGTCAATTACAGTAATCATTGTTCAAAAGACTTGGCAGAGTGTTTTGGCTATACCAAGTTAAGCTGTGTCACCAAACCTTCAGTGACCCATGGATATCGTTTGGTTTTAATCAACGCCAAAAATAGGAGGTCCCAACAGTACTCCACGCTATCTACTATCAGAACAGAATCATGTGAGAAAGTTACAGCAGAGGAGCTAAAATTACCAACAGGACTGTGCCATTTCCTGAAGGCCGAACCCACTGCCACCACTTTGCTTTCCACTGGGTCACAATGTGTGCAGCATAGCAAAGGGGAGCTAAAAATGGAGTGACACAAAGGCTCTTTAAAAATCAAAGACACAGAGAGAAAGAGCTGGGGTAAAGCATGCACAAGAATGGTACTGCAAGGGGGAAGAGAGCGAAGAAAAAAAAACAGAAGTCCCCTACTTTCCAAGAAGAAAAAAAAACAAGGGGAAAGATGAAAACGGCAGTGGGGTTTCAGCCCATGCTAAGGTCCTGACGATATTCAGCATGAGTTTTAAATGAGAGACGTCTCCATGGGCTCCAATAATCCAGCTGATATGAGGAAATTCCTCAATGCTTTGTAAACGCTTGTCGGTTGCTATGGTGAGGACTCCATGACGACCACCATGAGTCAACCCCCCGCCCCTCTGTGTTCACTCCCCATCCTCATCCCTCTTTTATAAAGCTCTTCCACAGGAACTCTTGAGTGTGACCACAAAGAGGGAAAGGGGGAGGAGAGCAGCAATAAGGGTGAGAGATACGGCAGCACAGCTGGGAGGTGGGCTCAACTGATGAGCAAGATGTAGCGTACGGCAGAAATCCTGGGGCTACGAGGATAGTTAGCAGCTCAACAGAGGATAAAAAATCTGTGAAAAGTTACAAGAGACAGCCTGATCTCGACATCCTATGATTATTAGTCAGTCAGCTCACATAACTTTGTTATTTCAGTTTCCAGTAAGCCATCTCAGACAAGCCCTACTTCAATCATAGTTAAGCCACATAAACAAGACAGCAAAGAACCAATTTTAAGTTATATGACGAGGAACTTTTTGTCCATTATGCATTTTATAAACACAATAAATATGGAGTGAGTAAAGCCTGATGGCCCGCCAGGCTTATAATACACTGGGTGAAACATTGTAAAGCTTAAATGTGTGTTTGTTATTTTTTTAGATCAGCTTAGAGAGACTACTTGATAAGACTTTCAATTTCAAATAATAAACCAAAGTTTGTCGACAGGATTCATAAGCTGTGAGATGAATAAAAGAACCCAAACCATGCTCTGCAAAATAAAATGAAAACTGCTTAGAACTACAAAATCATGGTTACAAAGAGGAAGTGGAAATAAATACAAATAGCTCTGAAGAAAAATGCTGAGCTCACATAAAAAAGCATCTGCTTGGGTGGATCATTTCAGGAAAATATGGTCATCAATCATTCAAACAATCACACAAGCAACTGTGTTCACTATGAGATGCAGAAATTTCAGATCTCTAGCTTAACATTGCATCATGATAGAAATTAAGGACTAGCACGTTTTATATCGGTTCTTTACTGAATAATTAAGTTTAGTTTTGTCTAAGGCAAAGTTTAGTAATTTTAGTCAAAACCAACTTAATTGAAAGAGATTCTGTGTAATAATAATGTATCCATTCAAATTATTATCTCAAGATAAGATAAGCGTAATATTACATGGATTAGATTCAATTAAATACAGTCAAATCAGTAAGAAACCCAAACAATTTTTTTCCTGTTAAGTAAACTTATAATTCCTAGGCGCAAAAAGGCCATAGATAACACTTTTCAGTGTGGACGTAATTTCTGAGTGAAGCGGACTGAGTTAGCCTTTCTTTCATGAGGCAAAAAGTCAATAAAGCCTTCAAAAATGGTGTCATAGAATTCAAAAAATATTTAGAAACTTCTAGGAAGAAGTCACATTGGGATGGAAATATCAGTAGATAGCCGAAAGCAGAAACTAACAGCAAAGACATGAAACATGCTGAATGACTAAGTGTTGCCAATCTTTTGTAAGTTTCACATCTAAGGTATGACTCTTCATTGTCCTTAGGAAAATCACAAAGAGTAGCAGTTAATAATGCTAACCACCCCAATAATAAAAAGCAATAGCATAACATGAAGTAGACAACTTAAAATGTCAACTCTGGAGTCGCAGCGTGGGTCAGCTGGTAGAGCAGATGCTTCTTTTAGAGGTTACAGTCCTCAGCGCAGCTTTCTAGAGTTCAACTCCACGCCCCAGGAGATTTACTGCACGAATTCACCTTTTTCCATTTGCCTCATTCCTCATCAGCTAAGTGGGGAGTAAAAGCAACCAGCGCCTGAAAATCTTCAAGGAAAAAATAACAATCAACTTGTATAGGCAATAATATGCAATAATTGCTTTTTGGTTTTGATACAACAATAGAATCTAGTGGAACTGCTTTGTGTCACTTATGGTCACGTATTCACTTTCTTCCATCTGCCTCATTCCATAATTTACATATACATGCGATAATGTCCAGTAATGGGAGTTGATAACCATTGTTGCAACCAAATGTTCTGGTTGTGATGTTTTGAATAATACTTGAATAAGTGAATGAACTTTTAAAAATTGACTGAAAAATCTCCTTGGTGTATAAATCAGTCACAAAAATTTTTAATCGACGCATCTTGATTTACTGGTGAATCTTGCAAACAGTAGAGTATGAAAACCAGTACATTTTCCTTCAGTTTGGAAATGTAACTTTCCTCAGTTCTAGAGAGCAATTACTTTTAGTAATGTGGTTTTCTTGGGACACTCTAGCGCCTCCTGCGATGTTTAAATATCACTGAAGTCTGGGATTTTGGACCCAACATGTGAGCTAAGCTATAAATACATGGCAGCAATCCTATAATTTTTCTTTGTAACTTGTCTTTTTCACCAGAGGAAGTGACACAACCCCAGGGGGCAATTTATGTCATTATAGAGTGAGTGGCAATGTGTCATGATGGTACAGAACAAACTAGAACTGGGTGCTGCTGACCTGTATGTTCTCATCCTGTAAAGTCAAACTTTAAATAAGTTGGCTGAAGAGTGCCAAATCATTAAGTTAGAGTAGGAACAAAGAATGGGGCCTAAGAAAAGTCCTTCTGCTTCATGTCTGGATAAGGTTAAAAGTCACACAAATTCCCCACCAGCAGCTCAGAAAGGCACAAAGGTAGAACACAGCATGAGGCACATTACACTGCTGCAAAAACCAATACTCAGGAAAGTCTGCTGTTAAGAGCCAGTCTTTTCTGAGTCCAACACAAAGACAACTTCATCCAAAATGTCTGTTTTCAAGTTAAGTCTTAGAGCCTGATTTTATGCAAGTAAATCCCTGAAGAGCACTTAGCAACATCACAGCAGTTCCTCTATTGAAAAAAATACCCAAGTTTCACAAGCTTCACTGAAACAACAAGAGACTTTATAACAAACAGAAAGTCTAAGTAATTGTACAGTTCATCATGTCAACAGCAAAGACTAAATCTAAAGCTGTGTCACTGATAGATCAAACGGAAACAGCGCTCAATCGCTGAAAAACACATACAGATGTTCAATTAAAAGCAGGAGCCCAGAGTCTTGGCTCGTGTTTGCACCGGCCCACATTGTTTGCAGAGCAACAACGGTTGCTAGTGGCAACACCGTCCACTCCCGTTTCCAGGAGCCTGTTGCTACGCAACCAACAGAATACTTCCCAAACTAAACAATGCCATCCCCCCACCTGATTCCTCCATCTCACGCTAAGTAGAAACTTACAACAATAAATACTATGTAAGCTGTTAATTTCAGACAGCAGGGGGGCCTCAGGGCAAAGTTATTTTAGTACTGAAGCCACATAGAAATGTACAGACTTGATACTCGCTGTGAATGTTTTTGCCATGGCTTGATAAAGTTTGTTACTTTGTAACCACTAAATGGTCAAAAGAAGGAACAATGTTTGAGTCATAAAGAGAACGATGGCTTATATGGAAACTTTATACCTCCAACATTGAAAAAAATAAACACACAAGTCCGGCAGAAGTTTTTCCAAAGATTCCTGGTCAGATGAGGCAATAAACAACTCAGCAACTGTTTTTTGTTTGGTTTTTTTTTTTTCAACTCAGTGAAAACTCATTTGAAACTAAAGCAACACTATAAAAGAAGATATGAGGAAGGCAAATGTCTCCATTAGCTTTACTCTTCATCAAAAAGCAACAGGTTTCATTAAAACGTAACATTTGTTTTACCTTTAAATATATGGCTTTAAATATATTTTTAAAGTTATTTGTTTTGGGAAAAATCAAATCTGATGCACACATGCTCACACAAAGAGCAAATTAAGATATGAGAGATTTCCACAGCAGAAGCTGCTCTTCAAGCTTGTCTCATTAATTCATGGCTAATCCAATCAAAGCAGCTCTCGGTGTCTGCAGATGGCAGAGCTGGGGGGGTTAACAGAGAAAAGAGGAACCGACCACTGCCTCTGATCCAAGAATACTCCTCCCCTCCCCACCTCTGGTCATCAGCACAACCTGTCCACTCTGTCACTGTGTGCACTGCAGACCTGACAGCCACGGAGAGAGAAAGATCAAACTGCTGCCATGGAGATTGTATGTTCACCACCTCCTCCCCCACACCATACCTCATCTAACCCTTTCCAAATTTCCACTGCCTGCTACCTTTATCTACCCCATACCCTCATCCTTACAACTTGGCATCTTAAGATCTGAGGCTGATCTAATAAAATTCCACAAGTCTTGACCGTAAACCAGAAAATTCAACCAACAGAAAATGAGGGGGCGAGGGGGAAGAGATGAAGGCAACCAGGGATGCTATCAGATTATATTAATGCGTGGGCATTCCTCTCCATCACACTTATTTGTCTGATGTAAAACTACAATAATGACACACTAGAATTATATAGAGAAATCGGCTGGTGACCGGAACTGGCTAATTTCCCGCTTGACTGGCCCTGATCGCTGATCACACCAGTCAGAAAGTAAAAACTGGAGCTGGCCCTGGCAACACACTGATGTGGAAGTTATTACTGAGTAAACAAGGCCAAGTTAGCACCATTCAGTATCAGTGGAGCGATTAAAGATTAAGTTAGAAGTGTACGTTACAGAAAGTTATACAAATTACAGCAAATTGTTTTAAAGAGTCTGATTTATATGATGGAGTAAAAAAAGAAATGGTCATGATATTACAAGTATAAAGTCCGAATATTATAAGAAAAAGATTTATTAGAATAAAATCAAAATATTAAGAGATGTTGTAAAATAAAGTCAAAATGATGGGAGAATAGCAGCAATGTAGGAAGTCATAATATTGCCAAAATGAAAATCAGTGTTAAGCGAATAAAGTCGTATGACAATCGAAATAAGAATAAAGCCGTAATAAAGCAAGATTAAATTCAGAACATTACCACGATAAAATAGTAATATAAAAAAAAATTAAGTAGTAATTTTATGGTAACTCTCAGATGAAAAATCATTTACAACCAAAATGAGCAAAATGTTAACTTATACTTTGGTATGGATTTTACAAATAAGGAAAGATGTCATCAGTAGCAGTATTTTAAAATAATTGAGCAAATAACTGTGAAGGAAAGAAGGGTGTAAAAGTTTCTAGACTTGAAGAGCTGGCCACATCAACACTTAAATCCATCAAGGTTTTCTTTTCATTAAAATTACTTTCTCATCCTTTTATTGATTTTTTTTCAGCTAATGCTATGACCTTATTCTAGCAATTACAACAAAAAATTCTTAGCCTGGCCCTAATGCTTTTGGCTGAATAAAAACAAATTGTGCAGCATTTTTAATCTGGAAACGCATTTTACAAAAATTACAGAAACTGTTGCTTTTGTCTTCTCTGGTTAACCTAAGATATGCATCATATTGCACTTAAAGAGTCAACTTTCTTGGCAAGGATTAACTGCAGAGAGGCATGGCTCAGTCTCACTCTACTGAAGTTACAGTATGCCTTTAAAGGAAGTACTTGACAATAAGCCATCAGTGCTTTGAATCTGAGACAGATTAAAGTGTCTTTTCTTTGCGCTCACATCTACCGTCAGACTCGGAGTTAAGTACCGTACTTGATGCTTATCAAATGTACACAGAGCCTGTGGCAGATTCAGATACACATGGCCTACATGTTTATTTCCACAATACTTGCTGTAAGTAAATCCTAGCTGCTAGAAATTCCCTACAATCTTAATTTCTTTCTTCACAATGGCTCAATTTCCAGCAAAATGACAATGGTACAAAATGTTGAATCAAAAGCAAACTGAGCACATTCAAAATATCTTTTCATTTTATGTGTGTTTTTTTATATAACTCTATCCCAGGTTACACACACCCTCATGTGAAAAGCTGGAGGTATTTCATCAAATGACTAATCCTGGATGTGCTTTTTACATATAAAAACAAAGTATAATCCTAAATAAACATAAGCTTTTAAAAAACATAATCCAATTCATCTCTGTTTTAATAAGAACTGTCATGAACAGACTCTAGGACACCATTTCAGAAAGCTAATGGATTTTCAATGGTTTACAGTCTTACATCCAAACTAACTGCCTGCAAAGCTGCATGACTTTTGTGCTATTCAACAAAGATCTCAAAGGTAAAATTAACCGAGCTAATTTTAAACACTGTAGATCCACTTTATCCTCTAAAGAAAAACTGAACATATGTTCCACCGATTATTTGTCTAAACTTTGACTGGGCCATTCTAAGAGTTTACTGTGCTTGATCCAAATCATTCAGTTGTAACTCTGGCTAGATGTTTAGCATCACCGTCCTGCTGGGGGGTGAACATCAGAACCAGCAACAAGTCTTTAACTAAATTTAAGAGATTTTTGTTCCATAATTACCTTTAATTTAGAAGCTTTCAACTCTTGACCAATGAAAACAAAAGCCAGAGGTTGCTTTTTGATCCAGAAACAGGATACAACTATGACACAATCTCTATTACCATGCAAAAAACATATTCTAAAGTAATAAATACCTCCCAGAAGAACACAATACAACTCACATTTAGACGCAGGAAGAGAAAACTGTTAAAAATTGACACTAAAGATAGTAAAATCAACTCCACATTTAGGCTGAAACAAAGTTGTTTCTTCCTTTGTAACTGTTTCTCACGATTTAAAAGGTTTAATGTGAAACACTAAACAGAAAATCTACCACCTCAGATTCATTCTTTACTAACAGCCAAAAGAATCATCTACGGCCTGCTTAGACGTTTAAGGCAGGTTCGCACGAACAGACCTTCTTTATTACTAAATTGCTATCTCTTAAGTAGCCTCCAACTCAACAAAACAAAGAAAATGTGGGAGCAAATAGGGGTCTGCAGCTATCTGCCTGAACTCAGAGACTGGGTGGGTCATTGTAATGCAAATCTTGGTGCCTTGTCTTCAGTTTGTGGCAGGAAATTTAATTACCAGTTGTGTAGCCACGAAACAAGCAGGTGTAACGCAAGGTATGTAGCCGACACATACACTCAGACAGAATACAAACTGAAAAACATTTCACTTCACAACAAGCCTGAGCCTGTTACCGTAACACCAGGGCGAATCACTGACTGCATTTTCTGAGGGAACAACAAGAGTTGTTTCTCCGTTTCCTAGCAGCAAAAACCCGCATTTTCCAAAATCTTTTCAGACAAACTTAAAGCAAGAGAGACAGTTTTGCTATCAACAGATAATATTGCACTTAACAGACCAGTGAGTTATGGAAAGTATGCCCCTGTAACATTTCAAATGCATTAATGGCACTATTAATTTCTGCTTAACAAGCCCCCACGAGGCATTCTCCTCTCAGCCCTTCAGTTTCACTCTGTGATTTTCTGACATGCCACGACTCGAGTTCTCCAATAAACCATTAAAACGGTCTTAAAATATGACAAAGATGTGAGCAAAAATAGCCAAGAAGCTCATGTTCCAAAGCAAGTGCAGCTCTATCTGACACACAACACTCACCAGAAGAAGTATATATATATATATACTATTCCGACTCCAGAGTTGACATTATATATATATATATATATATATATATATATATATATATATATATATATCTTTATATATATATATATATATATATATATATATATATATATATATATATATATATATATATATATGTATGTATATATATATATATATATATATATATATATATATATATATATATATATATATATATATATATATATATATATATATATATATTTATATCACGGTTTGGAAAGCAGCTAAATTTTTTTAGTTTCACTTTTCCAGCTGTTTGAAGCATAGAAAAACTAATAATCATTCTCCACCTGTTACTATACACTGCTGCTCAGCTGGATGAAAGAAGGCACCAATACTTTTTTTCAGGCTATTTTAAATATTCAGCTGTCTGGAAATGTTTTCTGATGGTTTTTTTTTAATCCATATAACTGGTTCATAAAGATTATGAGCCAGTTAGAATAATTGTTCCTTACAATAAATCATACATTTGATTTTAATGTTTTTGTCAGTATCATATTAACCTGAAACCGTGGTATTTACTCAAGGTTATGATACCGTACAAATCCAACTTTTTATGTATAATCTAAGTGAATGGTTTCATCAAGATAGCTAAATGCATCATCGGCAAACAATGACATCATACACATATGAATGCAGGCAAAAAAAGTCATACACACATTGACTAAAAGCTGTGTTAGGTCACCCACTGCCCAGGAGATCTCTGCAGCTGTTCTGCTGCTTACTGACAACACACATAGGGATCCATTAAACATATCAGATGCAAAATGACTAAGAGTTTATAATGGAATACAATAATCCATCAAAATACCTTGTGGAATACAGGGTAGAAACTCTTAATTGCTAAGTTACAAGCTAGCGTTGTGCTATATAGGTTATTCCTCAAATTTTAAAAGCTAACAAGTGACCTAAAACAAAAAGTTAAAAACAACAATCTCCTTAATCACTTCTGCTCTGTTCTATCACGTGATTTCCACATACCTTTTCTCAGACCTGCCTCTGCAAACTGTAGGTATGCAGTGCAGCCACAAGGAGGGAGATAAAATATACCTGATGAGGACATTTCACTCCCTGGCCCTCTCTGACCCCTTTTCTTTCCATGCCTTCTGTGTTTTTGTGTATCAAGTTGCCATGTAAACATAACAGTGTCACGCTTAGACGGGGAGGTGGGGCGAGTGGAGGTTTCGCAGTTTCAGCAGAGTCATCGCTTTGATATCACGGTTATGATTTGATGCTATTGCTGCTGGGACGAATGTCTGACTAATCAAAGTTTCTCACTTCAAAACAAAGCTTTAAATTTCTTCAGAGTTTACAGGAGTTAAACTATGTAGCTGAACGAATCCCAAACATATGCAATATTTTCACATTTCAAGACATTTACTTTGATTTATATAATCATATAAAGAATAACTGAATTGATTTTACATAAAAGAAAATAGATTTGATCTGATATTTTATACCTAAAGATGAACTGAGGAAAATGGAACATATCAATGAATGTCTGATTTATGCTGTAAATACCAAAATGCATAAAATTCATATTGGTTTTTAAGGCAGAAATCAAAACTAGAAACTTGGAAGTTGATTCCAAATGTTTGATCTGTAGTCCAAGTCATCCAAGACCTTTTCTGTGTTTCAATATGTAAGTGCAAATATTCAAAAAAGATGTTTATTAGAAACATGTTGAAAGAACAGAGATGTACTGAGAAATCATCTGGTAACAATCAACAATCTGCCGGCCGATGTAATATCGTCCTGCCCTGATCCAAACTAAAGCTCCAGTCTCCAGCTCCAGGTGGCATTGAAATCAACACTGTTTGGTGTGTAAGGTGTTACTGAGTGAAGAGCGAAGAAGAATCAGCTATTTTAAGTGTCGGTGAAGGAGAAATAGGGTAAAAAGCTTCTGGAACTGTATTATCTAGAGAGCCGCGTCGGCTCATCATTCAGAGTGCTACCACAGGGAGTTAGATGTCAACAGAAAGCTGATTGTATTACAGGAAATTTCCTCAGTTGTATCTTTGTTTAGGGTCTCGTTTTGTTTGTCATGCTGATTGCTGTCTCACACATACAGTGTGACATCACCCTGGCCCAAACATTGAGGAATTTATAAGTGATTGATCAAAGAAAAACGCCTGAGGTGTAAAACGTAATATGATCGCTCAAGCGTCTTGTCAACTGTCATCTGGAGTCATAACACAATTCCAGCTGAAGTGTGGATAAGCACAGAGTTACAGAAAACAGTGACGCTGCCGGATGACTGTTAGATGCTGCAACTTGAAGAGTCGGCCAACAATACCAATGTGCATTGCACAACAGGGAATAACTGTGGCCTTTTTTTTTTTTTTTTCACCATTCATCTGATTCTGCCAGAGTGAATCTCACTTTGGCTCCTGTAGAGCTACAATGTAGAGCTACAGCTATTATGTTGAATATCAGTGTTATTTATTTTAAAGGCGCTTAAGGAAACACATGGATTTTTTTATTTATTTATTTTTTTTTTTACAATTTCAGATTTGTAAAAAAAAAAAAAAAAGTTAAACTGTAATAATTATAATTTTCTTTATGAAGGAGACATGATAGAATTTTCTTTAACTTAGTTTTTAGTTGCTCAGAGTCTTCTTTTCTACAATCAGTAAATTTTTACAGTATTTGGAGACTTTCGGTGATGCAGAGACCTCTGTAAATAGTATCCTTAAAGGATAAGAAGTATTTATACATAAATATATAATTTGTTGTCAAAAGATGCTATAAAATGGATGATAGGGCAACTAAGTCTCACAAGGGACGAACTTTAATGTTTCTCTTTAGAGTTATGACTGAGATTCAGATGGATTTTCTGCTCTGCAAATGGACAAAATTGTTGGCAGTTGAACAAAGAGAAATGTGTAGCTCTACAACTTGCCTATTAACAACCACTTTGCTCTAAAGAGTTTATTTAATAAGAGTAATTTGTGAAAGAGGCAAGTCTAAAGATAACTCCTAAATGCGTAATATTAAGTACACCGTCAGGTGATGCCTGTAAATTAATAAAATGACTTTAAACGCAACACTAGAATAAGACTAATATTTAAGAATCTCCATGCAGTGGCACCACCTAGCTGTAACAACACATCGTGTTATTAAAGTTAGGCCTGAAATACTGACAGCAACCTAACTTTGATACATTTTGTTTCATCTCATTATGTAAAAGTTATGATTAGGGTCAATTTCAATTTGATGGAAATCAACTAAAATACTCCATTTAATGAGACTCTAACGTCGCTAGAAAAAAAGTTAAAACATATTAGAGCTCGGTTTGCTGTTTTATATTTAATTAATTTTTAAAAAAGAAACTGCGTCGTGAACGTTACATTGAATAAGTTTGGAAGTAGCGGACGTTGGAAACAGTTGTAGCAGGAGAAGCAGCGGTGCTAACGCTAGCTAGCTACTCTTCCACCTGTTTAAACGGCCCAAAAAAGCGACGCTCCAACGGCCGAACTTTAACCGTGTTGTCTCCATGAAACCCCAGCAAACCTGAACAACTCCACCCACGTTTAAACTCACAGGAGAAGTTGCCCTCATGTCGGGGAACGGAATTAGCATTAGCCGTACTTTTCTATACGTTCATCCATCCATCCTGTTGGAGCTGAGCTGAAGGAGCGTTCACGTCTCGGTTTCCACTAAACAACGTAAGTAGCAACAAGTGTAAAGTGATGAGTTAGTTCGGATTTGTAGTCACAAATAATCTATTTTGAAAGCAAGCTGTTGTAGAAGATGGAAACAGCTCCAGAGCGAACATTAGAAGCGAAATGTTGTCGTTTCACGGAAGGGAAAGAAAAGCTGTTCGCAACTTGGGGCGGATGCCAGAAAGAGGAGAAAGTTACATTCAGGAAGACGCGTTTGAGAACATACATTTCTTTCTCCCTTTAAGCGAAATCATTCTCTAAATTTTATAAACATAAAATCACCTTTGCCTTGAGAAAAGTTCTGCTCTCTTTCCCTCTCTCCAACTCACTCGGTGACTTCCAGATGCTGCTGCTGCTGCTGTTGCTGAGTGTTGCGCCCGTTGGTAAGTAACTGTCTCCACGGCTACAGTCACTATAGCGCGGCGGGGTCTCAAGGCAACTGTTGCTACCCTCTAACGCCTACGTCAGGGGCCTCACTATGGGAGGGAGGGGCTAGAGGAAAAAAACGCTCCGCCCAGTTAGAGCGGGCTGTTAGTTTAAATTAAACCGCTAGGAGGTGCTGTGGGCGAAGGAAATTCATAGTTTGTAGGGTTACATCTTCCGTTGGTGATTTTGTCAACTACATGTGCTTCTAAATAAATTACAATATCAGTGTACAAGTTATTTCAGCAATTCAGTTCAAGTCGGTAAAACTTGAATATTTTATCAATTTATTGTTCGGCAGTAATTAGCTACATTTACTTTACCAGTTAAAATATATATATATTTTTAGCAGTAGTTTTACTACATCCTACTTTTTATTTTTATTTGCGTAATATTATTATGAAGTGTCAAATTTCTGGCGCTATCCTCTGTGTGTAAATTATGAAGAAAAAAAACAGGTTTTAACCAAAAATGCAACGAGCTTGGCTGTAAAATATTATTTTATATTTCCTAAAGAAGCTATTGATAACTTTATATTAACTTTATATTCTGTCTTTAGATTCTATCTTTGTCAGAGAGAAGCAAAAGTACAGTACCTATTCTTTCCCTTGTTAAAATGTTATTTACTTCATTATTTTAAAAAATGCAGTCAAATTTTACCAATGTCTTGCAAGTATATTAACAAAATAATATGTTACATGTGATATCCTACAACCTACATAGTAGTCTCTTACATAAGTACGTAAGGGTTCTGGTTATTCTACCCACTGTGTGTAACTAAGAAAAAACACGTTTTAACCAAAAATATATTATCTTTATATTCTATCTTTGTCAGGGAAAAGCAAAAATAGAATACCTAATGTTTCCATTTAAAAATTTCATTCACTACACTGTTTTTAAAATGTATTAAATTCTTACTAATGCTATAATGCTAACATAATAATATATTGGACATGGTATATAGATGTTATATTATATTTTACATAGTAGTGTCAGAAAAGAAGATTTATTAGAAAGGCTTTATAGCTGTATTACAAAGTATTACATGTTGACGACTGCAGAGTGATGCAGTTGTTTTGCAGCAAGAAGGTGCTAGATCTGATGAATTGTGCTTGAGGACTGCACAAAATAATTCAGGGGGGCCCAATGCCCCCAAGTTGCACTTTGGATACCCCTGCTTTAAAAGCTGCCACATTTTTCTGCCTTGATATACAGCATATATATTTAAGACAGCTGTCTCTGATGAGGAAATAGCATAATTATAGTTGCTAAATAGTATGCTTAATTTTACAGCATCTCGATAAAGTATTCACACTTCTTAAATCTTTGAGTATGTTGCCTTACAACCACAAATACCAGTGCACACTGAAGTGTGCAAGGAAAAGACACACCTCGTCACTGCACAATTATGCACTATACTTTGTGCTGATTTGTCAATAAAATCTCAATTAAAGTACATTTAGTGTTTTGGACTGTACTCTATTTACGTGAGTATGTGTTCTTTTTTGTAAAACATGCAGTTCTGTATAAATTGGAAACAAACTGCAGATTTATCTTCCCGTCATGTAATCACATCGTTTTAACACATGATGGCAGCACAAACCTGCGCTGCAAAAAAACAAATTGCCAGATTAATCTAATCTCATTATAATCCTGCCAGGGTCTTTTGATGTTCTGTTGAATTACAGTATGTTCAAATAAAACTAAAGTGAACTCTTACATTAAAAAACATGAGGATACTTATATGTAAATGTAACAAAGAAAAACACAAAAATTCTAATAAATTAAAATATTATTGAAATATCTATATTTCTGTACCTCAATTCACCTAGTGAAACACGTTAAATATGGTAGATTAAGTAAAAACAGGTTGATGTTTTCAAGCCTTTATTGTTATTATTTATGATTATTTTCCATTGTTAACGCCATATTTTTAGAATATTACACCAAATCAATAAAAATGTGGGTTTAATAAAAATGAATAACTGCTAAAGGTTTCTATTCAAAAAAATCGTTTTAGTATGACAAAGGAGCCTCAGAATAAGTATTAAATATTAAATCATCAGAAGCTGGCATTCTACGCATATAAATAAACTTTACAGTAGATTTTTAAATGATCTGAGTTTTTTTGTTTTGTTTGTTTAATTCATTTTTCAGAGAGAGATCCAGCATTGTGAGTTTATACGGGAGTGTTTATGTTGGAGCTGTAAAAGTGACAGCTGGCTCCAGCAGCTTAGCAAGCAGCAGAGCTCCTTTCATTTCCCTGTTGTCAACGTCACAGATAGACGTCTTCCAAAAGCTTCTTCTGGCGGTAAGTGGTTATTAACACAGCGTTTATCTTTTCTATTTTTCTTTTCGTCACCCTAATGGCATAATGTTCAGATAACGTCAAAGAATGGACAGTAATAGTTTGCGGAATAAAGCTAAGAGCAGACCCTAGGAGTAAAATCGTGTCCGTCCGTTGCTAAGCATTCCGCAGTCATTCAGCTCAACAGCTTCATGAAGTTATTCGGTTAATTAAAATAATAATAATAATAATAATCTTTCTCTAACTGATGACCAGTTTCATTAACCTCGGTTGAAATCCCGTCTGTTATAAATGTACACCTTCTTTGGTGATGCTAGCTTGGAAGTTACTGTGACGTTTATAAGATGCTTAAATGGAGTTTGAGAAATCTTAAAACAAGTTTATGTCTCCGCAGCGAAGGAATTAAGTGAATAATATTCTCAGATCAAATTGAGCACTTTTAAAACACAGTGATTTTTTTACTCAGGAAGACACTACAACCGTTTCATAATTTAGATATTGAAGTTATTTTGTATTTTTACAGTCGTAAAATGATTGTAGCTCAGACGAGCTAGTGATGTGATTTCCGTAGGATCCGGATCAATTGGCTCATTGTTCTTCCGGCTACAAGTCGACTCTTTGCTTACTATTAAACAATAGTAACAAGCATCTTTTAATAATACTTATTTAAGTATTATTTGAGCCTAAATAATACTTTAGCCTTAAAAGTAAATATTAATACTAAGTGATTATTAACATTTAATTAACTAATAATAAGCAAATTATTACAGTTCATTAGTAGTAACTAATAATAACCAAAGTATTAGAATGTTAAAGTATCATAATAGTAATCAATTCAATATAACTGACTCAAATTTACTAAGATTTAAATGTATTATTCAATACGTTAGAATATCATTGAAAAATATATTTAATTCAAACAATTTAAAAAAGTGTAACTCATATTTTGCATAAATTTATTATAGGCTACACAAGTTATTTTGTTCATGTGATCATGGTGGCTCACAGATAATAAAAGTCTTAAATTTAGATTTTTTAAGAAAATTCAAACATTACACGAGACCAATAATAAAGGATTTTAAATAAATAAATATTTCTGAATTATATATTCACTATCCACAGAGTGATATATTTTTGTTCATTTTGATTTTCATGGCTTAGGGCAAGTAAAAAAACACGAGATCATTGATTAAGTCTGCGTTTTTGTCTTAAAATACATTTACTCTGTATAGTTTAGCACTGCAATTGAATTACTGAACTATTTAGGTGAATGACCCTTTTTGATAAAGAGCAGTTTTATTTCACAGCAGTATTATTTTTCTACTTTTTTAAGGCTCTGGCTGATTTATAATCAGAAGACATTAATTCTTTTAGAAGGTTTTTGCTTGCATTTTACTAAAAACCACAAATTATTCTCATAAAAGTCCATATTTCCCATTTCTACTTTTACCTCGACCAAACATACTCTGAACTTACACTTATATTTACAATAAATGCAATTTCATTATTACAACTTGTACAGTTGTCAGTTCTTTAAGATCCTAAATATGCCTGAACATTAACTGTAAAAGATTCATTATAATTTTGAAGATGTTTATTGTTAATTAATGTAGTTAGCTATCAGAACTAAGCGGTCTTGGAAGCCCATTGCTGTGATGGACCACAAGCAGCAGCTAAGGTCGCTTATGCTTTGGGCCAGCTCTGATATCGTAATGCTGAGTAGCTGGCATTGCTTTACAAACTATCACCACTGTGGAATGTTATACCTTTATTTTTCACCTTCTTCTTGCGTATTTATGGTTATATTGGGATTCCTGAAACCCTAAATTGCCATTATCAAAATAGCACAAAAATAGCACAAAGCTTTAATAAGAATACATCACACTTCCTGTTTCCTCAGTGGGTTGCATTTAAAAGAGTTAGATGTAAAACAATGTTGGCCTACCATCTGTGTTATTTGACTACATAATGACGTTTTCTTTCTGTAAAGCATAGCTCATTTGTTTAAGCCAACAGGAACAAGAACATTAGCTACATACAAGTAAACAAGATATTAAAAGACAGCCTATTTTTATATGGTTGTCTAATTAATTGGTTTTCTGGTGAATCATGTGTTTCTTTTCCTGCAATTTTCGTGCATATTTGCTGAGTGTGGGACGAGAGAAATGAACTCTAGAATGTGTCAGCGCTGCCCTGCAGCATGTCAGAGCAGCATGCGTGGTTGCACCAGATCAGCCGGCTCTGGGTGTCACGTGACGCGGTGGTGAGGTGGCTGTCATGTTGTCTCGCTTTGCCATTGGCTGCATTTTTCAACAGAGTACCGATTGCACACATTTATGAGGTCATGCAGACCTCTGGGTACAAGTCGAGGTCAGTTCTTTTAGTGGGACCAGATTTCCTTTTATATAAATATATTTCTGGAAACTTAAATGTATATCCTTAAGCTCTTATATCTGTAATTTGTTTTAAGTTTTAAGATTAGATTCATGTACCTTCAAGGGAGATTAAAATGTGGTTTTCTGGTTGTTTTTACATCTTTCTTAAAGTTGTGCACCTTTCTACTAATTTTTGTTGCCCAGAAATTTATTTTATCCTGCCGCACCTCTGGTATTTGTTCGTTTAAACAGGTATGTTCCTGGAAGGAAAAAACAAAACAAGAAGAGCAGGATTGGCTTGTCAAGCTGCAAATTTTAGCTGACAGCTAAGATTTTTGTTCAAATTCCTAAAATTAGGTCAGAAAAACAAAGTTCAAGCAAGTTAAATCACTGGTCTTGGTGGTTGCAATTGGCAGTGCAATAAAATGAGCCAAGAACAGAGCCTTGAGAAATACAATTAAAAAAATGTTTATGATGATTTCTAACCTCCAAATGACCCTTTGTTCCCTACGCTATTATGATCTGGTGTTTCCAGTTAGACTTTAACTGGGCATGCTGGATTGAATCCAGACATGTAATGTTGTGATTACTAGTACAACAACAAACATGACTCACTAGTATGTCTCATTTGTTTTTCTGTCCCTCTATCAATGGACTGTGGTAGCTGGTAGCTCCACTCTAACTGCACCATGCCATTTCCCTGTGGAGATGATTCTTTCAATAATCAATTTATCACGATTAATTGTTTCTGCCATAGTTGTGTCATGCTTCTGTCTCCACCCTAGCCAAACTGTACCTTATCCCACAGACCTACAATTGTACTGAACTGGGCCCAGGAATGATGCGGTACTGTCAGTATTTTGGCCACTATTGCAAAAGAAAAGCACAAAATCGTGTACTGACACCTGCGGTACTTCTCGTTGGAAATGAGGCAAAAGTAGCCACAGTCTGTCCAGCAAGATCCGAATCTGGCAATCCCACTCACTTTTTCATTCCACTAATTAACCTCCTGAAAATTTGTTGACTCGGTTGATGCGCACAGAGCGCCGGTGATGCCAAGGCCGACAGGAACCATGTGGAGAGGCGTAAGGGTCGGGCGAGGAACCCATTATAACTGCTTGCAGTTCTAGTAAATATATTTATGATCAATTTATTAACTGTGCTCCATAAAACGTCTAGAGTTGTGGTTTAAAAAGTAGAAAACAGTAAAAGGAATGTTTCTTTGTCAGCAAGGCATCCAGGTTAAGCTTGTTTAACTGAAGTTTGTCCGTAGGGTTAGAGTTAGGGTTTGTAGGTCATGTAGAAAATGCAACATTAAATGCAGAACACGTCATGAAGCAGCCCGGCCCTTCAGAAATATTTGTGCGTACGACTTGTCCGATAGTAACCCTACGCTGCATGTGGATGTGAGTAAAAGGCGGTATTTCTCTCGTGGGGGATGGGTCTCAGTTTCAGCATCATCAGTGGGGAGGGAAATGTGCTTCCTCTCTGCAACTTCCCCCTCCTTCTTTTTTAGGTTTCCATGTAATGCGTGGTGTGAGCTTTTTCAGCCAATGAGGCCGAGCAAAATGAAGATGGGAGGGGAGACTGCCTGGAAGACGCTGGTGAGCTCGTCTTGGGTGGGGTAACAGCAGGAGGAGGGACCAACAGAGCCGGCCGGCTGCTAGTATTTGAAAATGAATGATTTGCTGTAGACATCCTGGTCAGTTGTAGGATTAGTGCTGCATCTGCTTCATTTAAAAAATAAATAAAATAAAAGGAGAACAGCAAAAGGGTGGCAATCCTAGAAAAAATTTGTTGGATACCGAGAAGAGAATCATCATCTAACAATGCAACGTGAGTAGCTGAATTTAAAATTAAAAAATGTGCGGGTAGGAGGAAGTGCCTTAATCCTGAATAACAAGCTTCATTGTAGAAAATCTGGTTTGGTAAGAAAGATTTTAGGAATGATCTCTGAAAACAAGTTGGTTGTTGTGGATTTTATGTGAGTTAAGGTGATGAACATCCACAGGTTCTATGCCATAAGCTAGTTCACTAGTTTAATTTCTAATACAAATATATTTATTTATTATTGTTATTATTTATTATTTGTCTTTGGGTTTTTGCTGTAGTAAGGGTAAATCTTGACTTGATGAGTATTTTACGTCTTTGGCTCGGTCGGACAGCTGACACAGACTGTCTCCTTGCTGAATGGGTGTAGCCCAGCCTGCAGAGCTGGATGAATTTTCCATTTTGCTTTTCTATCTTTAAAAAGCAGAAGCTCATTTGTTAATTAAATCAATTTCTTGCAAACTCATTAGTTTGATTCCAAAAAAAAAAAAGAGGATTCAGACGATCACGCCCAGTTCTGTCTGTCAGCAGATCAGTCTATGATATGAATTCAGTCGACCTTACTTTAGCCTATTTGGGAAAACAGAAACAAAGACCCTCAGAAGGGAATTTTCCCCTGCAGTTTAGTCGATTAATCAAAGTGAAACTGAAAATTTTTGATGAAATTATGCTGTGTTTTGTGGGGATTCCCTCTATTGATTCATGTCAAATGTTTTTTTTTTCTAGTATGGTTTTACTTTGGCTTCTTCTCTGTTAACCACTGTCCAAAAATAAAAGTATTGCCGCTTCAACTGTTGCTGCTTTTCCCTTTCTGACTGGGACAGCTGTTGCTAAGCTCGACTGTCCTCCATCGTCATAATCAGCGTTCTCCCATCAGCAAGACTGCGGCATCTCTACTGATGTCAGTCTGTACAAGGGGGGCCACCGGGTGAATCATCCTTAGCAGTAATTTTTTACTCACAAGCATAACCTGAAGAAAAAATACCTGCTTAGTGTTTACTCCATCAGAAGATGCCATAGGATGTGAAATAAATCATTTACTTTTCATTAATTTGATTATTTTAATGTGTTGAAAGATTGTTTGAAGTGGAATTAATCAAATATCTTATTGTGAACACTGCTTCAGATATTAGAGCTAGAAACTGCTGATCAGTGATGGGCCTGAACTTCAGAGTCACATAAAGACAATTACAAAGTCGGTCTTCTATCACCTGAAGAACATTTCCAGCATTAAACTACTTATATTCCAGGAAGATCCTAAAAAACTCATCCATTTGTTGTTTATCTTTAGTTGCACTGATTACTGCAACAGTGTTTTCACAGGTTTGCCTAAAGAAATCAGACAGCTGCAGCTGATCCAGAACGCTGCTGCTGGCGTTCTCACTTCAGTTAGTTTATCAATAATAGATGTCTTAGCACCAAAAAACATTATAGACCTTCCAGACAACTCAACTCGTCTGGTTTAAGTTTATTCTTCATCCTTAGAATCAAACCCAAACATGGAGAAGAAAAAATCAGCTTCTATGCTCCTTAAATCTGGAATAAACTTCCAGAAAGGTGCAAAACTGCTAAATCAAGTCTAAAAATTAATTTCTTTAGAGCTTCCCATGCTTAATAATAACCAGAACAACATTAAATGTAGCCTCTTTTTCAACTGACAGTTTTCCCTAACTAATGTTTCTTACTTATTTGTTTTATTTTATTCTAATCATGTAAACCACTTTCAATTGCTTGTTGCTGAAAATGTGCAATGCAAATGAAACCGTCTTGCGTTGGCCTTAAAGTATCAACCGCTGTCCTCCATGTTGACCATTTACTGAAGCTTTAAGGCGTTTTTTTTTCCCCACCAGTAAGAGCTGCAGGTTGCTTCGTTAATTTCAAAGCTAAAATGAGAGGTGGAATCTCAAGAATGTGTGTGATGTTGAATGCGAAGGGCTCGGCTGATAATCAGACAAGGCTGCAGTGTTTTTAAAATACAAAGAAGTAAATAAATAAAACAACTATAGCATGCAAAAAAATTTTTCAAATGTTTCTCACCCACAAAAAACTGTGATATAACCTCTAAAAATGAAACGAAAGATGAAATGATGCAACAACCTGGTTGGATCTTGAACTCTATCAACATTCAGTTTTGTTTAGTTTGGCGACATTTCCTCACCCTGCATCCCAAACTTTCTCCATATCGCTCTTATTCTGAGGACATTTCTTAGATTTTGTTCACAAGCCAAAACCTTTATTAAGTAACTGCTTAAATTTCACTCTTTATTCCTAACTTTGTAGCGGACACTTAAAGGTTTTGGACTGAATCTGTTATTTGGAGACACAGCACATTCTCCTTTAAGAATCCAGGAAAGTTTAGCCAGATGTGGATATTTTTGTTGGAAGAAAACATAATTCAGTGTTGTAATCCTGGAAATAAGAAACTGTTACATGTTGAACACAATCAGCACTTGTTACGAGATTCATCCAGCTCCTTCAGTGTCGCTGTTCTTGGCAGCCTCCCTGACTAGTCTCACTCTCGTCGAAACAATTTCCAGTTTCCATAATGTTAGCATAACGTTTCTTTGTGCCATAGGATCAAAAAAATGCCTACGACATGTTGCTTTAGCTAAACATGTCCAGTATGTACAACCAGATTATTGCAACATTTTACCTGTTATGTGCTTTTCTGTAATAAGAAAAGTTTAACTTGGCTTGTACTGGACATGTTTCATGTTCTACATGGAAATTATTTATTAAAATGTGTCTATTGAGAGCCAACGTACATTTTGGACCAATTCTGAATCTGACGCTTAAAGCAATATTTGCTTAAACACCTCAAAGAGTTTTACAAGTTTTGATAGATATTAACATTGATCTAGTGAATGCATAGTTTCAAACCTGCTGATATTTTCTTTACATTAGTTATTAAAAGACATTTTAACAAGAGAAAATCAAGAGTTAGCAGCTAGCTGAAAAAAGCTACTTCTGTTTATCATTGCTTTCTAAAAGGACAATCAGCTATTCTAGCTGTTTGTCATATTTATTGGAAAAACAACAACAATAAATAACATTATGATTGTCTGTTATAATCGATTTATCACAGTTTTTACTCAAGGTTATCATCCCGACCCATGACTGATTAGGTCTCTGTCTAGACCAAAACAAAGCCAGAGACTGAAGACGCAGGAGGGGGTTGGGGTCTCAGTTCACCCCCTCATGTCGGCCTCCACCCTCATCCGTCTGCGGTTGAGTCTGCAGGCTGAACTGGCTGGACGGGGTCATTTAACACCCCCAAACCTGAGCGTTCCCCAATGTGAACCATTAGAAGTGAAGGCGGGCCTCAAATGTTTTGATCAGCGCCAATTTGGACACAGTTGTTGGTTAAAATGTTCAGTTTAACCGTTTGTGGTTGCCTGATGGAGGCCTAGTTTGAGCAAACTATGTTTGTTCCTGCTCCCTCTGACCTCTGGAGTCTTTTTCTTTCCCATTATCCGAGCCTAATTGTTCCTGACAGGCGAGCCATGATAGGCTCGGACTGCTACAACAAGCAGACGAAGCTGCTGGAACGTGTTGTCAGCCCCCTTAAATAAACAGGCCAAAGATGTGATAAGGGAGCGAGGCGGGGTCCAAGCCGTACAACAACAGAGGTTTGAACGAGGGAAAAAGGGCGCGGATGTGACCGCATTTATTGTTGGGGAGTATTAGACGTAGTTCCTGTCAGGATGCAACATTAAAGCTGATAAACAAAACTTTAAAGAGCCTGTATTCAATATTTAAAACACTGCTAAAGCTCTAACCTTTGACTATTAGAGAGTAAAAATAGTTGTCTTTGTGTGGGCATCTTTATGCTATTCAGCTACAGCTGTGGTTAAAAGTTTGATTTTTATTAGGTTTATTTTAACCTTTTTTTGTTTGAATGCAGCACATGCATTGAATACGTTATGGATTTGTTTTTGAAACTACAGAGTGAAAATTATACATACAGGCTGAAATATATACATACACCCCTCACTAACACTTGTTTCTGTTTTCTAAAGCCATGGCATAACCCTGGATATTTGGTCCTTATTATCAGAAATGTTGGAGTTTATTTAATTTGAACCTCAACTTTAAAGCGTAATTCCTCATTTTTTTAAAGACTTTTATAGAGCTGGAGACTTAAGGTTAGCCAGTATTGTATATTTTATTGTATGTTAAAAATATATCATCTAAAAATCTCACCTCCCTGAAAGCAGTTAGGATAAATGATAACTTTAAATAATAATAGTAATGAGTTATTTTCTTGCATCATAAATTGGTCCCTTTGAGTCAGTTGTGCAGTTATTTAACTGCTTATCTTTCATGTGTCACTGTGTGCTGCCATTTGCCAATATGCTGCTAATAAAATAAATATGACTACTGAGAGATATCTAAAGGGTAATTGTGTTTCAAAATAAACACGGATCGGGAAGATAAAAGACATATTTTTACAGTGTAAACAGGGATGTGGCCTGTGCAGATGGATTCAGCTGCAGCTCTGTACAGCTTCTGACTTTCTGGGAATTTTGCTGAATACTAAATAACAGTAGTGTCCTACTAACTAGACCCTCAGCATTACACTGCCACCACCATCACCTTGATGTCATTGTGGCCATATTCTTCAATCTTTCCCTTATCAACAAGGTTTACCTCCACAAGGCATCTTTGTGAACGGCTACAGATTTCAGCCGATGATGTCGTTTCCTTGGTTGTTCTGGAACATCATAATCCATTTCCTTACATCGCATAATGACAGTTTGGGTCTGATGATTGAAACATGGAGACACAAAACAAGGTAACATTACTGGACTTAGATTTGTGGCCTATTCAAAGCCCTGACCTCAGCCGTACTGAAACCAACTATTTTAAATGAGCTGCAGTATTTGTGACATTAAGACAGATCAAATGTCCAGAAGCTTATTTGGTTTTTGCAACTTGCTAGAAGTTGTTTTGCATATAATCTTCCCTCTCTGTAACAATAACATTTCATGTACGCAGTTTTCCTCTCTCTGATAAATAATGTGCTTTTCACGTGTTCCTGTAGCTGCTTTTTACTGCGTGTAAAGTTAAAAAAATCATGACGTTTGTCTCCTGCAGTGACCGCGTGCGAGCCCAGCACCATGTCCGAACCAGTGGTGGTGGAGCCTCCTAAAGCAGGAGGAACACTGGAGTCCTGTGGTGCAGGAGACAGCTCAGCGTCCCTTGATGACGGCATTGTAGACCCAGCAAAGTACGTTAACACAAATGCGTTACAAGGGGTAGCTTAGGAAATTACATTTAACGTAATGAGACAAAAACGTTTGTTATTCCTTTTGCTTAACTTCAGCTGCCAGTGGATGGTTTGTAAAGTCTGCACAGGTCTTGTTATTTTCTAAAAATGTTCTGAGGTACACCTTTTGGCCCATTTGTTATTTCTTTTTATATTCAGCATATATAACCTGGGACAAAACATTCTGAATTTATCCTTTTCTACAGCGTTTTTTTAAAGGCAGAGGAAACAAAATGTTATTTCTTCAAGTAAAACTATTTTATCAAATAAATTCAACAAAAAGACTCATGGTTCGTTTTCAAATGGGGCTGCAACTAAGCTATTTAATTTATTTCTCCTTTTTTTAAAAATTGGACTTACTTGCCTGTCTTGTGGGAATGTTTTACATTTATAAATACTCTGCATGCTTGTCAGCTCAGAAGCCATTCAGGCTGAAAATCCTCATCACTTTTGACACAGAAAGAAGGAAATCAGAATACTTCCTGAAATGTTGGTTGTAAGAGTGAAACTGAACTGGTACAGGAAGGTTTGGGGTTAATCAAAGCATCATTTGCATAACTTTGCATTTATTAATTAACTCTGGAGTCCAGGCTGACTGTATTTATTTTGACCTTTAAATACAGGTCAAAATAGTGGATGATGACAGCCGCCGTTTTCCCCCTGATGACTCGGCACCGTTTTACCTCCCTCTTTCAGATTTACCCCACTTCCTTTGGGAATTCACTCGCTCATAAATGTGTTTTCCTCCTTCCTGTTCCTCAGTGAGTCATCAGAGGAAGAGTCCACCGGGGAGAAGGAGGAGGAGGTCGCTGCTGGAGATGCAGCCGCCGCCGCTCTGCAGAGCTCAGACATACCACAGGGTGAGGCCCCAAGAAAAACCGCCACGTGTTTGTTGTCTCAGCAGCTGGATTTAGACGACAAGATTAAAAAATAACTTTTAGGCTTTACTGTAATCGTGGATGCCGTTATTCTGTCTGCTCTTGTTGCTGAATTCAGCATTTGTGAGCGCACGCCTTTTCCTGAGGAAGGAGAAAACACATTCTTTGGCAGAACAAACTTTCCTTCCTCTTTCCTTCACTTAACTGCGACTTTCTTTCCAGTTAAAGTCACTGACGGAAAAACGATTCCTTCGTAGTTATCTGTAAAGATAACAATAAACTCCATCTACTTACTTTTAGACAGTTTTATTCTGTGGAAATTTATTCAATAGACCCAACCTGTATCTGCATAAAAACAAAAGCTAATAGATTTTTTTTTTTTTCCATGAGAAAGTTTTTCACCCTCCAGCTTGTTAGAGGAACTGATAAGCAGCTGCTGTTCCTGTTATAAATCCACCATGTGATCCCACTTTATATTCAAAACATCCTGCAGATCGTTAGGCAACATCCCATCTGGTCTGTCACACTGTAAGCTCCCAAAGCCGCCTCCCAGATTAATTATTAAAATCCTTTGGGTTTTATGGCACCCAGAAGACGATGTTAGTGATTATTCTATAGTTTCTGCTACGTGTAATTCGAGTATGATAGTAAAATGATGGATTAGATACGACAGACAGTTCGATGGATAATCAGAATAATAATCTCTAAATGTGATGTACACTCAGATTTTTGCAACATTTAGGCCAGCTTTAGGATCAGCTGACATCTCTGTGAACTGTCAGTTTTAGCTTGCGGTTTGCACCGTATAAATAGACACACATCCTGTTTTCTCTAACCTTAAATCAGACTCTAAACTTCTCCTGTTTTAGGTCAGTCAGGATTGAGAAAGTTATTTCCGCTCACTGAATCCCAGGTTAATGAGAGATCCTTTTCAACAGTTGCTTTTATTGTTTTCTTTATATTAAAACTCAGATTCGAGTTCTGTCAGGAGGCCAATTCTTGTTGAGTTGACCTAATTTATGTTTATTAAAGGGCATGTTGTGAGGTGTATGTAAACTTCTGACTTTGGAAACGATTTAGAAAATCTTCCTCTAATTAATCTGTCATTGAGTGAATCCAAATGGACCATAAAACGCCTGAGCACACCAGAGGTTCATTAGATTCAACATCTACTCATAATACCCTAAGTACTGGACGTATTTGTGTTTTCATATTGGCGGGACTCAAAAGTTTTAATCGAGTTAATTGTAATAAATTAATTCCATTTTAATTGAAAACCATATATTAACAAAATAAGTGATATTTTCAATCCAAAAACCCTTTTTGATGCAAAATTATAGAATAAATATAAATATAAATTCACTAACAAAGATATTTGTCGTTTTTAATCAGTTAATTAGGATATTTAAACATCATATTAGAGCATTTATATAATAACCATTCAGCTTTTAAGTGTTTTAGGAAACCTGATCATTCATGTAACTTCCATTAAAGCGTCTGTGCTGCTGCCACGTTTAACATTGAGAAGCTATTTTAGTCAAGCAGTCTGCACAATAGTTTGCACAACCAGATAATTGTTTTAAAGCAAAAATTAAACCCCACTGGGGAAAGTGAAGCAGCTTTAACGTCCAATGCGGTTGTGCAACAGATTCACAGATGTACCAGAAACACAACACAAAGGTTCCATCTCTTGTGTGTAAAATAAAATAAAGAAAGGTGTTTTAATTTCTCAAGCGTTAAAATTTGTGTGATTAAATAGACGCCAGTTCTACTGTCGTCTATTCAGAATAACAAAACTGAATATTTATCTTAGAAATGATGAAGGTCTCTCTTGAAAATGAGGCCTTTTTCCTCGACTGGTTATGTTTTCAGACCTCTGAGCGTTTTGTCCCTCTGCATGTTTCAGTGAACGCGCAGCGCCCAGACTCCCTGTCCGTGCCGCCGTCCTCAGAGCTCCGTCTCTGGACGACGCAGCGCAACGGAGAGGTGAAACTCCGGATGGAGGAATCCGGTGTGGCTGCAGAGAAACCTCTGACTGTGAACCAGATGTTTGCTGCAGCTGCAGCTCGATTCAGTGACTTCACAGCTTTGAAATGGAAGGAGGGCGAGGGGCAGAAATCCCTCACCTACAAACAATACTACCAGGACTGCCGCACTGCTGCCAAGAGCTTCTTAAAGGTTGGTTTCATTTTCTTTTTTCTAATCTGATGAGAACAACTTCAGGGGAGATGATTTCTTGTTTATCCACATTCCTTTTATAGCAAAAAACACATTTTATTTCAGTTTATCCTGCATAGTTCAGGTATTAAACACTCCTGAATTAGAAAATGAGTTTTAAAAATTCCAAATTACTTTTAGTTCCAACTAAATGTTTCCCACAGTTAATGTCTTAGTTGAACATTTAAACTCTTGTATGTATAATTTGTGGATAATTAACAGTTAGCATAAATTTCACTGGCATTCTGTCATATCATTTTTTTCTTTTCAACAAACCTTCAGCAGATATTAGCAGCATAATATTTACATGAAATTTAGTCCTCTGCAATGTAAGACTTCATGAATTTAAATGGCTCATTTAGGCATCACTCGGGTGTCGTCATAGCAACGGATCACATAGTGGTGATGATGATGCAACCAAAGATTATTTCAGAAATCAGTTATTCTGACGATTAACTGAGTAATCAGATAAAAATATTGACACATTCTGCAGATTTTCCATTTAACCACTTAAGTCTTTTTAATTTCCTCAATATTAGAGATGCATTAAAAGACGCACATAAAAAAATAACTTTTTGGCATACAAAAATACATAGCCTAAAATGCAATAACATAGCTTTCCTTTAGTAAACACTTGATCCTCTTTTAGCAAATAAAGACTGTCTGATTATTTTTTTTGATTTATAATTGATAGCAAAAAGTGCTTAATATATCTACCTATCTATATATATCTATATCTATATAGACATGATATCTATATATATACAGCTTTTTTGCTTAATTACAGCTCTGAGTGTTTTATTTCAACAATTTGCCTTTTTTGAGTCTGTAGGTCTGCCTGTAATCGATTACTAAATTAGTTGACGATTATTTCAATAATTGATTAATCACAGTTTATTCAACTAATTGTTTAAACTCAAATCGGGACTTCAAATTCCTACGTTTTAAATACAAAATTACAATTTTTAACCAATCAGAAACAAACAATATCAAAAGTTAAAATTTTAAAACATTTTTATAAAATCATCAGATTAAAGATTTAAAAGTTTAATAAATTACTTATATATTAAGAATATGGTGCCAAATCTTCACCGTCTTCCGTGGTAAACGTTTTGAGATTGGTTAATTGTGTATTTTTGTTTTATTTTTTTAACTTTTGTTATTTTATATTTCTGCAGCTCGGTCTGGAGCGTTTCCATGGCGTCGGGATTCTGGGCTTCAACTCTGCCGAGTGGTTCATCGCCGACATCGGCGCCATTTTGGCCGGGTGAGTTTCCGACTTTTCTGGTTTGGCCACGATGGTTTATCAGCGTTTCTGCATCGGCGCATTTATCATCGAGGTTACGAGTGTCTGACCTCAACTGGCAGGTCAAGGATTAGCAGGTCGCTGCTAATCCAGCCCAGACATTTTTCTGATCAAATGATTGATTAAAGCGAAATGCTAAACGAGAGGCTGACTCACTGATGACACTCTGATAATTAATGTTTTTTCCATTAATTGATTGGAAATTGAAAAAGGTATTTTTAAAATAAGATTTCTTTAACAGAATTTGAACTGGGAGAAGCTAAAACTGCCAGCAGAGAAATTTCTGGGTAGAACAAATTTACAAAGGTTTTGTTTTTTTTTCTTAAATGCCAAATGTTGATTTTTTTGTAGGTTTTTGGCTTAATTGCTGCTCTGACTTTGCTGTTATTTGAGCAAATGTCCTTTTTTTAATGTCTTTATTCTCCCGTTAATTACTAAATTAGTTCAACAATCGATTCAATCAATCTGATTAATCGTTTCAGCCCTAATAAACCTAACTGAAAAGTTTTCATTTCAGTCTCATTTTGCTAAAGCACACGTTGTTTTTAATCAAATTTTTATCAAATAAAATGTTTTTTAAATACTTGCTTCCCCTGTAGTGTAACTGAGCCCAGATTTTAGCAGCAGGACGTCAGATAAAGACTTCAACATTTTACTGTCTGTGTTATGGAGCCGGCTAAAATCCTCTCCGTCTGAGAAACCAGAACCATCCAGCAGAATAAAAACGGAGCAAAGCGATCGGTTACAGTTACAGCTGTTACATCACCAAACATCTGCTGGGATATGTCATGCTTTGTTTCCAATTTAGTGATGTAATAATGGGAATATTTAATAAATTTAGTTTTTTTTTTTTTCCTAAAGCGCCATTAATCTAGCCTCAGCTTCACCAGGGTTCACTTGTGCGCAGGAATGAAATGCAGTTGAAAGATGCTGTCTGGCGCACATAAAATCCATTCATATCTTAAGGTTTTTCTCCTCAAATCCAAACTCAGCGTTTTCTCTAACTTCTGATTCAGTGTTTTGCAGTAATACTAATACCAGTGCAATTTAACATTTATAAAATAAATTTGCTCCCAATGGAAACACCAATTTTAAAAAAAAAAAACTTTATTGACAAAAGGTTTTTATCAAAATTGGTCTGTTTAGCAAAACTGCAATTTTTGTTGCATCACGCGAGTCACATGATCAACTGGATGTTGCCACTGGCGCAAACCACAAAGAACAAAACCAGGACAGGAAGCAGTAGGGGGATGACTCTATTATTTTAATTTACTTATCGTGTGAAGAAATGTATTCACGCATTATTTAATTTTTGTCCAATTTAGTGGAAGCATCGCTGTTGCAAGATTGTGTTTTTTCAACATTAGCAAAACATCGACAAAGTTTTTCACACATTTGTAACAAAAATGCAGCTGCTGTAGCTCTGACTGTTGTCCTGCTGGGAGCTGAGCCTCCTTGCTGCCTTCATGCAGGTTTTCTCTCTTTCTGACCCGTCAGGATGAGCTGTGCTAACTTTGACTCTCCCTCGCCTCTTGCAGCGGGCTCGCTGTGGGGATTTACACCACCAACTCCCCTGAGGCCTGTCACTACGTAGCAGAAAACTCCAAAGCTAACATTATTGTGGTGGAGAACCACAAACAGCTGCAGAAAATCCTCCAGGTGAGAGGAGAATGACCGTGTAAATCACAGAGAAATAGAAAATATGATTTGTTTTCTGTTTCAGAAAGTAATCAAAAACAGCTTTTACCACTTTAGATTTGTACTTTTACTTTGTGCTGATTCCATTCCTAATAGACTTATACATACAAGTTATGTATCCGATTTAGTAACACATATGGAAGTGGCATAAAACTGTTTTTCTATTTTAGTGAAAATATCAGAATTGGGCCGTTCAGATTGCCAAGAAAAAGTCAAATATGTGCAAAAAAAGAATCAGGTTTGGGTCGTATTTGCTTGCTGTGTGAATGCAGCTTTTCTGACGTCGGAAGCCATTTTATTTTGAAAAATAATGCTCCAACAAAAACTATAAAGTATTAATTTTAGTATAAATACAACATTTTTTTTTTTTTTTACATTTAATAACGTTTCAACTAATAAAATTTTCTTGGTTGCTTCATTAGTTTACTCGAGGTGGAAACTTGTTCACCTCACATCAGATTATATGTTCTGATTTCAGCCACAAAAATTTGAGTTTAGACAGTATTTTACAAAAAATACAGCTCAGTTAGAGAGTACAAGATGCTGCACTGCAAAAATTCAAAACCTTACCTTAAAAGTATTTTTGGTCTGTTTATTAGTACACTCAAAATAAGACAAAACTAAGTTTAAAGTAACTTTCTAGCAAGAAATAGGAGCTTGTTTTAAGTCAATTTCTTTATATTGATGGAAAAGTGCTTGATTATTTCACTTATAATGTGTGTGGGGGGGAATGTCTGCCAGTGGAACTAGTATTTATTAATTTAATCAGCTCCTTTTCTTGCTGAAAGCCAATTGCAAGTTAGTTTTGTTTTATTTCAAGTGAACTAAAATATTTGCACCAGAAGCAAGACCAAAAAATATTGGTAAGATTCTGTGTTGTTGCAGTGTGAACTAAAATGTTACAAACAAAAAAAGGTATTGTCCTCACAGGAATGTCTTGTTTCTGCCACCAGATTGAAGACAAGCTGCCTCACTTGAAAGCAATTATCCAGTACAAAGATGCACTAAAGGAGAAGAGACCCAACCTGTACTCGGTAAGCACAAAGAAAGAGAGAGAGAGAGAGAGAGAGAGAGAGAGAGTGTGGAGCGGTTTGTTGCTCGGCGAAAAGCCCGTCTGATTGGTTTTTTCTCCACAACAGTGGGCAGAATTCATGGAGCTCGGCCGCGACGATCCGGATGGGCCTCTTGATGCAATCATCTCCAGCCAGAAGCCCAACCAATGCTGCACACTCATCTACACCTCAGGAACCACGGGCCAGCCGAAGGGCGTGATGCTGAGCCATGATAACGTGAGTGATGAGAACCTGAAATGTCACATGCTTTGAGCCAGATGTCAGTGAGTCTGTGTGCCTCAAAATGGGCGTTTTTCCAGAAAGAGCTCTACATATGAATCAGCATCACATGTGAAGTGTCTGACTATCCGAAGTGACAGATATAAATAGAAATGTTCTCTCAACTTCCACCAATTTACTCCTCGGGTTTCACAGTAAGACATGAGCACGCCCAAAACCGGCCAGCTTGTTTTGACAAGCCCATTTTACACTGCAGCAACACAAAATCTTACCAAGCATTTTGATCTAGTTTATATTGCAAATATGAACACCACGTCTCTGGTCAAGAGGGCACAGAAACGTTTGTATTTCCTGCGGAGGATGAGGAGAGCACACCTGCCCCCGCCCATCCTCAAGACGTTCTACAGAAGCACCATAGAGATCATTCTGACCAGCTGCCTCTCTGTGTGGTGTGGAGGCTGCAGCGCCTCCCACTGGAAGAACGTGAGGAGAGTGGTGCGGACGGCAGAGAGGATCATCGGGGCTCCCCTTCCCTCCATTCAGGACATTTCATCCCAGCGCTGCGTGTCCCGAGGCCGAAACATCGCCACTGACCCTTCACACCCCCACCATAGACTGTTCTCCCTGCTGCCCTCTGGAAAGAGGTTCCGCAGCATCTGGTGCAGGTCCACCAGATTCAGAAACAGCTTTTTCCCACTTGCCATCCGACTGCTGAACTCTTAACTGGACTGCACTCAAAAACTGGACTGCACTCGAAAACTGGTCTCACTTCATGTACATAGCTAAATAACTTCTATTTTACTGTCATTCCTGCACTTTATATTTAATATTTATATTTATATTGTATTTTATTTATTCTGGAGTAACGTCGTTGGAACCTCAAAACATTGTCCTGAGCCGTATGCAACGAAATTTCGTTATGTATACACCCTGTGCATACAAAATGACAATAAAGTCTGTCTAAGTCTAAGTCTAAATATCTTAATACACTTGAAATAAGACAAATCTAACTTACAAGTAACTTTTCAGCAAAATGTAGCAGCTTGTTTTATGTAAAAATATCAATTAATATTGATGAAAAAGTACTGGTTATGAGTGAAATAATCTGCAGGTGGAACAAGACAAAGTATAGCTCCACGGGGCTGAAATGCATGCCACACTTTTCAGATTTTTCACCTTATTTTCCTTCCACTTCTACTGCGCTGCTACTCTGTGTTGGTCTACCACATAAAATCCCAATCAAACACACTAAATTTTCTTAAAATGTTAAATAAGTTCAAGCTTTGTTTTCACTACACAATGTTTCAGATTTAAATATAATAAACAGCCACAAATCCCTCATTTTTAATCTGACTGATTATTACGTTTGCAGCTATCTGCCATTTACCACCTAAACTCTCTGCATGGTTTGGTTATAACCACTTAAAATACAAAAACATACTCAAACTTAAAGTGAGAAGGTCTAAAAATAAACAAAGGGATGTTTAATCTCTGCACCCCTCAGGTTGATCTTATGACGCTCTGATGAAACTCAGGCATGCATGACCGTTTGAAACTGCAACAAAAGTTCAGGAGCAAAGAATCAAATCTGAGGAATTAGGATCTCAAACTGTTTTGCTAATAGTGGAAATGAACAGGTATTCTTACAGTTTCAAATTACTTAGTTAGAGGCTTTTAGCCCAGTTTCGTGTTCCAGTTCCTGAGCAGCCGGAAAAAATACAAAATCAAAATTTCGCAATTTTACAAACTGATTGTGTTCTTAGGTCCGGTATATCAAAAAAAAACTATAGAAATACATATTTGTCTGCTTGTTTGAAGCTCCTGCACTGCAAAAATACAAAGTCTTACCAAGTATTTTTGTCTAGTTTCTAATGGAAATGTCTTATTACACTTGAGATAAATCAAAACTTACAAGCAACCTTTCAGAAAGATCCAGGGTTTTATTTTTAAGACAATAATTCATTAATAATGATAAAAAAGTTCCAGTTCCACTGGCAGATTATTTCACTTTTGACATGGAAAGATGTTACAGTGAAATAAACTCCAGTACTTTTTCATCATCATTAATGAGTTGACTAGAAAATGTTCCTATATCTTGCTAAAAGTTACTTGTAAGTTAGTTTTGTCTTATTTCAAGTGTACCAAGATCTAAAAATTAGATAAAAACTTTTAAGATTTTGTGTTTTTGCAGTTTCATGGTTAAAAAAATGTATCTGTGTTTTTTAAACTGGATCCAGTTTTGATGGCGAACAAAGCACTAAAACTCACAAACTAGAAGTTGTTATAGATCAAATGATTTTTACCTGATGTGACTTTGAACTGAATTATCCTCAGTCTAGTTTGAGGTTTTCAGTGTTTATGATTTAGTAGAACAGCAAGATGGTCAAATTTTGCACTTAAATATTAATGTAATAAAAACTAAAGAAAAAAAAAAAATCAAAAAATTTCAGTTTCAAAGGTTTGAAATGTAAAATTTCAAACTGACTCTGTTGGTCAGTTGTTTCCTAATAAATGGTTTTCAAGGGTAAATATAATTTTGAAATAATTATAGTTGGGTATTCATGGTTGTATGTATGACATCTACTCTAATCCACATTTTCTTGTCTCTCTCCTCAGATAACTTGGACTGCATATTCCACGTGTTTACACGTCCAGCTGACGGACGCCGCCGAGGCCCAGGAGAAGGTGGTCAGCTACCTGCCGCTGAGCCACGTCGCGGCTCAGATGGTCGACATCTGGGTCACCATGAGGGCCGGAGGGCTGACTTACTTCGCTCAACCGGACGCCCTGAAGGTGAGAGGAGCCGCCAACGTTTTCTCACAGCCTGACCTTAAATCAGACGAAACTTTTCCTGCTGTAGGTCAGTCAGAAGTACCAGTTTCACGTTTCGTCTCACAAATCGTAAAGTTCAGATGATTAGCTTGGTTGGAGTCAAAATGTCAGATTACATTTATAGTTTTACTAAGTTATAGCTGTAGTATTTAACTTTATAAAATATGTTTTTTTTTAAATATATTTGTTAAAACTGTCACCATGTTTAAAAGTGTTAATGGCAGGAAAACCGTTTATCTGTCATTTTTGTTGGTGATGTTAACTAGCCTTAGTGTCAATAAATTTTACATTTCCAATGTCTAGAATTTTCCAAAATTGATTTTTTAAAATTTTTTGTTGTTTTTATTAAATTCTAAATACTGAAGTACAAAATTAAATTTTTTTTAAAAATATTAGTATAATCTTTAAGTTTGACAACATTTGAATGTTTTTTAGTTTGTCGTTCAGATGCTGGATGTTATAAAACAGGAGGAACATCTCCTATGAATCACTCATCTTTAAAAAGTTCTCATTTCTTTAATCTCTACATGATCTCTACAGCATAAAACCTCAATTTGCTTCCTCTCAACAACGGCTTTTACTTTGAAACCAGTTCCATTTAATATAACCCCTAAATACGTTTATTGGCACAATTAAAGCGTGTCATGTTGTGAGGAGTTGATGATCAACACGACGCAGATAACCAGAGGGCTACATGACTGTCTGTGTGCTTTGTTTGGCTTAGTTAAAGGGTTCTCCATGGAAACCAAGTAGATAAATATTTTGTTGTGTTTTCTCAGGGATCTCTGGTGAACACTTTGAAGGAAGTGCATCCGACGGCCTTCATGGGCGTCCCACGTGTCTGGGAAAAGATGCAGGAGAAAATGAAATCTGTCGGAGCGAAATCATCTGCTGTGCAGAGGAAAGTGGCTGCCTGGGCCAAAGATGTCGGTCTGCAGACCAATCTGACCAAAATGAATCAGTAAGTCTTACTTAACAACATTAAAGTCATTCAGAGAATTCATTTCAGTCACATTTTTGGAAATTAAAGTATTTTTTTCCTACATTACATTTTGTGGCGTTACCATTTGGTTAACCTTTCACTTCTCCATATTTTTTTGGTTTTCCCAGAAACGTAGCAGCTGCCCGCAACCCGCTCAGCTATCAGATTGCCAAAAAGCTTGTGTTTAAGAAAGTACGCAAGGCTCTCGGCCTGGACCGCTGCACCAAATGCTACACAGGCGCCGCCCCGATCACCAAAGACACCCTGGAGTTCTTCCTCAGCCTCAACATTCCTCTCTACGAGCTTTATGGCATGAGTGAAAGCACCGGACCCCACACCATCTCCAAACCTGAGGCCTTCAAACTCACCAGGTAGAATTTATGTCATTATATCACTAGATTCACAAAGCAGATAGCGCCAATATGTACAGATGCAAATACATACAAATCAATTTGTTTGCATCTACAGATACAGAGAAGAGGTCAAAGATTTAGAGAAAAAACTAATGTATCTAAAATTAATGTCCTAAAATCATTAAAAAAAAAAACAATGTAAGTAGGCCTTAAATGCAGAATTATTTTAGTCTACTATGTGTGTGTGTTTTTTGTTTTGTTTTTTTCGCTAAAGGGCTTTTCTGTCAGGTAAGAGTTTGAGTTACATGTAAACACCTTCATTTTGTTGTGACCCAAAGCGATTTAGGCTACTGCTAATTAGCCGTAAATATTTCTTTGCCAGCTAACTAGTTAGCTTTTCTGTGTAACTTCATGAACTTGTCACTCACTTTTTTTTGATCATTATTGGTAAATTAAAAGCAGATCAAATTGCGTTTTTTGTCCTATAGTTGTGGTATAGAGATCCCAGGATGTAAAACAAAGCTGCACAGCCCCGACGAGGAAGGAAACGGTGAGATCTGCTTCTGGGGCCGCCATGTCTTCATGGGTTACCTCAACATGCTCGACAAGACGCAGGAAGCCATCGACGAAAACGGCTGGCTGCACTCGGGCGACCTGGGCAAACACGACAACGGGTTCCTCTTCATCACCGGTCGTATCAAAGGTAATCCTCAGATTCCCCAGGCGAATTCCATGAGCCCCTGCATGTTACTGTTTACGTCCGGAGATTTCGCGCATGCGCACAACGGTAGAGGGGAAAAAGAATTATTTTACATGCCCCTGCCGCGGTAGAACAACTCCGATAACTAAATGAATCCTGAAGATGTTGATATGATTAATTTAGAGCAGTGCACCACAGCAAAGAGAAAATAACACAGAAAAGCCTTTTAAGAACAACTCAATACTTTTTTTCTCGCTCTGTGTCAGCTGCTAAGCTACACAGACCCGTTTTCATAGCAACTAACAAAAAACGTCACTACTTTGGATTCATCACCAAAAAATACTCAAACATTTCCCACATAAACAACATAATCTTTAGTCCGTTACAGTTTCATGTTTTAGGCTTGATGATTATTAAAATATTATTGTGGTGGTAGATTAGGTACCGCTGCTATTAGCTAATCTGATACTGGGTGGTTGATTAGCTAATTTAAGCACAAGCTCTCCTGGTGATGATCTGTCTTCACCAGGACAGCTTGTCCTAACTTAACTGTTTCGATCCAGTTAGTTTATTTTTATAACTGAACCGAAACACACCTTATTACACAGCACATCTACATGGTACAGGTGTCAAAGTTAAACTACTACCACCTCACTATTTTATTAATTAAATTTTATTTAAACTTTATCTAGTTAACATAACGTTAACAATTAGTATCAAAGCACTGACTTTCTCTTTACTCTCAAGCATAAACCTTAGGGGTTTTTTTTTGCATGTTTTTCTGCAGAGATGATCATCACAGCGGGAGGCGAAAACGTCGCTCCGATCCCGATCGAGGACGCAGTGAAGGAGGCCGTGCCGCTGATAAGCAACGCCATGTTGATCGGAGACAAGAGGAAGTTTCTCACCATGCTGCTCACTATTAAGGTGGGAAACTGCAACACACTTCTCTGTTTTTATCAACGTCACTCAGATAAGATGGAGATAAAATGTTATCACCGTATTATTGTTGTAAAAATTTATTCATCTTCTCTATCTAATCTGAGAAAGATTCATTGTCACTGATAGCAGAAACAAAAAGACGGCACAAACTTTTTACATTTAGCGTCCAGCACTGCCCCCTGCTGCTGCCCAAAGAAACTACATCATCATGTTTGGAAGTTGACACTAGTACAAAAATTTTGTCAAAATTGTTGAGTCCAAAGTAAAATCAAGCTTTTATTTATTTTAGATCAAAAACTTAAAAAGTATGTTCCACGTTTTCTCTCTCTCTCTCTCTCTCTCTCTCTCTATATATATATATATATATATATATATATATATATATATATATAAACAGTTTTCTCAAATTATTTTCAGTAATTAGAACAAGATTTTGTTTACTTTAGTTTTGATATATTTTGTCAAGTTTAATACATTTAAAATAGGATTTTAAATGTAGGATTTTAAAAATAGGATTTTAAATGTAAACGAGACGATTAAAGTAATTATGAATAGATTACAAAGTTCACAGCTGATGTCCCACAGCAGGAAGTTTGTTTAAAACATGTAACAACTATAATCCGGTATTTTAGGCTACTGGTTGATGTTCCTGATAGCCATTGGTTTTACGTGCGCTCAATTAAGATTCATACTGCTGATCTTCACTTTGAATTATAATAAAGTCATTTATTATTAATATTTCCATTTAGAGCCACATAAATCCGACATAAATCAAAACCAAGCAGAATCACGCTTGACCTTAAATAGAGAACTCTAAATGAAATACGCCCCCTGGTGGCAATAAATGGAAGAAAAGATAAATGGCTCCTACAATGTACAGACAGGTCACATTAATTAATATTTATTATTCTTTGTAAAACAAATTATAATCTTAATTCACCAGCAAGATTCTCGACTTTAATCTGAGAAGGCAGCTAAAGATTAGGGTGATAACGAAAACCTCAAAGACAAATAGTCATGAATTAAGAATGGTTTCACTTCTATAATGCAAGTAAAATATTTTTTATTCAATATTAAAAAGGCTTTGTTAAAATGCTATTTTTTTTAAACAAAATGTAAGTAGAAACTGAAGAGCGGTGCTGTACATTTCCCATCAGAACCAAAGTTCTTGATTTATTGAAAACTATCTTGGGTGTGAATCATTTTGCCTTATTTCAAAGCTTCGCAGACTAAAGCTGTGAAAGTCTGAGCTGCTTAAAGCTGAAGTCGTTTTGTGTTTGCTGTGCTGCAGTGCCAAGTGAACGCCGAGACGGGCGACCCCGAGGACGAGCTGACGCCCGAAGCCGTGGAGCTCTGCAGGAATCTGGGCAGCAACGCCACGCGCGTCTCCGACATCGCGGGCGGCCGGGACCGCACCGTCCACGCCGCCATCCAGGAGGGGATCAACCGGGTCAACGAGACCGCCACCTCCAACGCTCAGCGCATCCAGAAGTGGATCGTTCTGGAGCGGGACTTCTCAGTCGGCGGAGGAGAGCTGGGTCAGTGAGAACGACGAGTTTCATGCTTCCTGTTTGGCTTTTCTTCAGTATTCGACCGGATCGGATCAATCAGAACCAGTCAGGGGAAAATTTGTCAATTTAGATTTTTTGCAAATCAATCAGTGCATTGCTAGTACAAGTCCCGCTCCAATTTGATTTTTAATTCAGACAAAAGTAGAAATTTTGTACTTGGCTTTTTAACTAAATCCAATCTTAATATAATTTTTTTATACAACATAGAAGCTCCTGTGAAATGCAGCAGGATTAGGAGAAAATCAAAATAAGACTTTTTTTGTCTAGTTTCTAGTTCAAATATCTTACTTTACTTAAAATAAACTAAAACTAACTTGCAAGTAACTTTTTAGCAACATATAGGAGGTTGTTTTAAGTCAATAATTACTTAACATTGTAATCTCCCAGGGAAACTGGAATTTATTTAATCAATATTAAGAAATTATTTACTTAAAATAAGCTCCTATGTCTTGCTGAAAAGCCACTTGTAAGTTAATTTTGTCTTATTTCAAGTGTACCAAGATATTTGCACTAAAACTAGACCAGAAATATTTGGTCAGATTTGGTGTTTTTGCGGCGAAATGATAGAAAAACACATTAAATCAGTGGCTGTAAGGCTAACTGCAAAGTGTCCTTCAGTTTTCTCCTCTTTGACTAACAGGAACTCAAGCAGCAGGTTTGCCATTTAACAACCCAGCCAAACCTGTTTGGGTAAAGCTCAAAGAGTCGCCCTGCAGCTGCTGCATTCTGGGTAACCATCTAACCTTCGCTCGTCCAACAGGTCCGACCATGAAGCTGAAGCGACCCGTGGTGCTGAAGATGTACAGAGAGCAGATCGACAACTTCTACAAAGAGACGCCGACCCCAACGACCCAGGAGAACCCGCTGCCTCCCCAGTAGACGCCCTTTGACCTTCCGACATTTCTCCGCCTCGTTGGTCCTTCTCCTGATGTCGTTTGGTTCCTGTTGGACCGCTTCGTCTCGCTTTGTTCTTGTTGTGCAGGCAAAAGCGGAGAATTAGCTTTATGTTTTTAAATCTAAACGCAGCTATTTATTTGACTGTGACGAAGAATCCAGACGGAGCCGTTTGTCGTACTGAAATACTTGAGCTACAGACATGAAGTCCAAAAACGCAGTGGTTGATACAGGAACAACTTCTCATATTTATTTTTTAGTTTGCCAAAGTTGGTGTTTTTTTTGCCAAGAAAAACATGTCAACTGATTAAAAAAAAATGTTTTAGTTGCAGTTTGCAGAAACAGCGTTTGACATCTGAAGTCAAACGCTGCAAAAACAAAATATTACAAAGTATTTTTGGTAGGATTACCAGGGCGAATATTTTAGTGTTCTTTAAATACAACTGACAAGTAGCTTTTCAGCAAGGGAGCTTTTTCAAGTAAATAATTCATCATTAATAAACAAAAAAGGTATTAGTTCCACTGACAAGATATTTTTCCCAAGTTCTATGTAAAATAATCTGCCAGAGGAACCAGAACTTTTTAAATGAACATTAATAAATTGATTTAAAACAAAAAAATTTATATCTTGTTGAAAAGTTATTTGTAAGACACTTGCATTAGAAACTAAAAATACTTGGTAATATTTTGTGTTTATGCAGTGAAGTTATCTTTAAATCCAAAACATGAAGCCATATCTGTTGCTTTTTTAAAATCCTCTGTTTATTTGTTTTATGCTCACTTGTTTATTGTGTGGAATATTGTAAAAAATATTTGCTATTTTTGGTTTTATTTACACTTCTTGGTTGAATCGGTTCGTTTCATCCAAGCAGACGGTGAAATTTTAAGTTTGTGCATCAACGTTCTGATGCGTCTGTGTGCATCCTCTGGCCTTCTTGAAGATTTAATTTTGTATTTTATAAACCATAAACTTAAAACAAAAGCTAATTGCACTCAGTACAGCTGATGTATTCATGCGGTTGTTTGTATATAATGATACTTTAGGTGTGAGGCATTCAGACAGTGGTAGAGGAAGTGATAACTCTGTGGTTCTGGTTCTCTAAAAGCAGCTAAAGCTGACTGTAAATAAGAGTTATTTAAACAGCCGAATAAAGGAAATGACGGTAATTCAGCGTCAGGTTTAAGTGGGTTTTCAGTTCCTGCATCATTCGTCTAAACAACAAGCAGATCTAAATAAAGCTGCGGTTCATCGGTAAACAAGCAACAAGCTGCAGAGATGTTTCTAGCAGCACGAGAGCCCAGACAGAAACTGAATCTACCTGAACCTGAGAGGCTGTTTAATCAGGAAATGTGCTGCAGATATAAAGTGAAGGAGGTCCATTCATCCTGACACCAATGTGAAGATTTCTTTCATCTGTCCTGGAATAAAAATATGATTGCAATCATGTGAAGAGTTTGTTTCTTGTGGCTTTCAGTAGCTCTGCTGTGGATAAATATTTTAATAAATCATCCAGCAAACCGTGAAGGAGTTCATATTTATAATTTAAAGCTGAACTATTGAATAATTTTTAAATAAAAGAATGAAAGTTTGGTCTGCAGCATTTCCAAAGAATCTGGATGGAAATTAAATTTTCTCTAAAAGTCTCATTTGATTTGCAACATTTTTATCTCAAACTACTCTGGTGATTTTGTGATGGATAAACAAAAAGCTATTCAGGTCCGCTGTAGTTTTTACAAATATAAAATCTGAAAAGTGTGGCGTACATTTCTAAAACACACTTTATTTACCGCTGTAAGAGTTTAGTGGCGAGTCTCCGCTGACTTTTTCTGTCCATCCTAAATAGGAAATGCCTGCATTTGAACTGTAATTATCAAGTCAGAGGACTCCAAAGCAATTTACACTTTAAGGGAGGCAACTAATGATTATTTTAGTAACCAGCACATTCTGGATATTTTTCTATTTAATACATTAAAAGATGCAAACATACTTCCATTTCTAAATAAGAAAAACATTTTATTGGTCAAATTGCAAAATAATGTAGAATTCCTTTAGTGAACACTTGATCATTTGTAGCAATGGATGCATCTGCAGCTACAAATATGCTCATTATTTTTATTTTATTTTACAGTATTAGACCCGGGTGAAGCTAAAAACTGCCACCTGAGGGGTTTGGGGTAGAAAAGGTTTATAAAACAGGAATTTTCTTTATCTTAAATGCAAAATGTAGATATTTGTAACAGTTTTGGCTTATTTCCTGCTATAAATATGCAGCAAATTTTCTTTTTTTTTTGAGTCTGTATACTCCAGTTAATGATTAATCAATGTCTAAATTTGTTGATTTTAATAATCTATTAATAATTTCAGCCCTGGGTCCATCTTTCTAAAGTGAAATCTACTGAATTTAACAGGTAAACTCAGTTTTAGTTGTAGAAACAATTTTTGAGCTTTTTCTTTGAGTAAATGTGATTTCTTTTTTTTTCTTTTTTTTGTATTTTTAATAAATTCACAAAACTTAACTTTTCTGTGCAGGATTTTGAGGAAACAAATTTTATGCAACTTAGAATAAGGATTGTAGTATAAAATGTGGAAAAGGTGACATTTGCCTTTGTAGGCGAGGGAAAGAGGGAAAAAAAGACATTTGACTTTTTCCTTTCACAGCATTCTCTTCCACTTGTGAATTGGAAATAAGTCCTGTTGTTTGAGTCTGAAAGCAGATTTATTGATTAGTTTTTACCAACAGGCATCCCCTGTTACCTTTTAACCCCAAACGGTCTGGGCTGACCACATGAACTTCCCCTGAACCCGGGGTGAACCCGGGGTGAACCCGGGGTCACACGCCGGTCAAAGACTTCACACTCAGAGTGCAGCACTTCAGTTCTTAATGACTTTATTAATAATATGATTTCAAAATAATAATAATAATAAAAACATTACATTAAAATAAAAGTTTCATCGTCGTCATGAACTTGCATCATATGGCCACATGGTGGCATCGCAATGCCAAGTTTTGTTTCGTTTCAAAAATACCAAAATGTGGTGGTGTGTTTTTTTTTGCCGTCCAGTTCGTCATTTGTTCTTCTAGTCGTCGCTTTGAACACAAAACGCGGAACGTTCGTTTTACCCCCAGGTAGAAAACAAATCAAACCTTTATAAATACAAGGAACCCTGTCCCCTCAGTCACAGACACATTATGACACAAACGACACAGGAAACAGCCGGTCCGCACATGGCGCCCTCCCGCCCCGCGCCGCATCTCCCCTCCATCTGCAAAGAGCCGCACAGTAGATAACCCTCCGCTGCAGCGCCACAACACTTACAAATAATATAGTCCGAGCTGCCTCAGAGTTACAGAGCAAAGGCTTTTCTGCTGCTTTCTGTCATCAGTCCCACTTCACTACATTACCCAGCATCCTCAGCTCACTGGAGGAGGAGCGGAATTGTAAAATTTTCTGGTTGTTTTAAAAGTTATCAAGGCACAAAATGCACTGAATCTGAGCAGAGGCGGCGGTGGCAGCGGCCTTCACTTTGCAACTCATCTGGGATGTTTTTGTTCCATAAAAAAATTTAAAATAAATAATGGACGTCCATGTTTGAATCTAAAAACTAGATATGATGCAGGAAGTCAGTTTTTCTGACTCTAGTCCAGGAATGAAAGCGTGAACTTCAGGTTTCCTCCTCCTCTTGTCCAGTTATTTGTACTGGGAATGTGTCGCTTACTGGGATCAAGATTTTAAAAACTTAAAGCTTTAAAACGGATAAAATAGTCCTTTTTCCAGGCCTACAAAGGCAGATTTTTCTGTTTGGATGCTACATTTCCAGCAGCAAAAAGCACAGATTATATTTTAGCTGTCATAGCCTGGGAAATAAACCAGTTTTTGGATTTTAAAGATTTAACTTTTAGAATATCTGCTTTTTTTCCTCTTGTGTTTCCATAGTTCAAAATCCTTCATGTTTTACAGCTTCTACTTAATTGGACTTTGAATTTTAGGGACAGGCTACTTTTGTCCTTTGTTATGAGAATAAAGTCATTAGGAGAAAGAACAAGTAATTAATCTACACCAAAAATTTCATATTTCAACACATCAGCATCAAATCATCATCAATAACAGGAGTCAATTTAGAAGAAAATTAAAGGATCGGACTGAATTGGTCATGTTAATCTAAAACATTTTTCTCATTAAAATTACGTTTTTTCTATCAATTATAGGACGTTCTGTTAAAATTGCCTCTTTATTCTGTTATTCTTATGACTTTATTCTCATAATTTAGCAAAATTAAAAACTTTTTTGAAAATACTCCCAGTCATTCTATTTTGTTTGTTTTTCAGAGAACAAATAATTTTTCCAATCTGGGATTTATCTGAAATCTGAAGCCATACCACTCCACCCTAGTGTTCCCTGTCCAACTACATATTGCTGCAGACTGCTGGGAAGCTGGCTGAAACTCCTACCCTTCTGTATGTTGAAAACTAATTTAGCTTTCTTGAAATGTTTTCCAGCTTCCAGATGTTCATGATGTGGAAACTTTCCAAACAGTAAGGCAGCAGATTGATCGGCTCCAATCAGTGGGTCAAACTTGGAAAATGTAATATTTAAGCTTTTATTCCCTTTTAAATAATTTTAAATTAAGAGATCGTCATCTATAGCTCTGTTTTCCATTGGATTCAAAGTTTCCCAATCTTAATTTTTTTTTTTTAAGCAAAGCTTTGAACTGCCAATAAGGATTTTAACCGATTTCTAGAGCTTTTAAAATGCATGTAATTTTACTTTTGCTGCTTTGATAAATTCATTTTGCAGATTAATCAAATTTTCTGTTGCTGAATATTTAACTTTTGAAAAATTTAGATTTTTGTGGGGTTTGCATTAGTTCAGAACATCTCACATCCATTTATTTTGACTTTAAATTGAGGTCAATTCACAGAATCAATAATTAAAATACAAGCTTCATTTTCTGTCATTTGTATATTTTTTTAACAAGACGAAAAAAAAAAAAGAGATTAAAATCAGAAATGGAATTGACTAAAAAAAGAGAAACTGATGTTTTTAAGTCGTATCGCCCAGCCCTACTTTAAATTAGGACATGTTTACTTTCATATTTGTTCTTTTTCCTTTTTATAGTTTTGTAGGAATATGAAATCATTGAAAGTCTGACTCAGCGGGATTTAACCAGAAACAAATGCAGGGATTGGTAAATCCTGATTGATGCATCAATACTGTGTTTTAATTTACAGCTAGTCAACCTAAATACACAACCACCACGACTTTATTCTAACCGTTTATCTAAAAGGTAAATAATGTCAAAAAGTTTGGATATTCTGCCCAAACATCACAACTACTACTAAATTTATATGTTACAATCCGATGCACTGATCAGGCTTTCACCAGAGATTTTCTGATTTCTCCAATTCTGATTCGCCAAGGGAAATTTTGACCCAAAAGTAAATAAAAGTAAAGGTTTATTGACTGAGGTAATAGTGCTAAATCCAACAGAAAAATTTTTGATATTGTCCCCATTTCTAAATGAAAGCACAAGTCCCTAAGTTATCGGATTAACTTGCACTAAAATGAAAGCGGTTTGTTGGTGAAACTATACAAAAATAATGGCAGCTCTTAGTTTTACAGATAAAAGGAAACTAAAGAATGATTTAAAAAAAATATTTGACTCACTGATCAAAACCGATCAACAGAAAATTATCTGATTCCGATATCGGTGCATCGCTCAAAATATTAGAAAATATTTTAGTAGCAGCTGCAATTATTTTTGCTTTTCTTGTTTTAAATGAAAGCAATTTGAACATCTGTTCAGATTTCTGCTTTTATACCGTAAAACCAGTGTGTTTTCATAATACAAGAATCTCATCCAGGCCCAGATGGCAATATTAGAAATAAAAAAAAAACAAAAACAGGCAAGCCTATTTTTCTTCCTGCTTCTTGGTGTTCAGATTCATTAAAACACAAAAGTCACATCGGGATTACAACCTGCCTAAAATAGACTCGACGGCCATGTCTGTTTGTAAATAATGACATCATATGCCAAAATAAACTAAATTAAATAAAAACAAGATTGGCAAAGGAAAACGAATCAATTTATATTGTATTGCATGTAAATATTGTATAAAATCCTTAAAAATACAGTTTCGGTAACTACTTAAGTACTGAAGTCATCACAGCCAAAAGTGCAGAGGTCCATAAATAAAACTGGGGGGAAGGAGAGTTTCCCATCGTGACTCCCCCCTGAATGAGTGCCTGGTCAGGGGTCAGAGTTCATGAACTAGGACCTAGAAGTTCTCAAGTTGGTGCACAGAAAAAGAGGAAAGTTGTTCTTCATCGATTCTTTCCTATGTCAGCTTCAGAGTTCGTTCTCAGCAATCACGGCCGGGAGTTCAGTTGACGGAGGAAGGAGCACCTCGAGGAAATGGAGGTGCAGCAGGTGAGAGAGGGAGGGGCGGGCGAGCGAGCGGGGGAGAGAGGAAGAGGAAGAGAGAAAGAGAGAGACAGGCAGGAGGCAACCGGCAGGGTGAGTAAGGCCGCGCGGATCCGTTTGTTTTGATTCTGATTTTAAAAATGGAGCCAGGCAGGGAAGAGAAACGAAGAGAGAGGAAGAATTAAAGCTATAGAATAAAAACACAGTGGGCAGACGAGGGAGACGACCTCCCACTCATCTACTGTCCCACAGTGGGCCAGTGTGTGTGTGTGTGTGTGTGTTACAAACACACTGAGGGCCTGATTCAAGACGATGATCTCTGGTCTCACTGAAACTGATGGAGGAGAAACTGTAACAAACGACTAAACTGAGGGAAAATAATCCGCTAAACAAACAGGTTAAATAAAAAAAAAAAACAACGTACAGATTCAAAGAGAAGAAAAGCCTCTAAAGTTTGTTTTTATAGCTGTTTACAGTAGTGCCTGATGAAAAAAAGGAACTTATTGCTCATTACTTCTACATTTATCATCAGCTGGTTTAACTACATCCTTATGTTTAGTTTGATTCAGTAAAACATTACAGATGTGATTTAATTTGAGTTAACAGACAACAGCAGCTAAACCTCATAAACCAGAACGTTTGATTTCCAGGAACCAGGTTTTACTAATTTCACATAAAAGTAAAAATGACGGGGTTCAAAACATAAATCTCCATTTTAAATTCCCAAACTTCTCTTGAATTCAGGTTATATGTTAGTATTAAATAAGCTCTCAGGCTTTTAAATACTTCTATCCTCCCAAGAGAAAAAAAAGAAAAACATTTCTACGCTGAATTACAAGCATATATTAACCAAAAGTGACTTGCATTAAGTTTTATCTGGGCAAAAATTAATAGTTAGATATGCAGCTGCGACAAAAGTTAAGAGTTTTCTACTTAAATATAGATGGAAGATAAATCGGTATCAATGCCGGTATCGGTCCAATATTAGTAATGCATTAATTTCCAACTGATCATTGTTTGCGTTTCAGCAAGGGGTTAACAAGATCAGATATTGGGACTGGCCCAAATTGTCCGCATCAGCGAGTCCTGAATAAATATAAGTTACAAGAATAAAGTCATATTACAAAAATACAGCCAACATTTGGAGAATGAAGTAGTAATTTCATGAGAACTCTAACATTAAAAACAATTCAAATGAAGAATGTTGAAGTTCTGCTTTGGTGTTTGTTTAAAAATAGTTTGTCTTTTAACACATCAGCATCAAAATATGCTTCGAAGCGACCAAACGTAAAAAAAAAAAAAAAACTTTGACTGAGCTGTTTATATCACATCAGCTTTTTTCTCTTTAAAATTGGTAAAACTGCTTTTTTATTCTGTTCATATTATGAATTTTGCTAAATTTATAGCAGCTTTGGCCCTGTAGAAATCACAGAATGACTGAAATAAAATAATTTTTGAAAATATTTTCCCTCAAATTTAATTTTTAGAAAAGAAGAAAAACTGATTAAACTCAAATCTGATACAAATAAAATCATTTTTAAGCCTTGTGCCGATTCTGAAGAACGGGTGCAGATATTTTCCTCGTTATGTTATGTGATCGTATGAAATCCAAACAAAATTAGGTAAATTTGCTAGACTTCACATGAGAAAATCTTTCAGGAGTGTGTAAACTTTTGCAAATTAGCACAGTGAAGGTCTAACTGATGTAATCAGTGAGCCAGTTTTTCTAGACCATCCGATCAATCGAGCTGCCGTCTCGACTCAGGTCTCAGTGAGACGTTTCCGCCATTAATGGACGCCACGGGGGGAAGAGTAGCGTTTCTTTTCCATCTGCCTTCGCGCTCGTTATTGTAGCCGTTTAAGTGCCTGGCGTCCTGCGATCGAGCGCTACGCCGTACGACGATCAAACGGCCGGAGAGGGCCAGACCCTTCTCATCGACGACGACGACAAACACAAAAACACAACGCAGAACAAAGAAAGCTCGAGCTAATTAAAGTGAAAAACTACCACAGTATTTTGATGTTTTTATCCTTTTTTTTTTTTTTTTAACAAACCCTAACCTTAGAACAGAAAAAAAGATGACCACCATCCACGAAAACTATCAATTATGTTGGACTAACGGAGATATTCTTGATTTAACAAAAAAAAAAAAAAAAAAAAAGAAGGACCACAGCAGGGATGGGAACCATTAAGACAATACTGGATGTTCAGGCATCCCAATTAACACTTGTTCCCCCCAGGAGGGGCTTATAGTAGGAGGGGGAGGGTGGGGTCTTCAATCTGTGTGAGCGTCGCTAGCAGAGCGCACACTCCCCGCTTAGTGCTGCGCGCTGCAGGAAAAGGCACTGGAGTGGGGCTGTTGCAAGCCGTAAAAAAGTAAAAGCAATATACATTCAGAGCTCACAGGTTGTCTTGGGAATAAATACACAAAATGCACTTGTAGAAAAATAAAATGTAAAAAAGCGTGCCCCCCCCCACCCCCATTTTTTCTCCTCTTTATTTTTTGGGAAGTATGGCTACTGTGTTGTGTTTTTTTTTTTGTTTTTATTTGTTTGTTTTTCCACCCCACCCAGAAGGCAAATTCAGGAGCGATCCTCCACTGCTGTGGCCAGGAGCTTCGGAGCCCTTTCATTCACGCAGAGCAGAGGGGACGTTCAGGGGGGGTCCAGGGGTCTGCTGGAGGTCAAGGCTCAGCTTTCAGTGGGAAAGCACAGGAACGCAACAGAACACGTGTTTTCCAATGTACAGACAGCTAAAAACCGGAGCGGGACACACAGGAGAAAATATGCATCACTTCACCACAACCCCTCCTTACTGTGTTTACAAGCACTGAAAACAAAAACAGCCAATGATGACACAGAGCACTGTGCAAAACCTTTACTCTGAAATTGGTTTTTAGCAAGTTTTCTCCAAAACCTGAACCATCATTGTTTTATTTTTTCCTTAGTTTTAAAGGCAAAACGTTTTAGTTTTTGATCACAGAAAAAAAATCATCCTATTCCGATCTATTTCGGACCATAAGAATTAATCTTTTCTAGTTGTTCGTTGGTAAAAATGCCAGAATTTTGCTGGTTGACTCTAATTTTCTGAGAGGATGATTACAGTTTCTACGGATTTCAACAGAGAGAGATGAACAAAGATGTTTCTGTTTTAATTCAACAGAAAAAAGGGACTAAAAAATATTAACATTTAGGCATCAAAGCATTTTCCCTGATTTTTATGCAATTCAAGAAAAGTGTCTATTGTAAACTGCGATGTAATTTAATTAAAAAAGTAAATAAATTCAGATTTTTCATGGCTTGAGCTGCCAATCAGAGAAAAATTTGCCGATTTTAAACGTGTTCACCCCTTCAGTTCAGGTGCCTTTTTTACATGAATCATAAATATGTAATTTAAGCTTTTAACAACATTTTTCTTGAAGAAATGTTTCAGTGTTCGGTGGAAAACTTTTCAGGCTATCCAAAGAAAGGATAGAGCGCTTGAAAGCTTGAATAAAATTCTGATAGTAGCTAAAATGCAAAGTAATTCAATATAAACTCAAAATATATCATTATTCATTGTTGCTTAGTCATTTATTATCTGATTAAACCCAAACTAAATGTGTTCCAACTGGACAGCCTCTTTTCTTAATCTTAGGTGAAGTAACCTTAATTTTACATTTTAAAGGTTAACATTTTTTAAATTAAAAACAAAAGATTGCTACTTTCAGGGTAATTTGTATCTAATGATAATGAAGCAACACTGAGGCAACAATTAATCTTTTCTGTAGTGATTAAAAAACTAGCAGTTCTGGAAGACAACCATCAATAAGCTCTGCAACAAAAACTTTACATAGAAAAGAAAACAACAGAAAATCAATGTTTTTACTTTTTAAAACTCAAAATAAAAAAATGTCGAAAATCTTTTTCTGTCATTTACAAGAAAACTAAAGTGTGTAAAAAGCATTTTCAGTGCTTATAAACTAATAATGCCAAAGGGGAGGAGGGGAGGATAGCAGGGCAAAGTGTGCTTGTCGGCGAGTGACTGGCGGTAGAAATGCAACCGGCTGTTTGTGCTCAAGTTTCATAAACAAAGAAGTCGGTGACCACAAAGACAGCATGTCCTCTTAAACCTCAGCAGAACGAGTCGCGCGCAGACTCACGGACGGCGTTCACACGCAACTCGGGAGTGTGTTGGAAGAAAAATGAGCTCCAGCTGACAACGCAGGGGCCGGAGTGTTCTGCTCAGACAGGAGTGTGCATGTGGAGGAGGAGAAGAAGAGGAGGAGGGGAAGTATTAGGTTTGCAAAGGCGGGAGCGGTTTAAGTGCAGGAGGGAGGAACGGGGTGGGGGTTTGTTGGGCGAATTCCTCAGCTCGGCACAGATTCGAAGTGTGTGTAGTGAAAACCCTGACCAGACGGAGGTTAGATGCTCCGGCGTTTCCTCACACACCACCTCCTCCTCCTCCTGTTTCCTCCCCAGCGTCACGTGAAGGTGGTGTTGTGTGCTTGCGACTGTTCGTGTGTTTCTGTTTCGTGGTGTGGTTGTTCGATGCTTCAGTCAGGCTCGTGAAAAGGCCGCGACAGACGATTCTGCTCGTCTCTTCCGCAAAGAGCAGGCATGATGGCGAGGCTACCTCTGCCGCTGACATCCACACGCCGGCCCCCGCCGCTTCCTGTCACGTGGCCGTCGCCTCCAGGTAGCTCTGTAGTTTGCGGACGGTGGACTCGTCCAATGAAAAGAGGTCAAAGTCAAAGGTGGTGTTTGTCACGTTAAAGTGGCCAGTCTCCTCGATCAGGTTGACAATCTGCAGGACGAAAACAGAAACTATTAAAGTTTTAGTCAGAAATGTGGACATGAAGCAGGAAGTGTCCACGCTTTTTCACATATCTTTATGTTTTAGCCAAAAAAATTCAATGCATTTTATTGGGATTTCAAACTACAGACCACCACAGGAAAGTTAATACTTTATTATTGTTCTATAACAATAGAAACTCAAGATGCACGATCCACTTTTTTCACTTCTGATACCGATACCAATGTCTGAGGTTTAGTATAAAATACAGAAAAATGGTGCTGAATTGTCAAGTTTCTTTTTTTAATCACCAATAGCTTCACAAGTTGTTTGGTCAAATATGTAAAAACTCAACAATAAAGCTCGGCTAAATGTTAGTTCATTCTTCACGGTGAAATAGTGCCAGCTCAGTTAGAAAGCATGTAATGCTTCTGAGGATTAATTTTCAGGCCAGGCCACAGATTCCCAGTTGGATTTAGGTTTGGACTTTGACTAGACCATTCTATTCCATGTATATGCTTTGAGCTAAACCGGGTTTTGTCATGTGGCCCACAATTTATTACCTCACACATAATCACAGGCCAAAAAAAATTATATATTTAAAAACAAAATCCCTAAAAAAAGGTTCTGATTTATTTGCTTTTACCTCCTCAGCAAAAAAATCTAATTAATTATTTTAATTAAACTTTTTTTTTGTAGGAACTTGATTTTAGATACAAAACTTCAAATTGTTTTTACGTTTTTCTTGTGAAATCAAAGGCATTCAGTTCGGTTTTGATTTTTAAAAATGATAAATCATACATTTATATATATTTAATCTCTTCTCAGCAATAAAAAACTTAACTTATCTTCATTTGAAAACACTTCCTGCGTTTAGCCAGGTTTTAATACAGCAAATAAAAGCAGATTTAGATGCATTAAGGTGTAAAAACCAGAAAACTTAGTAAAACTATCTCTAGTTATTTGTACTCTAGTCAAATTAAACACAAATTGACTATTTACTAATGTAACTAACATTGATTTTCTTCAGAGGGTATCAGAATAAAGTGGAATGTTTTAATAATCCTCCACTTTCTGTTGACCAGTGACATGAAACCTCAATAAAATACATTAGAATGTGACTTTAAAATCCATTTCTGCTCTTCGGTAGAACAGGTTTAACTACAACAGCAAATGTGGCAGAGAAAGGTCGGATCGCCCACCTGCTGCAGGACGTTTCGCTCCCTTAATGCCATCAGTCTGCGGTGGAGGTCCACCAGCTCCTCTGTGTAGGCCTGCAGCATTCAGCAGGAAACAACACGTCAGAAAACAGAAAGTTCACAGGAAGAAGTTAGTTGTTGATTGATTGATTGAGTCTTTGACAATTTTTTCTTTTCTTTTTTCTCTCTAAGCTTAAACCAGTGGTGTCCAAACTTTTGACCCAAATCAGCAAATTGAAACTAGTTATTTAACAGAAATGCTAAATAGAAAAAAATATATATCGCAAACTCTTTTCTTTTTAGCTGCCAACTAATAAATCATCATGTAATATAAAAAAAACAACAACATAGAAAAGAAGGAATTGTTGTAGATCTGAAAAGGTGTCAGATGTTTCCTTTAATAAAACTATTAAGTTTTGGGGTGAATATTTTTTATTTTGTTGGCAATAAATGCAGATTATTCCTGATATTAAATCCTTTTTTTGTCGTGGAATAATTGCATTGAATTTCCACAACAAAAGGTGATTTCTAGATCTATATTTTTTTACACAAATATCAAAATCCCTCCCAAGCATAGGCGTAAATCCTGGGGGGCCAGACTCCCCCAATCTTGGAAACGTCTAGAATTGTCCCCCCCAAAAATATCATTGAAGAAACATTTGAATTTAAATACTATCAATATGAAAAGGCAAAAGAAACAAAGAAAGAACTAAATCTGCCATTTATCAAATGGCAGATTTAAAATAAGAATGAATTTTTAGGTCCCCCCTACCATTGTTAGAACAATGGTTCAGTCCAACTTGAAGAAGGAACAACAACAACAACAACAGAGCTGAACAGCACAGGCTCCAGTAGAGCCACTGAAGTGAAGGGCTAACTCTGCAGCACCAACATAAAACCCTCCAGTAAATAAAAACTTAAAAGAAAAGACATGTAAACATTTTATTTACTTTCACTGCTCAATAAGACGAAACATATTAACAATAAAGATCAGACTGCAGTTCGTTATTTTCTTACTTTGGATGAATCTTGATAAGCTGCTTCATTAGCTGCTACTCTGCTTTCATAGGCTTGAGCTTTTTTGTCAAAGGTAGCAAACATGTCGTTCATATTTAACTGTTCAACTTTTAATTAATTAAAAGAGTTTGAAAAGGGAGAGAGGGGCTGAGCAAGTGGACCCCGCTCAGAGTGTGGGAGCTGAGAAGACAGAAAAAACAGAAAGCCGCCTTCATTTCTCACTGTCTTCAATATAAAGCACAAATAAAATCTGAATATTTTTCTATATTAACCCTGGTGCTTTAAATGTTACATTTAAGTTATAATACCCCCCAAATATTCATTTCTATCTACCTGCTGGTTCTCAGTCATCCAGGACATGGCAAAACTAAAAAAGGCTTAAGAATAAAGCAATTTAAGTTATCATTTAAATAGTGCGTAACTTGTATTGGGAGCTACTACAATAAATCAATGTTAATGAGGAATTTTATTAAGAGCAGCTGCTCATTAAAGCTTTTTTACTTAGAACCTTAAATTTTTGTAAAGGTGTAGCAGAGATTAGATCAGTGAGACTGAACAAAACTTGTATTTAAGCAACATTTGAATTTTGGTTTTACTTCTCAACAGTTTAAAAACTTTTTAAACCACATTTTATGTTACGTTATTTCACTGTAACTTTCCCAACCCCCCCCCAAAATTTTCCTGTTTATGGTGCCCCCCCAATAATGAGATGGGGTTTACGCCCTTGCTCCCAAGAAAATGCAGCTTTGACTCTTTAAAAATGACAACAAAATCCTTACAGTACATATTTATGTTTTTTTCCCCCCCCAAAAAAGAAAAAAGTCATATTCTATTTGTGGATCTAAATTATTTCAATGGCTCTTTGGATTGTAAACACCTGGTCTAGAAAATGTTTTTAATTGATACCCAGGAACAAAAATGTTTTTTATTCTGACAAATTTGATAAATGGGTCTGTTTTTTTATTAAAAAGTCACAGAAAATTTGTTGCTACTTTTCATGAAGATAAATCTCATTTTTCTTCTGCATCATCTGTTTACTAGCGGCTCATTGAGAGCCACAGAAAATTATTCTAAGGGTCGCAAACTTTGGACACCTGTAGATTACAATAAAATAATTGATCATGTTAAGAATCAGAAATTATAATAATTTGACAAATTGATGGATTTATTGAACAACTTTTGGTGTTTTGATTCTCATGCCAACAGAAAATCCAAACAAAAGTGTCGTTAAAAAGGTAAAATAGTCAAAGATTTGTTTTGTTTCTTAATTGTAGCAAAAAGTTATTTTATTTTTAGGTTTAGACATAAAAAGTTTGATTTACCCTTCCTACCTTGTCGTATCCCTTCTTCATCACCTTCTCCGAGCGAAAAGAGGAATCTGGACTTTTTCGAACAACCTGTGGCAGAAGATGGAGGCAAACGAGAGAGAGAGCGATGGACAATAGATTTAAAACATATATATATATTTCATTTTACTTTAATGTATTTCAACAGATGACTGACAAAAAAAATGCAAGACTGCAATTATTTAACTGATTTGAAATGGAAAAAGTTTTTTAGTTTTTTAGCAAACCTAGGCCTGTCATGACTAAATGTTTGATAATGAAGATATTCTTCAGGTTTTGAGACCATTTTCAAGTAATATAATAATGCAAGTACACTCTCTGAAAGATCAATAATCTCTCATTTCTATTGAACATTTAACACTTTAAGACATTTTAAATTTCCCAAATAAACAAACAAAACAAAAAATTAAATGGATTGCAAAGTATTTGTAAACAAAGCTGCTCTTCAAAATAAAGGGCTAATCCTCAGACTGAAGCTTTTTGTCATCCAGTCTTTGCATTTCTCTCTCTCTCTTTCTACCAATCATGCAAATTTAAATGATTGAGCTCGTTTTAATTTGTCACGTGACTAATTAATTGCTTATAGCGACAAGCTGTAAGTACACTTTGTAACCCAAGAGCTTGTACAGCAGCTTAAAGCATCCGTGAAATACAAAGTTTATAAGATCTCGTGTCTGGCTCATATTTTTCTGAGGAACTTGAACTTCAGCTCTTTGAAATGTTGCATCAGTTCGTTGTGGTTTTGCATGAGTTGGGTTATATCCGCTCATCAAACGGCGTTTATTAAATGACTGTACGCCTCCAGTCCTCAATGTGTTTTCTAAAAGTAAATCTTCAAAACGTAAAGTCATTTCTACGATTCTTTAATTTGACTAAGTGCTTCGCTGTAGTTTAATGTTTGAGCAGCACCAGAATCAAGACATGGCTCCGGCAGACGATTGAAATCCCCGTCAGCGCGCTGATTAAAAACACAATAAAACACTCAGTGGGAGACTCACTTTGTTGTTGGACGAGCCGTGTTTCTGTGGGGGTGGGGCGGGGTCTCGACTGGGGCGGTGCGATTCATCGCTGCTGTCACTCTCGCTGTCCAGGCTGAGTCTGTCGGAGGCACAGGTCGAGGTCAGAGGTCATTCAAACAGACTAAAGGAACTCTGTCTGGCACTTGTAAAGGCCCGTCTACATCTGATGATGCGTAGAGACTTTTAGCAGCCAGTCAACTGAATCAGTTTGCCTGAACTACATTCTCTACCTGGCTTTAAAAAAACCCTGACAATGCTGGGAATAAAAAGTAATCTGCATGTATTTAATACAGATTCTGGCTTAAAACTTTGTGATTGTGTTCAAACTGACCGAGAGTCGCGGTTGGGGGGATTGGTTTTGATGGGCGTCTCTTCTTCTGAGCTGCTGTCGTCATCGTCCGACTCTTCTGACTGGATTTCTTCCACCATGGATCTGAGCGGGCCTGAGAAACGAGAACAGAAACACAAAACCTCAATTTTATCATCTAAACAGACTAAAATTTTTTAATCAAACCATTTACCAAACCACAACAGTTAATGTCTCTGAAATGGAATGCAGTTGTAGCTGAAACTATTAATTTTAGGACTTTTTAGCCATTTATTTTGATCAAAACAGGAGGAATATAAAGTTCACCGCAAGAAGAAAAACTAACTGTACCAGGTTATAATTTCCAAATGTCCTGATTAACTAAGTAACCAATTAATCAGTTATTCTGATGACTAGTTGATTAATCAAATAAAATAAATTGGCACATTTTGGAGACATTTTATTTAACCACGTATGCTTAGTTTTTTTTACACTAGAAATGCTTAAAAAATACACTTATTAAAATAATAAAAAGCATTTATTTCCTAAAATGAAACAACAGCGTTCCTGTAGTGAATGCTTGATCATTTCAGCTAAAATAATACTTTTAACTAAATCTAAAAAGCTCGGCTCTTTCTGCTCGACTTAAAATCATGAGCTAATGTGTTGTTTATCTTTTAGATAAACTAATAAACAGCTAAACGTGCTTCATTGGAGATTTAAATTTTTTTTTACAGAATTTGATCCAGGTCAAGCTGTAACTATGCCACTTGAAGAGTTCATTTTCTATCTGGAGTTGGGATTAAAACAATTCATTTAAAATTCGTAGCCGTTAGGGGTTCCCTAACGACTTGAAGTGATGACATCTGGAAATCCAGAGTCAATTAAAAGATTAATCAGTAGAAAGAAAACATGTGACTAATAATTAAATCACCGAACTCACCTTGCCCTGGTTTTTGTCCAGGCTCAAAGTCTGAATCTGAACTGGAGTCAGAACTGGAAGTAGAGTTGGAAGGACTCGAAGCAGCTGATTGCTGGAAAAACGGAAATTAAAAAAGTACAACAGGTTAAATAAATATTAATAATATGAACAAATAAATGGGAAAGATGAGTAGAATCAACTGAATACTTTATGTCTTAAGTTGATTACCACAAAAATGGCAAAAAGCTCTAATTCTACAGACAGCAGGCGAATGAAAACAAGACCAGTTATTCTTCAGTTAATTACAGATTATGTTATTCTGGTTTTACTTATGAATTTTTTCCCCAAATTAATTTCTGTAAGATGCATTTTCCAACGCAACATCTAGCAGGGGGAAAAAAATCCTATTTTCAAAATAAATTTCAGGATATGTACAAATACAGAACAACGCAACAAATTGTACGAGTTTAAAAAAAATTTATACATCACTTCTCTTGCATGAAGGAAAAATTAAAAATGACAAAATCGTCATTATTAAAGAAAATATGATGAATTAAACATTTACAGCAGCTCTAAAGTCCTAAATGCATCCTGGTTTGTGTTTGTAGAAGCAGGTTTTAACTCTTCACCATCGTATTTACCTAAAAATCCTCCTACCTCTGACTTTGACGACGCTTCGTCCTCTGAATTGGACTCCTCCGACTCTGGAAGTTTCTTGAGCTCCTTCAACTCCTGGGCATCATTTTTGTTTTTGGGCGGCCAGCGGCCTTTCTCCTTGGAAGGCTTCTTCTCGCCGTAGGACTGGCTGACGGCCGTGGACGAGGAGACGCGCGGCGACGTCCCGGTGAACGCACCGCCGGTCGGCCCCTTCAGCCCATCAGAGCTGCCCTTCTTCTGCTTCTTGGCGCTGGGTTTGGGGGACTCCACGGTGGAGGGGCGTTTCCCCGGAGCTTTGGCCTCCACCGCTCCTCCTCCGCCTCCCCCGCCGCTTCCTGCCCCCCCTCCTTTAGGGGACATGCCGTCCATCTTCGACTCCTTCAGGGTGAGCTTGGGCTCCTTGAAGGCCGCCTTCGGCTGAACTTTCACTTCGTCCTTCACTTTGATCTCTGACGGCTTTTTCGAAGAGGAGGACGAGGAAGGGTCACGACCGCTTTTGCTGCTCCCATCTCGGTCGTCGCCTTTGGACGACCCTTTGCTCTCAGAGTCTTTCCGCGATCGTTCACGGTGCTCCTTGGTCAGTTTGTGTGGTTTGGGTCCTTTGCTGCTGCCACCACTTCCTTCTTTGCTTGGTTCCTGAGGAGAGAAAAACAGCAGGACTTTCATCAGCTCTACGACATAAAATAAGCAGGTTCAGGTTCATAAATGCTGCATTTTTAGAATTAAATTTTTACATTTATTAAATCTAGGGTCATTTTTACACGTTTAAATGTTTGCTCCTGAAGCTACACAAACTTGAATATGTTCAAGTCGGTCAATTTTGAAATAGCATCATTCTGATGGCCATTAATTTAAACTAAGGTTTGCAGATACAGATTACTTTAGTAATTAAGTATTCTACCATTTATTCTCATGATTAGCTGAAAAAAATATTATGATGAAATTGTCCCATTCTGCAGATTTTTTACTTAACCCCTTTGTACAAGATTGAAAATATACAAAAAAGAAATAGAAAAACATTTTGTTGCCTAAAATGTAACAACAGCATTCCTGTAGTTAACGCTTCATTATTTGTATCAAAGATTGAATCTGCAGCTACATAAACACTCCTAAATGTGAAACGCTCAATGCTTTCTGATTGACTTATCAGGGTTGAAGCTAACGATTATTTTAATAATTGATTATTCTGACAATCAATTTTATTTTATTTTTTTAAGTGGCAGGTCTGGTTATTCTGGTTATTTATTATTTAAGCTTATTTATTCAATATTATACTTCAAAACACCTACATTAAAAAATGCATAGAAATTCACAGAATAAATGCAAGTTACCTTGTTAATTACTTAAGGTGTCAAAGCTAACATGAACAAGGTAAGCATTAATTAAAATTACTTCAGGTTAAGTATTTAAAGTGGAGAAATGCTCAACATACAGCAGATAAATAACTTAATATTATTAATAAGAAAAATAAGTTAATTTTACTTTAATTAAGGTTGTAATTGAAGCTCCTCTTCAATTAAAAGCTAAAAATATGGATTTAAGAAATAAAAATAAAGTATTCGCTTTCCAGCGGTTCTCTACCATGGACTTAGAGCTCATTATCCAACATGTTTTTACTGCACCTCTGCTCCAGCACACCTCATTCAAATGAATGCATTACCTCCTCAGCATACCATGCAATGCTGCAGAAGTCTGTTAATCACACATTCATTTAAGACAAGTGCGTGGCTGCTGGGGAAACACCCAAAACATGCAGGGCTAGACTGAAAACGAGGAATTATCAAGATTTTTTTAGATTCTGGTTATATCTGTAAAAGAAATCATAGAAATATACGCCTGCAAAAGAATAAAGTCCCTGTCAGGTCTACTCTGCAACTGATTCATCTTTGAAAAATGCAAAGGAGTCAGTTTTCCTCCTAATGTGCACCCTCACTCCGCAGATAAGAAGAGAGTAATCCTGCACACGAATGCACAAAAACAGCTGGGAACAATTACTAACTTGAGTCAGGCTTTTTCTCAAAAAGGAAAAATATACATTTTTATTTCATCTATACCTGCAAACAATGTGGACGGAGCTCAAGTGATCAAGTGGACTTTAACCAAATGATGTTTCTCCCTTTGTCCTACCTTTGATACATGAGAGGTCTTTGTCTTTTTGGGGTCTGAGAAGGCTGAGAGGGGGATGGTGGGAAGCATTGGGTAGTCCGGACTGGGCCTCGACATAGCTTCAGCCCCCTCAGGGACCACCAGTATCTGAAATTAAATACACATGAGTCACTGTGTTTCTCTGCCGACACTCAAAACCACCGGTAGACTCCCAAGTTCAAAACGGCAGGCAGTAATTTGGAGCCTTTGGGATTATGAAGAGGTTCAGCTTATTTGAAGTAAAGTTCTGATGAACACAAAGCTTTTTGAAATTAATATGAGAGAACAGATGTTTGGTTCTGTTTGGTGGTCAAAGCAAATGTTAATCTTTTGTAATATTGAAACAATTTCTAAGCAGATCATGCCTGGATTTGATTAGAAATGGTTTTGGTGACTATTGGCCTGCAGGTTTTTTATTGCCACACTTGTGTGTTGCAGATTTCTGCTCAGGTCCCTCTTGAAAATGAGATCTGGACCTCAGTGGGGGATTTTTTCTGGTGAAATAAAGGAAAAAATATTTTAAAATACTTTAATTTGTTTGACAATATTAAGACAATACACTAAAAGTTGTCCAAATACAGAAATATATCGAAACATTCCGGATAAAATTCTGAAGAAACAAGTTTGGATTTCCAAGTTTGATCACTTGATTTGTATTCAATTGACAACATATGGAAATATATGAAGAAAAGGAAGAATAAATTAAATGTTTCTCCATACAGGAGACATTTTGAAAGACTCATTAACAAGAACGACTTCTCAACAAAGTATTTAATACTATTTAGTTTGTTCAACACTTACATTTTTATCGATTGTGTCTTTTATACATGTGGATCACTTGGGTATCTCAGGTGAATTTTATTAAATGCCGCCACTCTTGCAGGATTTAATTGTTTTCTTGCAGTGACTTTAACGTATCAGAGTTTACCACTGAACACTCGGCAGTAATTTCTTCTCATTTTGATGTCAGTGTTTTGACTTGCTGACACATTGTATCATTCATTTTCACACAGTGGTGCTGCAACTCACTTTTAAGCATTTATTCTGAATAATTTAACACTTTGTACAGAGGCTCGTTTTCAAAGATTAACAACTACAGGAACTGTATTTAATGAGTGAAATGAAAAAGAAATGTGATCTAATTTTTACTGTAATCTGACCTAAACTCTTCTAAGCTCTTGTTGAGTAAAGCCGTCAGTGACAGACTTCTTACCCCTCCTGCCTTGATGAGCTTTTTCCTGAATTCTTTGGTGGGGTTGTTGAAGGTGAGTTTCTCACAGCGCAGGTGGTTAACGGGAGGGTTTCCCTCCAGGTTAAGGAACAGGTCATAGTTGAAGATGACTTTTTTTGGCTCCTCCTGAACCAGAGAGAGAGGATAAAAACTTGTTTTATGTGCCACAAGAGATGCTGAATGAAAAGAAAGAAAAAAAAGAAAAAACTGGTTTTGTAAGAAGAAAATATTACTGAATAATAAGTGACATTTCTTGGAAGGAAAATTTGAAGAAATCAGAAAGGAAATGAGAATTATGTACACTTAATGTTATGTCAACACCAAACTAATGTTGATAGCACAAACTTATTATCTTCCTTCCGAACTGCAGCCATATAAACTTTCACTAAATCACCAAGATGCAAAATTAATTACCGAGAAATTATGTGAGCTCAAAATAAAAGTCTTTTTGATTCTTAACTCTCCTCAGAGTCTTAGTGACTGGGAAGTAAAATACTTGTTTTTATAAAACTAAACATCATTTAAATAAAATATCAACAACATACAGGACACAAGTACAGGAACTGTATTAAATGAGTGAAATGAAATGAAGGCAGAAATCTTCACAATAAAAGCTTTTCAAAATAAAAGCAGCACATTTGGATTTGAAAAATACATTTTAATTTTTTCATTTATAAATAACACAAGGTGCAGGGAGCTCCAGTCTTTGAGAGCTTTGCCATGCATGGTTTAGACCAGGGTGTCCAAAGTGTGGTGCATGGGCTCTTTATGACCTTTGAAATGATTTTGTTTAGCCCTTCACTAAAAGTCAACAAAGGTAAAAGAAAAATTTTAAAAAATTGTCCAATGAAGAAAAAACAAAAAATGCTTAAAAAATTTTGAAAATTGTCTCTTTTTTTTTTAAATAAGGCATCAGTCTGAAGCATTTTTGTGTTTTTCATCATTAATGATTTTCATTTTTGGTGACAGATTTTCTGACTTTTTTGTGTTTTGTCATTTAAAGCACTTGTTGCAGAAATGTGCTGTACGAACAACTTGATCGGTAAAAAAAAATATTGTTGTTCGAGTAAAATTTCAATAAAGTAAATAAACTTTTTCATTTTCACTTGACAGTTTGGACACCACTGGTTTAGATACTTTCTTGCTTTAACACACACAGACTTGAATGACTGCAACATTTTCAGGCTGCAGCAGAACTTGCTGAAAAGCTGAGGAGATAATCCGGTGATTTGAATCAGGTGTTGGAGCAGGGCCACAACTAAAACCTGCATTAACCCTTTGAGGACTGAAGTCGACCACTTTTCGAACAACAACAGGGTTCCAACACATTCAACATCTGCCTACACTCAAATGACACCAGATAACATTTAGCTACTAATTCAAATAAAGCAGGTGTGTGTAATGATCAGCCTTTAAATATAGAACAAAAAAAAAATCCACATACTTTAAGGATAGTTGGAAAGATGTGTGAACCATTTAAGAAATGGAACAATGTATCAGGCACGTACAAGCAGCTTTTTTTCCTACTCTGTTATCCCAATTTTCTTTCTCCACACCATAAAATACATGCACTAGAAAGTAGTGTTGAGGAGGTCGCACCTTGTTCTTGAAGTAAACCTCAATAGGCATGATGAAGCCTGCGTAGCCCGATTCCTCCACTTTGTATGGCGGCTCCTTACATACTGCAGACAGACACACACTCATCACTGACGATAATAATTTGATTTATACATCCACACATGGGTGATTTTAATCACAATATTTTTGCAGGATTTTATGTCATAAAAGTGCCGATAAAGTATGTACTTGTACTTTACTGTATCTTTTAATTAATCTGAAGTCTGATTGCTGCAGTAACAAAACGGTACCCAGCACTTCTTCTGCAGAAGTTAGATTTATTTTTTTTCACTAAACTGTATACTTTACATGCATTTAATGATGTTTTTGAAAGTACCAATATCTATAATAGTAATACTTTTATGAAACCAACAGAGGACAAAATGGCAAAAGTGATAATACTGTCCATTTTCTAGAGGAATTGCAGTTTATCGTTCTCACAATAAAACAATGTACCAGTAAAAAAAATTAAATCCCAATAATAATAAATATGTCAAATGCCCATCCGTAATTCAGAATAATTCCAATTTAAAATGAACAGAATAAAAAAAAAAAAAAAAACATTTCTAAATTGAAAACAATAGTCATGAGAATTCAAATAAAAAACTTCTCGCATACCAAACATTTAACTTTGTTTCTTGTACCAGTCTACTTGATGGAATAATTTGAAAACATTTAATTAAATGGTCAAATTTGTAGATCAATTCATAAGAGTTTTAGAAATGTAAATTGGATTTGATGCATTATTCGTTTTTATTCATTTTTATTCCTTATATCTATTCTACAGATTATCTCAATCATCTGCCCTTAATCTGACCTCTTTCAAAGCTTAAAGAACTGCTGAATATCAGATTCATCACAGAGTATTGAATAAACAGTATAAGTGTTTAGACATGCATTTAAATATAATGTTGAGCGTTTACCTCTCTTGGGTTTGGGGAAGCTGTCATGCAGGCGGAAGACGACCCTCTCTACAAAGTGCTGGATGTCGCCGGTCTCTGGGCCTCTGACAAAAACCATCCAGTCGTGGGTGAAGCCTTCAGAGGTCACTTTCTTCTTCAGCTGAGCTCTGTGGCCCAACTCCAGCTTCACCTGCACCGTGCACTGGAAAGAAATCAAAATAAAATCCAAGCAAAGTTATATTTACAAAGAAAAAACACATAAAAGGTTTATCAGGAGGCAGAGACTTGAGATCAACTTGCTCCTACCTCATAATCTATGTGTATCGCTTCATTTCTCTTGATAGTCTTAAATTATCAAGCCAAAAATTGATGAACTTCTTCATTTCAGCCAATAAGAAACACAGAGCTTCGCTGAACATCTTTACAAGTCCAGCCACAGATTCACAGGTTCCATCAACGTTTGACATTTTGAAATATCGCATCAGAAAACGTTGATGGAAATGGTAGTATTCGAGATAACCTTCTCAATTTCACAAGCATGTTTTTAAGTTTGCTTTAACTTAGCAATTCAAGGTCCAAACACAGAGGGAAAAGACTTTCAGCCTGGAGTGGCCAGTCAGAGATAACCGAGGCTGGGATAGGAGTGGTGGGATGTTCCAATCACTGGTGGGGTTGTGCCTTACCAGAGGAACGAAACTCTGAAAAATGTTTAAGTTCAAGCTTCCAGCATGGCGGAAAGAACTCTGCAGTTAAGAAGTTGTTTTTGTCCTTTTGCTGATTATACTTCTAAAATGAGATTTAAGTTGTCATTTTTACATACTTGGCCAAGTTTGTGAAGTAACTGGTGTTTAAGTGAGCTGTACTGGTGCAGCGTTATCAAATAAATTTGTAATATAGTACATTTCTGTCTACATCTAAAAAATAAGTCAAAGTCAAATCACCTGCGTTTCTGTATTGGCTGAACCGATAGATCTCTGTATCAGAAAGTACATTGGTTCATCCCTAATGGAAATATTTAATTACACTGATCTATAACGAAAAAGACCTTTAGTGTGAGCCCTGTCCAGGTGGCTTCATACCACTTCTTCTGCTGTGATAAATTACAGCAGCAGAAACACCTTGCAAACTAAGCCGTCTTATGAAATAAACATAAGCGAAGCCAGCAACGCGATTAATCCGGGGACCCACTATTCATCATTTCCCCGATTCCACCTTGAACAAAAACCTTCAAGTCTCTGCTCAAAGTCTGGTGACACTTCAGAGGGGAAGGAAGGGTGGCGTCTGGACAGACACAAAGCTGGTCTGGTGTCGGGACGCTTTCAGTGAAATTAAGAGTAATTTGACGCCCAAGCAGCCCGATCTCAAAAGAGGAGTCCAGGAAAGGAGCACATTATTGGACTACTGCTGTCTGCCACTGACAATCACAGGAGAGAGCCTCGCAAATGACGCTGTGATTATAGAAGATGAAGAGGAGTGCAGAAGGAGAACACCGAGACGGGGTGTTGGTGAGGAATGAAGTGGAGAGAGACAGGGGGCCAGGGAAGGCCTGAAGAATGTGTGGATTTGGAAATGGCACGGTGTGGCTCATGAGTGGAGGGATTAGATGGGACGGGACCGCGAAGAGCTCGTTTGGCGCTCTCCTTCTCTCTGCCTGGCCGTCCTGTGACAGTAATGCCCTTAAACTCCAGCGTGCCAACGGGGAGAAGACGGGGGAGTCGCTCTGATCATTAACCACACCCTCCCCCACCAAGGACTCGCAGAAAATCAGATAAGCAAAACATAAAGAGAGGAAACTAAAAGAGAAAGGCTGGAGTGTTTTGTTAAGCAACTGAATATAACGTTTAATTTTACACTGACATTTTATCGATTAATTTGGCTAATCTGATGCCGAATGGCTGGGCGAGGGTATGAATATCTGCCAATAATCAAGACGCATTAGCCCAACAGGGAATAAATGAGGGTGATGAATTACAGACTTGACAAATAGAGGGAAATTAATGAGCCACTCTTTTAATGACATAACAATCAATGAAGCCAATATTTCAAGTTAAGTATGGCTTAGTCATTTACCCCAGCTCCTCGACTGCAAGAACTGCTTTTAATTGGACAAGATCCTGTAAATGGATAATATTTATGCTTTTGAATAAAAGTCAAGCTCATAAAGTTGGTGTAAACGTAATAAAATTAAACTTCAACCTAAGCGTACAATTTAAATCAGCTGAATAATTATTTGAAGCTATTTCAGATGAGCTTTCTTTTAAATTTTCATAATCAGTGCCAAAATTTAGTGCTTAATATTTTCTTTTGTTTGGACAAATAACAGGCAAACAAAAGAAGCACCACATTAGGAAATGTGTATTTTTACAGAAAGGACAAAACATAAACACAAAATAATCTTTTGAATTAAAGCAATACAATCAGAAGAAGTAGCATATTTATATATTAAAAATTAGTATTGGGGCGTGCTCCGGTGGCGTAGAGGTTAGCGCGCCCCACGTTTGGAGGCCCTCAGTCCTCGACGCGGCCGTCGCGGGTTCGATCCCCGGACCCGACGACATTTGCCGCATGTCTTCCCCCCTGTCCTTCCCCCTTTCCTGTCAGCCTACTATGAAAAAAGGGACACTAGAGCCCACAAAAAGGACCCCCTGGTGGGGGAAAAAAAAAAAAAATTTGTATTGCCATGGAAATACAAACAGATAATCAAACGTTTACATACAATTACATTAAATCAGACTAAACATTTAAAGCCAATTAGAAACACCACCAGTATGTTTACTTGCTAAATACCAAAATAATGTGTGTGAGAGTTGGGTCAAACAATCTGGTTTTATTTCTCCCGACAGAACTGGTGTAACAGTCAGGATTTGGAGGAACGGTATTTTCAGGCTTGAAAGTTCTCCTTTTTTTAATAATAAAAATTATGGCCATAAATCCATAACACAATAAAATTAAATGGACAATAAATTGTTGCAGAAATTATGGTGAAAAACGATACTGTTGTTTTGAGATCATTTTCACATGACTTAGGCATAATAATGGAAGAACACCTTCTCAAACATTAAGAACATTTAGTACTAGAGCTGGAAAGACAGTCTAATTATCCAAAATAAACAAAAACAAATAAAATGGATTATGCTGTTTCAAATGAACAAAAATTTCCTTCAAAACATATTAGTCATTCAGCTCAGACAGGGAAAACAGCCAAAGCTGCCAGTTAGGACTCTTGTAAAAAGAACTTTGGCAAAAAACAAAAACAAGCATGCAAATAGAAATTGTCATTTTAATATTTTAATTTATAGTGACAGGCTTATGGCCAAATACTCTAATTTTAGCTGCATAAAAATAAGGAACATGCCTCTAAAACTAAAACAACCATAGCCTCAAAGTGCATTTATAAACTCTAATCTGACTCTTTATGCTAGTTTAGGAGAAACAGCTTCTTCCTTGCAGAGTAGCGTTTCAGCCCATGTTGTTAGTACAGAGTTCACTGCAGTAAATTCTCTATTGCCAGCTTTCACCAACATCTTTCCAGGGTCTTTTCTGTTTTTTTGTTTTTCAGGGTTTTTTTTACAGACATTTCATACCCCGTCTGCTTCCTGAACAGCATGATGGCTTCACAGTCTCAGGTTGTATTTGCCTAATTGTTGGAACAGATGAACATATAATCAAGCATCTGGAAAGAATGACCCAAAGTTGCTTTCTCTGTAATTTTGCATGTTGAATCAGTTGCATTAATATTAAGTGTGTAACACACAAAAATTTTAAACCAAATGGTTTTCGGTTATTCCCCCCTATTATTCCGCAAAAAAAATTACAAACTTTCTGACAAATTAGGTTTAATCCAGGATTTTAAAGAATTGACTGAGAATTTATTTTTTTATTTTCTCAATAAAATGATTACTATAAAACCACTTGGATATTATGTTGTTGCTTGGGAATGTTTTCATAAGACTGAGCCAATATTTGATGGTTGAATGATACAGGGAGCTACGTTTGCATTTTAGCTGATTTTCCTCTCGACTAAAGATTTTAACATTTCGCTCTGCGTCATTCCAGGCGAGTAGTTGAGTTCAGGTAAGAGTGAGCTAAAATATGACCTGTCATTGTTGAGCAAAGCTTACAAAGCCATGAAAACTTCAACTGGGCTTTCCAAATAACCTCTGAATTGAGGCATTTAGCAAAAATAATGTTGGCAATCCTAAATTAATAAAACAGAAAAGGTTTAGTATCATTCACTGTCAGACAGTAAATAAGTCAAGTCAATAGCTTCAACTCTCTGTGTGCCAAATATTGCATCTATATTGTAGGAGTTTTTTTCCCCCAAATGTCTATGTTTTCATTAAAATCAAAGATCATATTAACTTATAAAAAACAAGGCAAGAAGAAAAAGAGAACAAGCTTAAAACAGATGGGTGCTAATTACAGGAGTAAAATGTTCATTCATCTCAAATATTAATAATATGCAGACAAATTCACAATCTGAAGCAAAAATAACAGACATTTCGATCAAAAGAAATGCACCTGATTTAAAAGCAAATAAAGCAAAACTGCTAAAACAGCGACGATGTGTGCATGACCACGCTGTTTTTTTTCTCTCCAACTGAGGGGAAACACAAATTCTGGCAGACTTGCTGGCTCCCATGAAAACAATGAACTCCCGGCGGCCATAAATAAATAACATCCATTAATCTCTTCAAGCTAATAAACGATTGAAAGAAAAGCAGGAACACTGACCCAAAGAGAGAGCGCACACACAGCGACACCGAGCGATGACCAAAATAGTCTTTGGGTGAAGATCAGACTATCATAGCTTACATCAGCCGTCCACAACCAGCAGGAACAGTGAAACGGTAATCTGTTTTGGAAAATCTTACGTCCTAAAGAGACACTGTCCTATTGCAAATACAGTCAGTGAGGCCTCCAATGAAAGCAAGTGACTATTTGAAACTAGGTGTGTGAATTAGAGAGTAAGGAATTTAACAAGCTGCATGACAAATCAAACATGTCAACCCTGCTGCACTGATTCTGCAATAAGATCTGATCATCAGAAACCAGAGGAGATCAGATGCACATAAAGTTCACTTTAGTTATAGGCATGCAGTCTGACCAAACAAACCACTGTGATGTAACAATATTCCAATTTCCCCGAGACTTTAATTCAAACAAAACATTCACAGACTTCTGTATTTCTTGGATTTGATTCAGTTTATTCAAACGCCACACAACTCTGCAGAACATCTTGACATTTCAACCACTGCAGACTGACACAGTTTCCCGTTGCAACATGAGCTTCACAACACGACTGGGAATGACAACTCAATTATGGAGCTTTTACACAGAGTCAACTAATAGATACACTGAGAAATAATCTGTCAACAAGAATCAGACAATATCGACCTTGATTAACACTGATCGGACAGGTCAGTTAGAAACAAGAAGGCTTCCTCTGAAGGGGACTTATAAAGCAAAATCCACGTTTTTAGCCTTGAAACACATTTTGTTGTGTACTTGTAATTTAGGAGTGCAGAAAGGTTTAATTTAGTCTCTCCTTGTTCTGCGTAGATATCATTACATGCCGTTATATTTTTTAAATCTGTTCAGTTTCTATATTCACAGTTCATCGATTTCCGGCTAAACAATTTTGAGAATCCTCCATTTTTATTTCTCACATTATTTTTGTATTTAAATTGTGAGGGTGTGTTAACCCACAAATTTAATTACACCCAGCATTAGAGCCTTTTCTAAGTGACTGGTTAAATGTTATTTTTCTTAGAAATGTATCCACACTGGTGGGGAAAATCCTCTTTCTTTGCACAAAGAACTTCAAGGACGAGTGCCACCACCATAAGGAAGGATTTGCCAAATGACTGAAGGGGGAGTTCCTTCTGTCTATGGAAACGACAGACACAGCAAAGTGATTGATAAATTGTAAATTATACTATAATGACAACCAGGTGTTATCCTACTGTTTCAGGGACTTCTGTTTCAGTAATGCTAGCCAAACTAAACACATCAACCAATATAAGTTGAGGAAAAATAGTGAAATGTGAATTCTGCGTTCATTTTCTGCTTTTAAATAATACCAAGACACCGTTTCAGATATTCTTATATTATAATTCTCAGAGAAATATCAGTTGGCAAGGCTGAAAATGGCCATAAAATTCTGATTGGTCAATTTTTTGTTAATTTTTACTTTGGATGAATATAAAAATTAAAAACTACTTTCAAACTGATAAAAAATACAGTTTTTGTCATTTTTGTTCTTAATTTTGGAAATTGGTAGTAATGTTAATATCAACAAATGTGCACTAAATAAACTTCAAGATGCTACCAAACCACAAAAGAAGAAAAACTTGTGTTAAAATGACAGGAATAAACAGACAGGAGTGCAACATTTTTGGCAGATTTGAGCCGTTTCTTTGCAGGTGAACGTGAACAAATCTTTAAAAATTTTAAATATAGGACAGTGGTGTGATTAGACCATTTTCCAATAGCAGTGACAAACCTGGAGTTTAAGTTATAACAGACCAAAAAGCTAGAATTTGCTTTTAACTTGTACCAGAAGTCGTCTTTGGGCGGTTGAGACTTCAAAGGGGGTCAACGCTGAATAGAGTCTAGCTCCATGAAAGTGGATGAGCCACTTTCCACGAGTGTGTGTGGCTTCACCCTGAAAACCCAACCTCCTACAGCCTCAGGCATTTGGGACGCACCAAGCTGCATTTCCTCCACAGACAGCAGATCTATAATTTGGCTTACTGAACTTTCTGAATAAAATGTTCATCTTCAGATGACATAAACCCTAAGTGAGCAATTTTGTACATTAATCAAATGTGGATTAGAAACTAACCCTTAAAATTATACATTACGTTGTGAGGTAATGGAGACTGGATTCGCCACTAACACACACAGACTGATAGATTTACCTACATGCATTTTACCGTCTTTAACCAGAACATATAAAATACTAAACACTACAGACTTCTGTCAATATTTAAATAGTTTTAAAGGGATTTTTTTCATGAGCAAATAAGACCAATAAATAAAGAAATGAAGGGAAGACTTGTCTACAGAAGATGAACAGTGAGCAAAAAAACCTACCTTTTGTTTGTTTGCTTTATAGTCCTAATGACAGGGTTTGTTTTAAAACACAAGGTTCATTATGCTCCCAATTACCGTAAAAGAGAACAACCCACCCAGATTTGATTCATTAAGTCATTTACAATGTGAATTAAACTATAATTATTTTAAGAACTTCTTCTTTTACATTCTTAGAAGATAATAAAAAAGAATGCAACCTATAAAGACAAATCCTCTTTTCAGACATATTGGCACCTGAAATTTTCTAAAAGCAAGAGAAACCTTGGAAATGGTAAAGACTGTGTCACTGTAGATAAATCCAGCTTTTGTCAATGCTACTAGGATTACAACTTGTACTAATTTAGAAAACTTTGTACTGATTTAATAATTAGAGTTGCTCTAAGAGAGTGGATTGAGTTTGATGAAAAACTCAAAAATACTGTTGTTTTTTGCTTCCCAAATACAACATATATAATCATTACCGGACCTGGTTGACAACACTCTTCAGTCTGGATGGAGTTACTGAGTGAAGACGACTCAAGTTAGCTACACTAAAAAAAACAAAAAAACTGATTTGATACACGAGCACTTAATTAGCGTAGGATTAGATTTTCATCAGATATCTCGGCATTTAACATCAATATTTACTTTAGAAAAAGAATGTAAGCAGAATGACTTTCTTCTTTTGAGCCTTCGCATTCTTTGCTGCTGTTTAAACAGTAGAAATATCAAATTATAAAGCTAGGAACACAAGCTTTTGGCTATAGAAAATGACTACTACAAGTCAGCTCACACATTTAGCAGTAGCACAACCACTAAAAACAGCATTTCATTTATTAACATTTGTTGGCAATATCAATTTTTCATCTACAAACTGCTTTTTAGTTATTCTGGGTAACAACATAGTATGTGTTATAAATTGAGGGACAACTATTCCAGCAATGCCATAGCTGTCTTACTTTTTGATTTACACACATACTTGTATTAGATTAGATATTAGATTTTAGTCCTTCAGTTCAAAGCATCAGTTTGGCATACTTTATTTCTATTATTTAGCTAATGCACCTCTTAGGATCTTGTCCTCTATTCATGTGGCTTCTGATCATTTTTACCTCCTCCAATTTAAATTCAGGTCTAATACACAAATGCAATACTGAAATTCATACTTTTCCTCATTAAGATATCTGTCCATTTTATATACAAGCCTAAAATAAATGGGGGAAAAGTCACTGAATTACAAAAATAAATTATAAAATATCAGAAAATTTAAGGTGTTTGAAACTCCTCTAGAAAAATAGATAATTATGTGCATTTTCATATATACAGAAAGTGAAAATGGATATTTTTAAGTCAGTGGAGGAAATAAAAGAGGTACATATGGAAAATAATGACTTTTTTGATGAATTGATGGAAATGCGTGTGCAGTGATGAGTGTCTCTACTGAAAAACATATATTTATGTAAAAATACAGGTAACAATGGATGTATGGATGGAAAAACTATGCATTGATGAATGAATGAAAAAATATATGCATGCATCTATTAAGTATTGAGAGATAGATTTATGAATAGATCCTGGATGGAAGAAAATATAATAGTAAAAGTAAAGACAGATGTACTGTTTGAATCAATGGATGCACGAAAGAAAAACAGATATCTGGACAAATGCATGGATCCAACTTTTGGACAATGATTCAAGTAATCTGGAAAGACAAACACTTCTTCCTCATCCTTATTCAACCTGGAAAACAACTAATACTAAATTCCATACTTTTCCATTCTGCGTAGGAATCCTGTGCAGTCCTGAGCGTGGTGAACATTAACCAGCTGTGAGCAAATAATGCAAATATTCTCCAGAGTGTTGTAAGATTCCTGTCGTTATCAGCTCCTCTGTGTTGTTCAGATTTCAGGTCGTTGGCGGCGGAGACAACACCCAGCCTCAGCAGCCTAACCTGGAGCAGGACAAATCTTTTCCCCCGGCGCCTTGTAGCTGCTCCTTAGCCTTTAGCCAACGGCCGACACTCTCCTCATACATAAATTAGCTTAGCTTAGCTACACCAAAAGCCCCGATATAAACTGACTCTCGCGAGCTGTAAACGGTTTGCGTGCGTTTCTGAAGGAACCAGAGCAGAATAAAAACCCAAGCGGGGGTCTCTTTGTGTGCTTGGATGTGGCTAGGCAGCGGTGCTGAGTGCTGTAGTAGTAAATACCGATGTATGAGTGCCCAGCTAGCACAGCTCCAGAGCCAAACAACTACGAGTTTTTTTTCTCCCCTTTCTCACGCGCAGAAAGGAAGATTCATTTCTCCCCTGCCAGCCAACCGCCTGCGTGCTGCCCGTTTCCCCGTAAAAACCTCCCATTCCGAAAGGAGACACGAACCGTACCTGGTTCTCCATGTTTCTCCGGCCTCTGTGATTGTTATAATTATTTACAGCGGCGTTTGTGGAGCGTCTCCCCGGCCTCTCTGCTCCTCATTGTGTGTCAATCCAGCCCCAGAAGCGGAAGGCAGACGGCTCCCCTCCCCTTCCAGACGGCTGCTGGCAGGCGACCAAAACAGAAAGCCCTCCGGACCAATCAGAGCGCTCCGAATTCAAGCCCTACTCTGAAAATTGGCCAATCGGAAAAGGCAAAAGGCGGGACAATAACCGAGCTGCAAATACAATTGAAGCATTTTCTGGTTGTTGTCTCGAGTGACAGCAAGAGAGTCCCAATAGTTGCAGCTCAGTTTCAATTATAAAATGCACTCAATGCTAATTGATTATAAAGGAATAGAAAACAGACTTTTACTCACATATACAGCGGCTTAAGAAAGTTGTCACGCATCTTTAATTTTCTTACATTATGACATATTGAAAACACTGGTATTAATGCATTTTAATAAGATTTTATGTAAAAACCATCACAAAGTAGTTCATATTCAGGGAACAAATGTGCCTTTTCCAATAAAATTCTGCAACCTGACTGTAGATTTCAAAGAAAACAGGATTAGGTCAAGATGTGGTGGTGGTTGAGGAGTATAAATAACTCCTTGTTCACCTGTACAGCGCAACATATCCTGCCATCATCTGTTGGAGTCACAACAAAAAACAAAAAGTCTCTAACACCTGATAAAAAGGCTGGTTCTGTTCTGGCGGCTACTGTGGAACCACTGGAGATGATGATCCAAAGAAGGATTTTTTATAAAATCAAGAAAATTATTAACAACTTTCAAACTTCAGTCAGAGGCTTCTTCGGGGCCCCTGTAATACAGACTGCTACAGGAGATCATTCCTGCCCACAGCCATCAGCATCCACAACAATTCTTTAAAGAACCTTAGACAATAAGTTACAACCATACTTTGGGACTAATGGAGTTTTTTTTTTTTATTATTTGAGAGTTTGACTGGTAAAGAAAAACATATATTTCATGGAGACCATTTAAGAAATCTTAATAAAGTGTATCATAAACTGCTGATCAATCACATTTACAGATATGTGATCAACATTTGAGTCTGTCCAGGCTTCCAAATGTATCCCACTGCTCTTGTTTCTCTAAAAACGGCAATAAAAATGAGGTTGAACTTGAGCTCTGCAGGCACTATCACATGCAAATCTCACCTGTTGCCTCTATCATTGTATTATTTATATTGTTAAGTAAATCCAATGACAACCAAGGACTAAATAGCAATAAACTGAAATGTCTGTTGATACTAAGAAAGAAAGCATTTATGGGGCGGTAACCAATTAGTCTTCATGAGGTCATTATTCGTCAATGCAGCTGTCATGATTTAATTTCCTACTTAAGATCTCTGCTGCATGTCTCTGTCTGACTATAAATGGAAATCATTAGTGTCACAAAGTCTTAATTAGAACAATTATAACAGCATGGATGTACAATACTTGGCACTGATTTTGACTTATTGTGTAAAACAAATATACGCACTACCTGGCATTCTCATTTCACATTCTTAAGAAAGCTTCGTCAGTTTTCTTAAGAATGAGAAATGTAGGAAAGTCAAAACAATCATTCCAGATATTTATATTTCTCTTAATGCTTTGTGAGAAACGTGAAGCCCAACTTGACACATTACATAATATATTTTTGTCCTGTGAAATTAACCACACAAATGATAGGTGCCGCTGTTTCAATAAATTAGAATAGCATCAATAAAGGTAATTTATTAAAGTCGTTCAATTTAAAAAGTGAAACTCGTATATAAACTAATTACACAGAGAATTTAAACAATTTTATTTTTATCTTATTTTATTTATTTAAGCTTTTTTTAAATGGATTGAGAACAAATTATCATTTTCCACAATGACATGTTGAGAGAACATTAAAACTATTTATTTCTATTAATTAAAAAAATTATGGCTTACATGCTTATAAAAGTCTAAAATCAAATTTCTCAGAAAAGATTTTTGGATTAAAAATTATTATTATCAACTGAATGTTATGTTCAAGTTATATCTTACACAATTATGGGTAAAACTACTGACATATCAGTTGTTCCAGCAGCAGTCAGTGACACCATTCATAAGGAAGCCAAAAAAAAAACAACAACATTATTGTCAAAGCAGGTGATTGTTCTTGGAGTCCAGCATCAAATGTATTAATTTAAAGTTGAGTGGAAGAAAAAAGTATGGTAGAAAAACATGGATAATATCAGCCAGTATGGAGGAGAAATTGAAGGAAAATTCACCAGCAGTGGACTGCATCTGAATCTGTGCTTCAAGAATCAACAACCGTCCGTCCATCCCAAACATATACATTTTTACTGGTTATATATCATAGATGAACATAGATAAATAATTGAGCTTCACAATTTGAAAGGAATTACTGAAATAAATAGATTTTTGAATGATATTCAATTTTTCTTCTAAATTTTCTGCTAAATCTATTTATCATTGTATGGATTGCCATCAAGGCTTCTTCCACAACCTCCTTTGAATACTCTAAAGCTTTAAAAAGGACGAATTTACATAATAAAAATCTAAATTATATAGAACTATATTTATAAAACAAGAGATCAAACATTCTTGTATTGTAATAGTGTATTCCTAGGAGTGAATGAATCAACACAAATATAATGGCTAAATTTGCCCATAGAGTTATTATTCTGACAACTTATGGTGAAGTTTTAAATAAATTACCTTTAATACATATTTTATTTAACAGATAATAACGCTTGAGTTCTTTTTGTTGTAATTTGACAAAACACATTGTGGGAAATTAGATTTTTGTGTGTGTGTCATTTTCATGATATTTAAAAAAAGACAACCGCACTTTAATAAAACCTTTGTATTCACTTCAGTGCATGTGCTCAGTTTCCTAAACTGAACGTTCTTTTACCCAGGATAACGCTCCCAGGGCGGCAGAAGTGAACAGATTCCTCTTGTAGCAGCTCTTGCTGCCCTCTAGTGGTGAAAAAACAGGAAACTTTTCTCAAAATTTCAGGACAATCTCGGTCCAATCTGACCATAAAACCAGTCAGCATAAGACCAGGAACTAGTTTTTGGCTACAACAACGTGGGATTTTTAAGGGAGAATTAAACAAAGATTAATTTAGAACCTGTTTGGATGACAGAAAATAAATCCACAATAAGTTTGAACTTGTGCACCAACAAACGTTTATTAGATTTTAAGTCTGATATATATAGATAGTAATTGATAAAAAGTTAAAACAAAAGTTTAACTTTTTCACAATATACAACCAGGGTTAGTGTAAAAATGCAAATTACAGTAGAGGGTAAAATGTTATTCTTTATAAATGGAAGCAATTCAAGATTTCTCAATATTTGTAAGAAATAAAAATTATTATATGAAGGTTGATTATTGCTGTTAAATTCTCCTTAAGAGTCAAAGACATAAAGTCTTTATTAAAACAATAATACTATTTTTTAAAAAGCTTTATAATCAGAGAAACAATAACAAAAACAATTTTTTATTGTTTTTCTATACACCTCAGCTGTTTGTCTGAGGTATATGGAAAAAATAAAATTAATTAAATAAATTCTAAATAAATAAATGGGATTTGGATGAAACTTCCAGAGAACAAATTAAATCAAAGCAGTTTTCAGTTTTGTTGTTTGTTTCTTGTGTAAATCAGAAGCTTAAAATAAATTGGTAAAGAATGGCAATGACAGTATTACGTTTGATACAAAATTAAAACATTATAAATGAAAATAAAATATAATATTTGCATTGGAACGCCCTAAACGTCACAAAAAACCAAAACAATTAATGTAGCAAGATGAGTCACAACCAGACTGGGACATTTGCTCCAGCATCTGCAATATTAAAACATTCGGAAGAATCACATGTTTCTGGACATCTTTATAAAAAAACTACTAAAATTACTAAAAAAATACATAAAAATATGATCAGTTATGAAAATAAACCAGAATTTAATACCTGAAGTTAAACATAAAACATAATTTCAGTGTACAAGTGACAGTCTGTGTGCTGGTTCCTCTTGACTTTTTGTCTTGGTTCACATTTAAAAAACTGAAACTCTAAATAAAGTGTTACAATGATTATTCTCATTTCAGATTTTTATTTTTTTTAAAGGACACTTTGGTTGGATTTTTTTTTTCTTTTGCCAATTATTGATGACTATCTTTGCAGCGTATTGAGCCAGGGGTTTGTTTTCCATGTTTATCCCTCTTTGCAAGTGGATCCTACTGATTTTTTGTAACCTCTTTGCAGACTATGGTCTGGACTGAAGGATGCAAAATCCTGCAAGGACAGCTAGACGAACTGAAATAAAAAATTAATCACTTCATGTTAATTTTAAGTTAAATGGTAACTTCAGTCTAAGCGGTGACATTTATCAGTAGGATTCAGATGCAAGGCAATTCAGTTGTTAAGCAAACATTTGACAACAAATGAAATGCCAGGGGTAGTGATTTGTCAGCACCGTTTTTGGGTCTTTGGAGAGCTGGAGAGAACAATGTGGGGGAATCCAACGGCCCATTTATCACAGGGCCAGTACTCCAATCCAGGCAGCGAATAAGGTATTTCATTGCTGGCATCCAGATAAGCTATGAGCGTGCTGCCGTAGGCTACAGCCATCACAATGAGAATGTGCCTGAAAGACAGATAAAACAGAATATGCACAATGATATCCTGCTTTCTGTAACTGTAAATTGTTTATCTGCCTTTAGCAGATTGAGCGGTGCATACCCAAGGTTGATTGACTGTTTTTGACCAGGAGCTGTATGTTTCTTCAGACAGAAATAATAGAACTGGGAAGATTTGAGGAACTCAATCTTTTCTCACATTATACTGTCAAGACATAATGATAACAAATATGTTGCTTTAACCCTTTCATGCATAGCAGTCACTGCTCCATACTGCTTGTCTAGAAGCAATTTTCTTGTGTTTCTTGTGGATTTTTATGCTATAAAATGCACACAGACCTCTGAAGTGGAAACTAGTGCAGGATACAATACACTGCCAACTACTGGCCATCAACTGCAAGTGCAAGAAGATTTTTGTTAATCCCCCCTCTTTCTACTGTAAAAACTCTTGCAGGTAAATAAAAAATGTTGTGACATCAAGTTAAGACTAATACTACAATTTTCTCCAAATGACAATTTTGTATTTGGAGAAAATTACAACAAGAAAAAAATCCTAATTTCTTTTTTTTTTTTTACAAAATTTTTCCCTTCTTTTTTGTGCTTTAAGAAACTCAAAAATACTGGAAAGAAATCAGGACATAAAGGATCTAAACTAATGTATGAAAGGGTTAATAAGAAAGAGAACTGCTTTTTTGCATTGTTAAATGAAATAATTTCTAAACTGCTTTCAGTCTCCGTAAGGTTATCTTTGTCTGACTTTAAGCTTAACTTGAATATTACAGAAAAGCACTGTGTGTTTTACTCACAGCCCTGTTTTCTGTGAGTAAAACCTGATATCTGATATATTCAGGAAGTGACCAGAGGTCTTACCAGATCCCATGAAGGTAGCAGAAGTTTAACCGCTGCCAGAAACTGCAGCACAAACGATCACTAATCCAGCAGGAGATGGCGAGGACCCACAGAGCTACCGAGAGCTTGGCCAGACGTAGAGCCTTCTGGTCGGTGCAGCTGAGGTTAAGAAAAGATCTGTAGTCACACTGAAACCAAAAAGCTGCATGTTTTGAAGTTTCACAAGATTAAAAAAACCTTATTTTTATTTACCGTCTCATCTCCACAGCCAAGGTGTACAGAAGGTGGAGGCCAAAGCAGTTTAAGGCGTAGGCGTTGGCTGTAGGTTTGACAAACGATGACACAGAAGTAATGACGGTGATCAAAAGGACGAGCCGTGAAAATGTGGACCTGTGGTTGGGAAGTCAGTGGAGAAAGTTTCAGTAAACATTTAGGAATAATCTATTTACATAATGCTCAACTGAAAAAACAAATGCATGAAGGAAAAGGTTTAACATGAGAGAAGAACGACTGATCAGTGTAACGCAGAAGCATCAAACTCAAATGAACTGGGGGTCACTGTAATAATTGTTATTTTTATTGTTATTATTATTGTTATTGTTATTATTGTTATTGTTATTATTGTTATTATTGTTACAATTGTTATTATTGTATTATAAAAATACAAAACTCCAAATTATGTACAACTAATCATGTTCATAAATGACCAATTGACGCCTGTCACTAAACTAACAAATAAACACACTGGAACTTTCTTTCTTTCCAAAGCTATGAAAGCACTTCTATTATTTACTTAATAATGATCAAAAATAAAAACAAACCTAAGTAAACATATTTGTTTTGTCTGTTAGTGCAAATAGTTTTCATTACGTTATTTCCTTGAATAAAAATGTGGTGTACAGTTTCACAACTTTTGAGTCAAATAGTTTTTATTTCATTGGTTGAGAAAATGTTTTTAGTCTGTTCCCTGCAGACATTAACGAATGACTGCACCAAAGTCTGGCTTTCAATTAAAATGTTGTTTTAGTTCCCTCAATTCTGCCTATTTTGAGTTTTGTTGAGGTTTCTTGTCACTTTAAATCCAAAAAAGCTGCTGCTGGCCCTGGCCCCTAACTTAACGTTTTGCACTCGCACATGAAAATGGCTGCAAACAGAGACACAATTATACACCTGTATATTTTTGACCCTAAATCAGACAAAAAAGCAGAATAAATGGAGCCTCTTGCACAACAAGCAAGAATGCAGCAAGTGGCTTCTGGATGGTAAGTCAACAACAAAACACTTGACTTTTCCAGCAAGTGTTTTGCTGGAATGAACAGGAGTAAAACTAGCTGACCGAATGTATTGGAACTCTGCTTGGGTTGCTAGGTAACATGGCTGGACTCGGCTAGAGTTGCTAGGTAACAGCGCAATGCCTGGGTTTTCTAGATAGCAAAAAATACGAACTTATTGGCAAAAAATGACTGGGTGAGTTTGTAAGCGCTTGGGTTGTTCTTAGAAGCAGTTGAGACTCTAATCCAAGTATAAAAATATGAATTTTTCACAATAGGGCTCTAAATCTGTCATTAAAACTCTTGTCCTAAAAAAATAACAAAAAATGTAAATTTTCAACAGCTCAATTTTGAGGGCAAAATCTGTACCTTTCTTGAACTCCAGTTTTTGTTAGTGTGTAGGTTTAGATGACAATAAAAATACTAATGAACCTTGCGCTAACTTGTCGTAGGGTAGGGCAGTGATTTGTAATCTGGTTCAGTGGTATAAAAGTAAACTTACCTGTCTTTGATAAAAGAGGGAAACAGTTTACGAGGGAACCAAGTGGCATATCCTACAGCCAACACCCACAAGATGGAGAGTTCATCCAGCATCTGGCCAACGAAGCTCAGAGTCATGTGGAAGTATGCAGAGAAAAGTCCTACAGAAAAACAAACCCTGTTACTGGAATTTATTCCTGCTTTTCACAAACACAAAAGATGAACACATTAAAACTGAGGATGTGAGGATCGGTGGAGTTCTCACATCTCTAAGAGTTACAGGTTGACGGTTACAGCTACACTGATAATAAATTAGAGGAGAAAACTACAATAGATGGAAAAGTAAGATTACACCTTGGTAGGACTTTTTTTCAAAATCAGTATTATTGGTTTTGAATCATCTAAAAAACATTGTAGTAACAAAAAGAATGAATACTGACACATTTTCATAATTCTAAAAGCTTGTAGTATACATCTGATATGTTTTAATATCCATGCAGCCCTCCAGCAATGTTACTAAACCTGTTCGCATGGGTAACAAAAAACAAACCTAAAATTAATTTTGAAAAATATATTTGGCTTTATAAAGGTTTAAATATGAAAAGAGACTGGCACTCTGACATAAAAATTTTTTTATTGAATTTAAATACAATTAATAAATACTAACTAACTAACTAACCAACCAACTAACTAACTAACTAACTAACTAACTAACTAACTAACTAACTAACTAACTAACTAACTAACTAACTAACTAACTAACTAACTAACTAACTGACTAACTAACTAACTAACTAACTAAATAAATAAATAAATAAATAAATAAAATATTTATATTGTTTTTCACTGACTTTGCTATCAAAGATCATCCAAATAAATTAAATTCCTATAAAATAAAAAAACTGAAATATATATTTTTTAATCACTACAGGCTTTATATTCTTCAACTGAAGAAGGTATGATGTGATTCCTATTCGCAACTCTTCAAAATGGGAAAGACAAGAGTACATGCTATTCAAGTAAAACAAATCCATGTTAATGTTTATCACCTAAACTCGTTCATATCAACAATGAGAGCAAGAACAAAAAAAAGTTTAGACAAATCCAAATGTAAAAAATGAATAATCTCTGTACTACTATCACAAATGTAAAAAAGCAGACATTTCAAAATGCTGCAATTAATTTAACTAAACCCTGGGCTTTGGTGAAATAGAGCAGAAATAAAAACTCCAAGTGTGTTTGGCATAAAACAATGGTTAAGTATGGTAGAGGAGATGTAATGCTGTGGGCCTGTTTCTTTGAAAAATCTAGATATACTTTGGGAAGATCAGAAAAATATTACAATGGTTTAACCCAATGTTAGCTGTTTCCAATACGTTTTTTCTGATTTTATTTTTATTTTACTAATACAAAAAATAGTAATTTAATGGTCTAATACAATCAATTGAAATAAAACTGACTTGCCTACAAAAATCATCATGATCCAGACCATGTGGATCGCCAGGCTCCTCTCCTTGGCATAGGGATGCAGCAGATAGATCATTATAGGAGCAATAATGAAGAAGAAAAAGCTGCTGACCTGCAAGGAAAACAACAAATCAGCAAGTGAAAAGGTGCAAAATGACTTTAAACATTATCAAACTATAGAAACGGGTCATTCTTGCATGATGCGCTGTCTGAGAAGCTTACTGTGTTGAAATACTCCACGACATGTTCAGAGTATCTGTAGTTGTCTTCACACCAGTCGAGTTCTGAGCTCTCATAGGCAAAAACGTCGGCCATCTTTTCACTGGAATAGACGCCTGGAAGAGGCAGTGAGAAGAAAGAAAAACATCAGAAAAATAAACATCAGGTGGAACACACCTGTACCTGTACGCATTCAAATAAAGCTATCCCAACTGAACATTTAAATGTGTGGTTTATGAAAATCAGTTTCATTCTCTCTGTGTGTTGACTTTATGTGCAAGAATTGGAGGAGACTCTCACACTTGTTGTGGTTGTATTTACCTAGAATGCCCTGCAAAATAGTCCACTTCCTGCTCTTAGAGCAGTTTATGGTCCGCTTGGCATTCACATATGCATTCGAGTTTGCTTCAAAAAGACCACATTTTTAGGGCTTGGGTTTGATTATTGTCAGGAAGGGTGTTCCATACAGGTTCATTCTGCAGACATCAGTCTTTAGAAGAAATTTCAAAGTTTAGAAATATCGAAATCCCCCCAACTGGTTCCTAATTTTCAGTCTGTTTTCCAGCTTAAAGTGCTGGAGATGACATCCTGAGTCTAAAGGTTCTGCAGATTTCCACTGCATCCACATTAAATTTTCGGACCTGAAGGTGACCTGTTGAGTAGCTAAAGTAATGCTCTAAATGAACACAATATAAAGCTGTGGTTGTCCTATGTGTCTAGGTATTTCCCTGATGCAACATTCTTGACTGTTGTTGCAGCATCGGAGGAAATGCAATCATTTTAATCAAGTTTGCTGGAATCTAACCCAGCAAGTTTATATGGTCAAAATGTACCATATAAACTTTTGCCAATCACACATTTTAAACTGCAATGAAATTATTCTTCAACTCACTGAATTCACTCCCAGGGCTATAAACTACATCAAGCATTTCAGTAATTTGTTTTTTGTTTACAATTTGTCATTCAGTCCCGTCCTTCCTGTTTGTCAGCCTCTGAATAATCTGTCAACATTTTGTTTGTTCTCTTTCTCCTTTTGCCCTCCTTTTTCCTGAATGACTTGTGAAGGCACCTGCCTTGTTAAACAAACAATTTCAGGTCGGATTTATGCCCGATGTTATCTTTTTTCAACGTTAAAGTGTAACCAACCTCCCTGTGAAAGCATAACCCCGCCCAAAAACAATTTTTGAACAAAATTGCCACGGACTTCTGCACTTCTTCTTCTTCTTCTTCTTCTTCTTTTCTATTATGGCGGATCACAAGCAACTTTAAGGTGCATACCGCCACCTACTGTACATGAGTGTGTAGCTGCATTACTTCACATCTATTAAATTCTATTTTTTAATTTTGTATTCTTAAGATAAATAAACAATGCTTTCCTTAATTTGTGAATATCTGTTATGTTTCCTTCATTTCCTAATATACCTTTAAGATTCCATTCATGCCCTATACTTCTAACTATTCTCTTTAATTCTTTCCTTTTGTGTTCATATGACTTACAGTTCATCAGTATGTGTTCTACATTTTCTTTCTCTCCACATCTCTCACATTTATCATTATTTTTCCTCCCTATTAAATAAAGTATGTCATTTAAGTAGGTATGACCTATTCTTAATCTACTTATTATTATTTCTTCTCTTCTGTTTCTTTCATTACTGCTTCGAATTAGAACTGACTTTTGTACTTCATATAATCTTCTTCCTTTCTTATCTTCATTCCACATTTTTTGCCATTCCTCCATTTCTTTACTTTTAATAAGTGATTTCCCTTCCCCTTTCCCAAAAGGAATTAACATTGCTATTTCTCCCTCTAAAGCCCTTTTAGCTAATTTATCTGCCTTTTCATTGCCTTTTACTCCTTCATGTGCTGGCACCCAACAAAACCAAACATCAATGCCACCCCTATATAATCTAAATAAAATATGATGAATTTCTAATACCAGATCTTTTCTATTATTTCCTTCTCCCTTGATACTTTCTACTACTGCTTTGGAGTCTGTGCACACCACCACCCTGTCTGGTCGAATCTCCTCCACCCACTGTAAGCTTAATATAACTGCCACCATTTCTGCTGTAAAAACCGACAATTGATCTGATATTCTTTTATAAATACATTTTTTAAACTCTGGAATATATATTCCTATCCTAACATACCCTTTTAAATTCTTAGAACCATCTGTATAAATTTTAAGATAATTATTATATGTATTTCTTAAATAAATATCAGTCTTTATCCCTATTTCATTTAAATTCCAATCATTTTTCATTATGCTAATTTTCAAATCTACATTAACCTCTGGTATTAACCATGGAGGAATAACGCTAGTTGGATTAAACTGAGCTATTTCCTTGTCCTCCAATCCATACATTTTAATCCATTTCCTAACCATCCATCCAAATCCATTACTTTGGAACTTCACATATTCCCAACAATTTTGTAAGATAATTGAATTCACATTATCATCTATATTACTTTTAATTTTCATCCAATATGCTAAAGCTAGTTTAATTCTCCTCATTTCCAGAGGAGTTTCCCCAGTTTCAATTAAAAGAGCATTAATAGGTGTTTTTTTATTGCTCCTATACATATACGTAAAGCTCTACACTGTAATCTTTCTATTCTTTGTAATGATGTTTTAGCTGCTGCTCCATATATAATACTGCCATAATCTATTATTGCTCTCATGAGAGCCCTGTATATGCTTAATAATGACTGTCTATCTGCCCCCCAATTATTTCCAGCCACAGCCTTTAATAGATTAATAACTTTTTTACACTTGGTTTCTAATTTATCTATATGTGTTTTCCATGAGTAAGAACTGTCCAACCATAAACCTAGATATTTATATTCTGTTACTCTTTCTAAAGTCTGTCCATATAATGTTATTGTTTCTATATTAATATTTCTCTTCTTTGTGACAACCATATAACAAGACTTGCTTGCTGATAATTTAAAACCCCATTCATAAGACCATTTTTCTACTTTACTAATTGCTTTTTAATATTTTCTACCACATGTTTAATATTTTTCCCTTTCATCCATATGGCCCCATCATCTGCATATAGTGCAGATTTTATACATTTACCAGTATCATAGAAAATATCATTGATCATAATATTAAACAAAATTGGACTAATTACACTACCTTGAGGTATTCCATTTTCAACATTAAATTCATTTGAATAGTCATTCCCAATTTTTACTCTTATTTTTCTATCTAGCAGAAAATTTGCTATCCAATTATACATTCTCCCACCTATTCCCATCTGTTTCATTTTTATAAGTAATCCTTCTTTCCATAGTGAGTCATATGCTTTTTCTATGTCAAAAAATACTATAATCATTATTTCCTTCATTTTTAAAGCTTTCTCTATGTCATTACTGACTCTAGTTAGAGCATCCATTGTTGATTTTCCTGTTCTGAAACCACATTGGTATCCATTAATTAGATTATTCTTCTCAAGGAAGTATCCTAATCTATTAACCATTATTTTCTCCATCCATTTACTTAAATGAGAAGTAAGAGCTATTGGTCTATAATTATTTGGACAGGTAGGATCTTTACCTGGCTTATTAAATGGTAAAATGATTGCCCTTTTCCAAACTTCTGCACTTAGCACTTCCGTATTCTTTAGGTCACTTCCGGTGCGCAGTATGTTAGCAATGGCTCCTCAGTCGCTGCATATTAATTATGTTTATGTAATTATTCAGACATTCTCAAAAGCTCCAACAATGACAAATGATTTAAGCTGTATGTGTAAAACTTCATAAAGAACTTCAAAGATAAGTTAATAAATGGTTTAGCTCTATGTTAGCTCAAAAAATGTTTTTTGAGCTAACATAGACAGCCTTACACAGGTATTATGTAAACGTTAAATGTTTTGTTTACCCGTACGAAATATATATTACACCGAGGGGCGTGGCCAAGGGTGGGGATGAATGAAAAAAAGCTGTGGTGAGAACTGTTGCCAACTTTGCATTAAATTCAGCAACTCAAACCGCCTGCAGTCAGAGCAGAGGAGACCCACTCCCCTCTGGATCTACTTTGCAAATCAATCGCACCTGTGCAATGTAACAGGCGTCACCAGGTGTCACTTCCTCCGCAGCATGAACTTCTATAAAAGGGAAGCTGGAAGGTTGGTGGCCAAGTGTTAATTTCCTGTGTGACCAGGTGTGTGTTGGGCCCACGCTGTTTGCTGGCTGTGGCAGGTTTGGAGGGAAACCGTTTTAAATCGATCCTCTTAAATACGTCTGTGCTGACGTGGTATTTTTATACAGGGCCGCATTGTTAATGACGTTCCGGTGGTAGCGTTACCTGACAGTGTGGCTGTTCGACGCTGCAGGTAGGCTTATACATTTGTCTCCTTTCATTCGATTGAATTGTATGCTTTTGTTTTTTTATATTGCTTTTATTTGATAGGGCTGCACCAGATCTGTTACATCAAGTTTGACTTTAGAGTGCTGCTTTATGCTACAGGTATGTAGCGTTTTTTTATGTGTTTTAGATTAACTTGATTAAAGTGATTTAATAAGCATTTAGTAATTTTTGTGTTTACAGTTTTATTACTGCTTCCTGCTGTTCTTTTAGAGTTTGATTTTCATTTTTGTTAGTCTGCCTTGTTTTGGATTGTTTGTCTCCTCTTAGGCTGCGTTTACACTGCAGGCTGAAGTGACCCAATTCCTATTATCTTTACGTAATGGGACCTGTATCTGATCTTTTCATGACCGTCTGAACAGCAGAGGTCGGGTTCTTTTCGAATGCGACCCAGGCCACTTGCATGTCCGATACGTATCCGATTCAAATGCGTTCAGGTCACATTCACCTGAACTCAACGTCACTGATACTGGACAAATCTCACTAATCGCCCTGATACGCGCAAGCTACGGACTATAATGAGGATTAAGTTGTTAATGTGCTACTCTGGTCGCACAACTTCAAATATGTAAGCTATGCTCCACCGTTAGCCTCCATATTTACTTCCGTAAACACTGAGCACTTCTTCTTTTTATGGCGGTTGGCAGAACACTGAGAATGCTGACGTTATGGCGCCCTCTACTGCGCATACGGGACACTTTCAGGTCCTTTGCCCGTTCAGACTGCAGAACACATACAGGTCGCATATGTGTGGCGGTGTGAAGGGCCCCGGCAAAAAAAAAAAAATCCGATTTTACAAAATATCGGAATTGGGTGATTTCAGTCTGCAGTGTGAACTCGGCCTTGGTGTTTGTGAGGGTGGGCTAACAAACTTCCATCTATTCTGTTTGTTTCGTCCGTGTCTCTGGATCATTTCCTGAATACTCTAATTTCATGTCGCTGTTGATCTGTATATGTTATTTATATATACATATAAGTGTGTGTGTGTGTGTGTGTTGGGCTGTCATATTGTCCTGCTCAGTCAGTCTGCAAACAATGTGACTGTTCAGGTCATTTCCATAAAGGTTATAGTTTTAAATCCAATCAACTCTAAGCAAGTATTAAACATAATTTTCACTAATCCCACTTTGTGTATTAAAACTTGTTTTGTTTTTTAGTATGATGTAATATTCTAATATTTTCACTAGATGCAAGTAGAAAATCACAATAATTAACAGAAATAAAGGTTTGAAAACAATCTCTTTGTGGTGTCTTGCTTGAGATAATGAAATAAATTTTGTATATGCACTAAATCACCAGTTATTGCATACATACAAGGCAAACTTTACAAGTTCAAACAAACTGTTGATTGGCACTATTGCTCATCCGCTCCGTCAGTCAACAATGCGAATATTCAAGTCATTTCCATTCATAAATGTTACAGTTCATTCATCCAGCCTAGCTGAAAACATTACATACTTTAAAATCCAAACCAATATCTGTAATAAATGATCAGATTCGGACTTCCTACCTCCCATGGTTGCGCTCCTCTGCGCTGCTCCGCTCCAGGTGGTGCAACAGGTGGATTGACCTGGGGGGAGGACCGAAACCCTGTGACGGAGTGACGTTATCCGTTCATTATGCTTTACGCCGTAAGGGTTAAATGTCTTCAGATGATCCAAAAAATAAATAAAACGGATGCATCCGGAACTCGTTTTTCTCGCTTTTCCTTAACGGTAAAGTGGAGATTAGGTCGAGGAGCGCACGGTTGGAGCCGGCCAAGCCTACCTGCTGCCTGCATGAGTAATCCCCGGTCTTGTCTTCAAAAACAAACTCGACCGGTCGAGCCATCTCAGAAAAGACTCCAAACGCAGCTTGTGGGTGTTTCAGATCTAATGCTTGAGGATTTTTTTTTTAACTGTGTGTTGGTTCCTGAAAAGCTGGAAATGCCATTTGTTTTAAAAACGCATGTCTCAACCTACATCGTTATTTTTGCTTCAAGTAACGTTGCACGTTTAGTCTTCCGGGTTTCTGAACATCCTCAGATGTTTTTCTGCCCCTGATTGTTTCCACACATACAAAGTATTGGTGATTTTTATAAAGCAATTTAAATAATCTTTTACCAGCAGGTGTAAAATTACTCATTGTGCAATAAATAGAGAAAAAACAAATTTTTATAATGTCATAACCCCCCCTACCTCACAACACTTTTCTAGTTTGTAACTTAATATTTAAAATAACATTGCGAGGCAGATATCTATGGAGAGCCATTTCAGCCAAAATGAAATAAATATGAGTAATTGGCATCTTTATTCCCATTTATACTTATTCATTTATTTATTCCTGGATTTATTCTATGGAGAGCCATTTCAGCCACAATTAAATAATTTCCACTATTTATTTAATTTTGGCTGAAATGGCTCTCCATAGAAAAATCTAGTTTTACTTCTGAATTATTGAGTAATAAAGTATCAGTAGATTTAAAGATCCTCAGCAGTGAGTGTTGGCGTGCCACATATATGAAGATATTGAGCAGCCAAAGAAACAAGAGGATGTAACTGAATTCAGGAGGATTTGGCCAATCCAATTACAGCCGACTGCTGAGCTGTGAGCCTTTAAGAACTAAATTGTCTTCTTAACACTGGTACAGATATCTCTTCTGTTTTAATTCAATTCAGAAATACTTTATTGATCCCAAAGGGGAATTAAATGTTGTAACTCTTTATTTCAAGATACTTCAAAAAGTAAATCAGTAAAACCAACACTAAGTTGTTGTAAAAAAAAAAACATTGAATATGTAATTTTTTCTGTTTGCTGCTTGTTTAGAATCACATATGAGTCCCTACATAAAATGGAGAATTTAGACAAAATAATAGTCAATTAACTCTCAAAAAAGGCACTTTGTTATTTTATTTTTTTTCATCATGGTATAATTGAGAGCCAGATGGCAACATTCAAATCCCCCAAAATCTGCAGTTATTATTTGAACCCAGTTTCTTTTCTGTTGCATGCTAGGCTAACTGTGTCGCATAGCAGCCAACAAAAACCTTAAAAACTCTGGATCTGGTTGTCAAACAAGTGAAATGTGATGAAATTCTTACTCAAGACTTAAGACTGTTTAATATATAGCTTAGCAGTAGTTTATGCTAACTGCTTAGCAGGTTAAAGGCGAACTTTAGCTTAAGTCAGTGTTTCTCAATTCCAGTCCTCGGGGCCCCCCTGCCCTGGATGTTTTAGATGTTTCCCTTCTGCCACACACCTGGATTGAATATTTGGGTGATTAACAGGCTCCTGCAGTTCTTGGTGGCTGCAGAAGATGTCATGCAATCATTTGAATCAGCTGTTCTGGTATAGAGGCACATCTAAAACATGCAGAGCAGGGGGCCCCGAGGACTGGAATTGGGAAACACTGGCTTAACAGGTTAAAGGCGAACGTTAGCTTAAGTGAACAAACCTGTTTTCAAGTTAAAGGCGAACGTTAGCTTAAGTGAACAAACCTGTTTTCAAACAGAAATCTCTAGCACTGACATTGTAGCTATAGGCTACATTCTTGAAAGTCTTTAAGTGAAGTTTGAAAGTGTTGGATTGGGTGATATTATAATAGAAAATTTTCCTTGGAAATATAACTGAAAACAAGAAAAACACCAAATATTGAAATAAAAGTGTTCTGCTTCTAAAATTATGATTGATATGCGAGATTAACTGTTGCTCTGTTAAATATATTTGTAACTATTTGGAGTCCTTTATCTGATTTCACTTTTACTACAGCCATATTTGTCACTTCCAAATAAAGGAATCAAAAGACACGATATTTTAAAAATACTTGACTTTAATATTTAAAAAATAATCAAACATAAAACAAAGAAATGTTATTGTACAAATACTGTAATTTCTGGACTACAAGCTGCTACATTTCTTCACAAATGTAAAACACTGCGATGCGGCTAATATAAATGCTTTTTACCATAGAAATGCTGGACTGCTGTGATGGAGAGAAAAAAACAAATTTTTCCCAAGACGAAAGTGACAACTGAAAAGAGACTGAGGGAGTGTGTGAGGCTATTTAATACCGACTCTGAAGAAGACGACGTTAGTGGTTTTAATGCAGTGGAGGAAGATGAAGATGGTGATAAATTACTTTTCCTTTCTTTTTTAAGCATCGGAGTTACAGGCACTGTTGGAAAAACCATTTACGGTCCATATTTCAATGATCAGACGTTCGCAATAGTCCGGAAATTACGGTATGTCCGTAAATGAATTTTCTTCTGGTTTGTTGCTGCAATATCTCTTATAACTTATTGTCAATGCAATATATACCCATGCAAAGAGTTTGCTTTAAGATGTATGAAAATATATTCCTTGATGACAAAATACCAATAATCCTGACTTAAAAAAACAATAAAAACTACAATTTTCTACTAAAAAAATTTGATTTTATCTGAAGCAAGTTCGTTACTTGAGCGCCAAAGTATCATTCAAGTTTCTGTTTTTGTTGTAAATCTTGTTTACTGCATGGAGGTAAACACAGATTTCTGTTTGTTCAGTTCATTTTCAGCTGAAGCCCGGAGTAATTCTGGAAGATGAAGTCAAAGATCCTGTTGGTAGGCCATTCACAACGGGATCGTTTGACTTAAAGGAGATGAAACCGGAGCAGCTCATTGTCGTCCTATTTTAACAATCATGATGACGCCTCCTGTCTTGTCTTCATACCTTATGCTTCCACAGGTAATTAGCAAGGGCTCAAATGTCAGCAAAATGTCACCCTTGCACTAGGTTCTCCATACAACTTGAATAACTCTCAGGCTGTTTTTTTGTAAGCAAACAGGGTCTGCTGCTATGGTAAAATACGCCTTGTTCTTGTTAAACACAAGAATGTCCGTGAAAAGTCCTCATCAAATCTTCTCCACATAATTACCGGGGAAGAGACCTTCCCTTCCTCGAATCCTGCCGGTCCACCAGCCTGATGGATCTGCAGAGGAAAAACAAAAAACACCGTCAATGTTCAAGAATTCAAGCTACCTGAGTGAAGTTGACCCTCCATTTTTCTTAAAATTAAACCAAATTGGTGTCAAAGGTTATGCTGTCTTTGTGCTGCAATAATTTTGTTTATACCGCCGTGTTCCCATTGGTCATCAAAGATCAACCAACCAATCCACATTTACAAAATCAAGCATATTTGGTGTCAATCAGCTGTGTTACATTTGTGCTGCAATTTTTTTTTTATTTGTGCTGCTGCCATTTTAAAGATATTAATAAATGTTCCTAGAGGTCATCAAAGGTCAACCAGCCAGTAGACACTTACAAAATAAAGCAAATTTTATGTCTTTCAACTATGCTACAAATATTTTAGCGGCACAAACATAGCATAAATCATTTATATCAATTTTGTTGGATTTTGTTAAAGTGGGAGGGGATGAACAGGTTGACCTCTGGAAACATTTTTAAAATAAATCTTAAAATTATAACCGCAGAACAAACAAATTTATTTGCTGCGGCACCACATTTTGTTTGATTTTGTAAAATCAAAATCAAATCAAACTTTATTTGTATAGCACATTTCAGCAGCAAGGCATTTCAAAGTGCTTTACACCAAATCAAACACAAAAACACAATGCAATATAGAATCAACAATCAAAACAGAACACCAAGTCAGGTTCCGTCAATAAATTTGCAAATGATTAAATGTGGGCTAGCCTTGTTGACCATTGCCGACATCTGGAAACATTTATTAATATTTTAAAAATGATGGCGGCACAAAAGTTTTGTTTAATTTGAAAAAATGTAAGAGGAATCTTCACTTGAGAATTCAAACTGATTGGCTACGTACCCTCTTTGACGAGGTCGAAGACGTCGTTCGCCTCAAAGCTGATCTCGTCCGTGTCCTGTCCAACGTACTGATACAAGGCCCGGCAGCGCGGACCCTGAGGTCGCGGCTGAGGCTTCGGGGCAGGAGGCGGTCGATGGCTGATGCTCCTTTTCCTCTGCTTCCTATAACAAAACAAGAACAAACAAGTAAAGGGGTGTAAATAATGCACACAAAGAAAAACAATGGCAAGCAAACAAAAGATGTAATGGGCTAAATAAAGCTAGGCATAGAAAAAGTACAACATTGTGTATTGATGATGTTTGTTTGAATTCAAATTAAAAAATACTTTATTGATCCCAAAGGGAAATTAAATGTCAAATTCTACAGAGTTATTGTATGTGGTGAAAAGGATTTTGTAGAAAGTAAAAAGTATTTCTGGCCACAAGTGGGTAGTAACCAATTAGATTTACTATAGTAACTTAAAAAAAAACAAAAAAAAATTCTTCTTCTTACAGGTTTTAGCATTTAATGGAGCTAAATGTGTTTATTTAATTTTGTTCACTCCCCGTTATGTTTTTTTCTCAAAGAAAGTAACCCGGCCGCAACTGGTGTAGCTTCCTTCTTTTTTCATTCTCAAAGTAAGTGCTTCCTTGTTTAGACAGGAAACTTTTTACCACAAGCTATTTATAATTAAATGATTTGGACATTTGGATATTAGTCCGACTAAAATAAATTTGATTCTGATTGAATTCTGCAGATTCATATCACTGGGCTGTTTTGCATTGTGATCTAATACTAAATAAATAAATAGAACTGAATTTAATTAAAAGTAAGTAACCAACATGTAAACCTAATAAACTGGTGGTGTCCCTTTAAAGGGGCTAAAAGTTTGTTCTAGATTGGTATGATGGATTATTAGGGCCAGACTAAGAGATTTCTTTTTTCAAATTACAATATTATCATAATGTTACCAGAATAAAGTCATAATACCAGCAGAATAAAGATGCAACGTTAACAGAAGAAAGTTGTAAAATAAAGAAAGAAAAGTTTTGGTAGAAATCGAGATGTGACGCGACCAGCTCGTCAAGTCCGTGTGCTTCTGTAACTCAACTGTTGGCACAATATTTTAAAATCCCTGTTACTGATAATAATTTATTGCTCATGTGTTAAACGATTAAGTATTTCCTTCTTTTTAAAACCGATACAAAAGTATAAGTTCATATGATGTTCAAGATTTTTAACTTTATTTTTAATTTATGTTTTAGTGGAGGAATTTTCATAAAATTACCACTTCATCCTTCTGATATTCTACCTTATTCTGGTTACATTATAACTTTAATCTGGTATCATGATGACTTTATTCTTTATTATTTTGACTTTGTTGTCATGTTTTTATTATGTTTATTCTCATAATATTATGACTTTATTCTTGGTGACGGTCCTTTCTAGAACTATTTTTTCATTCTTTACATTTTCCACCTTAGATTTCTTATTTGTACTGACGGTACATCATCTGTAAAGGACAGAAAGTTTTATAAACGGGCATTTTTTGTTGTGGAGACAAACAGACCTCACCTTGACAAGTCCTAATAACCCGCTGCAATGTGTTTGCACTGGTTTTACTCAGAGCTGCACCCATCCTCTCAAAGCACCTTTTGTTTGTCTGCGTCTCACCAGCTGGCCTCTCTTACCCTGACATGCCTTGGTCAGGCACGTTGAGGAAGTCCAGGTTGCCCTGGTTGTGCTGGTTCGGGGCCGGGGCCCGGCGGCTCCGTTGGGAGTCCAGTTTGGGAAGTGGCGCGTTGGGAAGCGGCGTGTTGGGAAGCGGCATGTTGGGAAGCCGCGGTTGTTTGTGTGGGGAGGAATATGTGATATCTGCTTGCTGGTTGGGGTGGGCTCTGGAAAACTTGGCTCCGCCATTCGCATGTGCTAGAAAAAATAAAATAAAAGTTAGAAGACATGTTTTCCTCTTAAAGGTTAGAGAACTTAACTTATAGAAGTCCTGAAGCAGAAGCTTCAAACATAAAGTTTAATGCTCCAGACTTTTTTTGTTGCAGCTTAGAGCTTAGTCACAACTGACAACAATAACAAATATTCAAGGCAATGGTTTACGATATTTGTTGTGATTTGTAAATGCACTGAATTGAATTGGTTCTACAAATTCAGCTTATCTTGTGTAAGCCCCATTCTTTACTGGATTATCACATAAGGCAAAAACCAACTATTTTTAAGACCCAAATGCCGTCCTACTGAAAGGTATCTCCATTCCTGGAGCTCATTCTGCATGAATCCTCCTGATGACACTCCAATCCAAAACAGTGATATCATAATCACTGCAGCACATACTGGTGGAACCAGCATAGGGAAGCAAGCAGTGCTCTAAAATTTAGCTTAGCTGTGCCTTTCATTCTACCACACTTTTTCCTTCCACTCAACTTTCAGTCAGATGCAGCACTACATCAGAGGATTTGTAATACCACATTATGTAGTGACTCTGCAATATGTTGTAATGTAATAATGTATTAAAGTCGGGCTTCAAAATGTAATAAAACATCAATAAACCAATTTTGCACTGATTATTACAAAATACAGCGGTAGATATTTTCTAGAAATTACATTACGCAATAAACAATTACAAACTTTTAGTGTTCATCATAATCATTTTAGTTTTAATAATGACCATTTTCTAGATCTTAAATGCATTTAAATTGAAACTTTGTTAATTTAGATGCTTTTTTAGACTCCTAACCAGAACCTTCAATATGTTTCATTACATTTTGCATTGATTATTATATAATGTGGTTTTAATAATATTTTATTACATTTCAAAGGTCAATTTAATTACATTCTTACATACTGCAGTGTTACAGTGGCTTATATGTGGAGATGATTGTCTCCCCATGGCCATAACATGAAAACAACAAAACTTTTCTGTTTTAAGCTTTTTTTTCCATCTTCTGTTTTTTGAAGTTAAATTTTGAGTTGTCATTAGTTGAGATACATTCACCAAAATAAAAACTTGAAATGTATCAATCAGTGTTTAATGGAAGCAAGTAAAATACAAATTTCACTTTTTAAATTAACTCATTAAAAAACCGCCAACTTTTTGTTTGCAATGGTTTGTATATTTTTTATATTTCACTGAAAAAATAGATGGAGCTCCAGTTTAAAAATGTTGTGTTAACTGAATTTTGTCAGACTTAATTTATTTACATTTGTTTAACCTGACAGCTTAATAAACATAATAGATTAACTTGAATAGACTTAAAATTATCACTTGTGACCTATTAATGCAATATATTTAAGCAGGATTACTTTTTGTTTCTTTTCAGTGTATCTTTAAGAGCTATTTAAAACTGAGCTCTAACTTTTATGAATTTGAAGTGCAATCTGAAGAACTGGTGCTGCTTAGAGCTGTTAGAATAGTAAACGATACCCGTGTGTTCAGCTATTGTGCCAGGGATTAATAAATTAAATCAAAATGCAAACATAAGTCAAAGGAAATGCAAATGAGAACATAAATTGAGGTTAAGGAGAGTCACACCTCTGTTAGATATGTGGTTTCTCCCTCCTCCTCGAACGTTTAGACCAGACTTCCTCGTTGGCTCTAAAGACAAAATTACATATTAAAACATCTTAACAAAGAACAATATGATAAAGTTTGCTGCAAAGATACTTTAATTATTCATTTTGACTCACTGGAGGACTTGGGGAGACCGTCTCCTACAGAAATGGTGAGAGTCTTCCCTCCCGGTTTGAGCTGAGCCAAATCTCCTTGACCTCTTTGAAAAACTACAACCCTGGAGGTCCCTCCGCCCCAGCCCTCCTTCTTCACTTTGAACTCCAGTCTGAAACACAGAAAATCTGCATCAGATGCTTTTATTTCTGCGTCATCAGGCCTCTGAACACTCTCTGTTGTTCTACCTGTCAGAAAAGGAGATGGTCAGCTTTCTCTGAGTCACTTCCTCATAGCGTTTAGAGAGCAAACTGAGAAACTCTGTCTTAAAGTTGGACTCCAGCAGACTGTCATACTGGGCCTCGTGCAGAACGAAGAAATCATCTTGTCTGGAACTGAAAAGAGGAAAAGAGAGCCTTGAAACTTCTGTCCTAAGATTAAAAAAGAAAAAGGAAGCAGTACTTCTTAGAAACAGAAATAAGATCAAATTAGAAATCAATCTATCATCATATGAAATTATTCTGTATTCATAGAACCACAGACTTCCAGTCAGTCCCTTTACATTTTTCTTATTACTGAAACATAATAAACTAAAAAAATGAAGCTTTATTCCAGGACTGATGGCAGGTGTTACGCAGCATATGTGCTCATCAGTTTAATTTACTGCTGTCTTTATGGTATATTATAAAATAACGACAGTTTAGCTGCTTCCTTCTGATGAGATTCAGCCTCAGTTTAAATGTGGAAACAGATGTCAGGGGGGAGTTTCTGCATTTAAGTCTGACTATCAATTTGTTCTGCCATAAAGTAACATGCTGCACCCAATAAACCACTGCATATCTGCAAGAGAGCCTACACAACTTTGCAAGCAAAAAACTGCGCCAGCAACTGGTGCCGTGGGATAGTGCAATTAGAAATTATGTAAGATTATATACCAGGAGCTAAGTCCAAAATCTTCCTATGTTACTAACATGTCGTTTTTTCAGCGATATTAATGTTTTGGATCGGCCAAGGACTTGAAACTGACAGAATCTGTGAGCTAAAAGATTAGAGCGACAGAAAGTACGCCTTCTGACCTCAAAGACTAGAGCACATCACCAAAAATAAATAATAAAAAAAACACCAGCGGAAACATGCAAAAATACTATACAGTTAGGGTGACCAGACGTCCTCTTTTTCCCGGACATGTCCTACTTTTCAGACCTAAAAAAATGTCCGGGGAGAATTTCAAAATCGTCCGGGATTTTGGTGAACTGCCTCAAAACACATTATATAGCGTTAGCATGAATATTGTTTCAAAGAAAGCCATCTTTGAACTCTGGTACAGAAACATCTGCATTTAAACATCATAAAACTGTGAGTCCTACCTGAGGGAGACACTGATGATGTTTGTAAACTCCATTTTACGTTTTAAAACCTCTTTAATCTGCCCTTTTTCAGGTCCTTTCTTCACCTTCTCTAGACCAATCAGATAGATCCCCTTAGGGGTCAAGATCAAGTCTCTCTTGATAGACTGTGAGAGAAGAAAAAGAAGAACTGACAATTGTGTATTGCAAGAAAGTGGAAGAATAAGAGTGAACACAAGCGTTTATGTTTTAATCCCTATTTCTAACAGGCACCTTGAACCTGCGGTCGAACTTTGTGACTGAATCAGCAAAGTCGACGCGCTCCCTCTTCGCCAGGAACTGCCGCAGCTCGGGTCTTTGCTCCAGGCCGAGGTAGTCGCCAACAAAGTTCCTGTTGATGCTGTTTTTCCTTCGCTCCTTCGAGTTGTACAGGATATCTGAGGCTGCGTGTCGAGAAGAAGTGAGGACACGTTTAAAAAACAGAAGTCAGGCTGTGTGAAAAGCAGTATGGAGAAACGCATGCTGTGGGCGCTGCTCACCCTCTTCCCTCATCTGTTCGTACTTCTTCCTGGCGTTGTACCGTCTCCAGGCCTTCTGAATTATTCTGGCGAAGGTGTCAAACTTCCTTTCTCTCATCTCCTCAAGAAGAAACAGCTGAAGAAGAAAAGTAATGTGATAATGTTAAATATAAAACTTAAACTTATTTAAATTTATTTAGTATTGCTTAGCATCAACTGTTGGGAAAACGTAATGACTAATCTAGACCCAGGAGGAACCTGAAGTAGTAGAAAGTGAAGCTTTTATAATATAATATACAAAACTTGTGCTTTTAGCATGTAAAATAGTAAATAGTAGCAATTTATTTGTTTATTATGTATTTTGCAAAAAAGTTCATTGCAAGTTCCTCCTCCAGATGTTCAATAAAAATTTCCCTACTGATCCTGTTTAATATTGTGCATACATTTGGAATTGTCAATTATACTTTAAACTGTATGTATATAAATTATATTGAGATGTAAATTTTTTAAAATGCCGCAGAAAGAGTTCTGATGAAAATTAAAAGGAAAGATCACATTTCTCCTCTTTGAGCTTCACTGTTCCCTGTTAAATAAAAAATATATTTTAAGATTCTCCTCATATGTAAAATCCATTTAAAATAAAAAAAAATCTGATTATATTATCTGATTAAAACAGTTCATGCTTGAATGGGTTTCTGTGAGAACTTCATAGCTGACAATTTTGGCCGCTAGGCAAGAAGTTTGTGCACCTCTTAAAAACAGCAATGTTTGCCCGGTTATTGGACACGTGGGAGCAAGACGAGGTCGACTCCTTGGATCGAGGTACAGCCCAATCCTGCAGATGTTTCTCACTGGTTCTGACTCTCTCATGTGTCATTCAGTGGTTACATTCTAACAGCCAGCAGATGCGATCCAAATGCACTTTTTCCACCCAATTGCAACCCCTATTTGAACTTAAATGGCCAATTCCAATATTTTCCCCAAAAATAATCCCATCTGAGCCACTTCCACTAAATTTAAAACAGATCCAACAGTTTTCAAAGCCTCTGCAGTCTGAACGGCCATGTCATATTTTGTCCAGGCGTCATAATTCTGCACCAGTACCGTAAATCTGGATGGAAATTATGGCTAAATATTATTGTTGTAAACATTTGAAAGAAGTCTGAGTCACTAAAGTACTTTGCATCATAATCACAGCACTCTTGGCTGTGACTAGAGTCAATTCTACACAAAAGGCCATTGGTATTAGGTGTGTTTTCTTTCTATTAGCTTCCTTTATGACTTTATGATATTGCAACATGCTGGCTCTCATTTCTGAATAGACTTTAAAATCAATCCATAAATGCCTCCACGATTTATTTTTCTGTAAACAATGCTCTGCTTGTGCGACGTGGATGTTCTTCTGCGCATGCGGGTTGCTTTGGAGACATAAACCGATCACACTTAAGTCTGATTGAGGTCGGATTTAGTTAAAAGTATGAACCACCAGGCAAATAAATAAATAAAAAATCTGCAAAAAACTGGAATTGAGATTCAAGACCTGTCATACGAATGTAATCTAAGAATCTAAGTTGGCTCTTTTTGTTCAGACAGTAAACAAAATAACATACGACAAAGCACAGACTGCACACAGAAATCTTAGTACCGATTCTGGGTTCTTGACAAAGACTTTTGTACGTCCCATCTGATACTGGTCGGTGTCCATGTTGACGGACCGGAGGAGGTGGAGGACCCCCTGCTGCTCTGGTCCCCTCCAACACGGCCATGTTTCAGCCGTAAGGATGGCATACCTGGAGCCAAAACGCACCCAAAGCAATCTCAGTTTTCTTTCAGAACAAACTCAATTAAACACGAATCAGAAAAAAAACCTCACCTATGCAGAAATTTAGTGAAGAGTCGGCGATAAGCAAATCCTGCTCTTCTCACACGAATGTTTTCCCTCAGTCCGAGGTATTCCACTTGATGCCTAGCCCTGAAAACAGTCAGAATATCCCGGTTAACATGGAATAATCTCCTGCTGGACGCTTTGCTTCGTCACAATGTGCATGCAGACCTGCTCTCCTCCCAGTCTTTCGGCCTTTTCGTCTCATTTGGTTTAATACAGCGGATATAGTGTGGTGTGCATTTCATCAGAGTGCTCACTAGCTCATTAGCTTGTCTCTGTTGGAAGCATCATCAGGTTTTTAATACATTAAACACAGAAAATTTAAGTATTTACTTATTTATATATTGACTTACTTTGATCTTTGAGCTGGCTGTGGTCGGCCTGCCTTTCTTTTCCGTGTTGAGGTTCTCAGGGAACAAGCTGCGGATGAAGTTACTAAAGCAAGAAATTAAGATTTTTATTCATTTTAGCAAGAACAATTGCAAAAATTTATCTTTGTTATTGCTCAAAATGCTTACAATTCGCTGCTTTGCATGAGCTCAATGAGGTCAGGGAAGAGGACATCTCGATTTCTCTCACAGAATCCGTTGATATCATACGACACCTGCGGAGAAATTAAACTTCACCTGTGATTCCCACGTTATTGTTCCTCCTGGTGTGATTAACATCTTCAAAGTCAACTCGAAAACTGGAATTTCTGCACCAAATGAGTCAAGTCTGACCTTCCCAGCGTAATGATGGATAACAAATCCAGAGTTCCAGCTGTTGAAATGTTCGTGGGTTCCCACAGCGGCCTGCAGCTTCTGCAGCAGCGTGCCGTCTGCGCCCTCGCCTTTGGCGTGCATCGTGGCGCAGACGTCGTCCAGGACGCTCATGATGCCAGGAGGGCTCTGCAAGCAGGAGGCACCAGGAAACAACTTTACCAGTTTAAAGGTCTCCATAAAACATCTATGAAAAGATGATTTTACTCGATGGGAAACTGATGTTTAAACAAAAAAAAAAAACAGTTTTCAATGTAATTATTAGGAAAAATGATATTGAGGAAATTTAATGCCGGTTTTATTCCACGTAGCAACAATAGAAAAACTCTTACTCATCTTATTTTAAGCTTAATTTGGTTCTGAACCTTCACGGTTTGTTTCAGTTTCAATTATTTTAAGCTTTATTATTGTTTTGACTGAATTAAACATGTTGAATTATATGCTCTTTTGTCTTTCCTATTTTGAATAATGACAAACTAAAATGGGCCTTGCTGTATTGCAAAGCTATTTATTTTGCGCGCAACATAAATAGATGAAACAATTTACAAAAGTCCTTTAGTTACACTGATTTTAGAGGAAATCTAAGAAAATGCACAAATAAAGGTTGGATATTTCAAATTCCTTATGTGTGAGATTGTGCAACACAAATAAAACACATTTTTAGGGCTTTTATGCATCTTTACCAAAACTGTCAATATTGACAAGCACTATCAATATTTAGCTTACCAGTTTATTTTCAATGAGGTCGCACACAATCTTGTTGTTAAAATACTCGATGGGGGTCCATTTAATGCCTTCCTGAACATATTCTTCCTGAGGACATAAATCAAAAGAAAGCATTCTTAATAAAACAGGAGATTTGGAACAACAGAGCTTAATGAAAAAGACATTAAATGTTTACCTGCTCAGCCTTTAAGGTGAGTTCAATAAAGATCTGCTGCAGCTTCTCATTAACAAAGTTTATACAAAACTGCTCAAACCCATTTTTCTGCAGAAGAAAATACATCACAATCCATAATAATCACTAAATAAAGCCACCACTTTATGTTTTATTGCCTGTTTACAATTGTTATGCACCTGTGAGCTGTGAAAACACTAACCTGAAAAATCTCAAAGCCATAAATGTCGAGCACACCGATGCTGAACTCTTCATAGGGTTTCTGGATGGCTTTATTTATGGCCTAAAGTACACAGAGCGCAGTCAGAGAGACATAAAACTAATCTCTACTGAGCAAAATGTGTTTAATTTAGTCTGTTGTGGCTGTAAATCAGGGGTGCCTAAAGTCGGTCATTGGAGGGTCGGCATCCTGCATGTTTTGGTTCTCTCCCTGATGGTAGTAACAACCTTTTCACCATGTCAGTGTTCTTCTTAGGCCTTCTAACGAGCCATCATTTGATCCAGGTGTGTTAAACCAGGGAGAGAACTAAAACATGCAGGATGCCGATCCTTGAGGACCGACTTTGGGCACCGCTGCTGTAAATGGACGGTACGACATGCTAACCTCTACAAGGTAGTCAAAGAGACGTGCGTAAAGGGCTTTGGCTAAGGCGTCACGCGTGTAGGTCGCCTGCTCCTGGTTGAGTGTTACGTTGATGGATTCTGACTTCCCGCCCCACTTGGAATCCATCTTTCGACTCGTCAACTTGTCCTGCAGCCTGGTGGGGTCGATTCCCAGCAGGTAGGCAGGAAAGGCAAGCACTGACAAACAAAAGCAACCACAAAACACATCAGCTATTTAAAAAAAACAACAACAAAGAAAACAATCTTCAATGATAAGGCAGTGGCACCAACATATAAATACAGTAATTACTATTTTGTATCAAAATGTTTGGTTTTGTTTGATTTGACTTTATTGAACACAGTGTAATAAAAGAATAAACAACGCTACATCCAAACAAAATAAGTTTACAACAAAAACAAACAAAACAAAAGAACAATAGTAAAGTATATTTACACGTTCAAAGGAGTGTATAGAAGAATAAACTTATTTTACATTCACCCCTCGTACCTTTGTAGCATCAGGCGACAAATTACTATTCATGTTAACTTGGTTTTAACAGCTTTCCTATATCCATATCTATAACTAGTACAGTTGGTTAGTGTTTCATTTATTTTGGTACAAAACCAACTCTACTAGCAACTCCAGCAAAGTCCAGCCCGTTACCTAGCAACTCTACTGGCAGAGTTCCACTTGTCGCCTAGCAACAACAAGCAGAACTCATCCAGTGCATTTTGTCAGCTAGTTTTACTGCTGTGTTCACCATCCAATGGCTACTATCTATCTATCTATCTGTCTGTCTGTCTGTCTATCTATCTATCTATCTATTAATAAAAAACACTTTAGAAGATTGACAAATCAGCTGAGCACACTTTAATAATTAGCTGGGATTCAGCAGGTTTTGCAATGGTGAGCTCTAATTTAGTCATAGCCCTCAGAGGAGGCGTGTTGTTACTCTGTCCCATCGTTGGACCAGGTTAATGAGCGTGTTAGTTTGTATGTTACACTCACAGTCTGTGCTTTCCACCTCGCTCTGGTTTCCGGCCTCGATGAAGCTGATGTTGCCTAGATGGAGGATACCTGCTGTGATCTGCAGCACCTGAGCCTGGATGTCACTGGGGATGCCGATAACCTGCATGGCTTCCTGCAAATGAGCAACAGCTCAGTGATGAACTGAAAATAATAATAGCTTCATTTATAAAGCGCTTTCATACATTTACAAGGAAACAAAAAATGTCTTCAGTGATGCGAAACATTTAGCCAGATATTCCACAGGAGTGTTTGTGGTTTTCATGAGTGAATACCATCGTCTCAGAGAAGTCTTTGCTGTCATTGGTCCCGTCAACCTTGTAGGTCCCAGACTGGTTGAGGTAGTAGTAGTAGTCTGGAGTCATGAGGCCCAGGCCTTCTTTCTGCTGTGCGTTGGCGCCCTCTATCAACTGGAAGCAGACGGTGCAGGCAAACGGTCAAACATGTAACTTGTTCTTTGCTGCAAATATATTATCAAGGTTTAAATCGGCAGATGCTTTGCGCTGTGCTCTTTAGTCTCTGACCTGGTAGTAAATGTGGAAGTTCCTCTCACTCTCATTCTGGCTCACCACCCTCGACTTCTCCAGCAGGAAGTTAGAGATTTTGCCACCATCTGGTTCCCCACCTCTGCTGAACTGAATCTCAAAGTATTTTCCCTGGTAAACACAAAATCAGTCATCACATTTGCAGCAGAAAACAAAATCTGCATTTTTATATATCTATAAATATATATATTATGAACGAGAACGCTATGTGCATGCATGAGGCTGCAGTGACCCATAAACAGGCTTTCTGACGCTTCAACGAGGCTTACAGGAAATTTCACCAGCTAAAGCTGCACATGTGGAAGTTCATGTGGTTTAATGGTGTGAAATTAGCGCATTAGCATCAGTGGTGAGAAAGAAGTGAGTCAAGTCGAGTGGGTTTTGTGTTACTCTGTGTTGGAGACAAAGATTTTTAGCATTTTGTAACCAGAAATGATAACTTTGTGCAGCAGCTTCACATTTATTTCAGAGAATTCTTATTTACAGAAATGAAACCGAGTCCTGATCAATATGTTTAAAGCCAGGCTATGTTCTGCAGGCATTAAAACAATTAATGTTATGCGTAAACCTAAAACTAATGCGAAAGCTAACTGAACCAACATTACTTGTGTTGTTTTGAACGTCTGTATATATAGGGGCTGCAAAAAAACTAACTTAAACTTCTTTAAAAAATGTTTCTTTCACATGAAAAAAAATACAATTGTTAAATATATATATATCTATATATGTATAGATATATATATAAACATAATTTTTTTTATAAAAACGTGCAAATAAATGAAACTAAATAAAATATTTAAAATAATATACAAAATATGTTCTGTAAATATAAAAGACCACATAAAGCAGAATGTATTAAAATGATAAAAACTAATCACATAAGCACAGTTTTGAAGAATAAATATTTTTGAAGAAATGTGAGGAAATACATGTGACTTCCTGGCTTGTCTTGTGTCAAGTGATGTTTGAGAAATAAAAGCTCTCTTACAAAACGACTGGAGTTGTTGTTCCGGACCGTCTTGGCATTTCCAAACGCCTCCAGCAGAGGATTGGACTGTAGGATGATGTCTTTTACGTGCTGTGACGCATAAGCACCGGTTATTAAGAAACAATTACTCAGATTGATTTTGAATCAAAAATAAAACACATGCTGTTTGTTCCTGTTTCTACCTGCACTTTGGATCCACCTCCAGACACTTTGGAAATGTAACCCATGATGTATTTGGCAGCCACCGTCTTTCCAGCTCCGCTCTCCCCGCTGAAACAAAACCAAAACAAAAATAAAAGTAAAACTTTTAAGTTATTTACTTTTATTAAAGTCATCCGAATCAGGCGGGTTTAAAGTTTAAACCTTCTTTGACATTTAATGAGTGAATTTCAGATTCACCTGGTCAGTCCTTTTCTGTAACTACTTAAATTGTGGGTCATATTTTAGCCCATCTCCCCATGGTGTACCTCTGGGTTGTGTACTGGGGCCACTATTCTTTCAAAATGTCTTTCTTTCTCAAATTCAAGCATTCTAGGCATTTAATATAATTCTTATCACTGCTATGTGGACAATATATAAGACATCTCTTAAAGCCTTAGCCACATTTTTAAATATAAAAAAAGTGCATGGAAAAAATTATTTACCTAAATGAAGAAAATACTTGAAATCCTTGAATGTTGGCTTAGAAAAGATTATTTCTTTACTGCTTAACCGTCTATGCTACATTTACAATTAGGAACGTTTTAGTCATGTTTTCACCAAAGTATTACTTTTGGTAATAAATGTATGCTTTTAACCAATAGATGCTACACTGGTGTACCTGGTGAAATTTGTGCTTTTATTTCTTCTCAGCTATTTTAATTGCTTAAACAGATGGGAATCAGCTTTAAAAAGCAGCAAAAACCTGATTTACTACTAATTTTTGAAACTTTTTACCAGGTTTTCTGATTTAAAGTCTTGAAAGCTGCATAATAAAGTCAGTTTACCTAACTTAATTTAACAGAAAAGAGGAATTGACAAAAAAAATAAAAAAAATAGCAGTTTGAGAAAACTTGGGTTTTCACCTGATGATAACGCACTGATTCTCGCTGTCGATCATCATGTTTCTGTACATGTTATCTGCCAAGGCGTAGATGTGTGGCGGGTTTTCATACTGGGCCTGCAGAGAGACAGAAGCTGGGGTAAAGAGAAGCAGGAAGAGCCACTCCACCACAAACACCACAGGTCTGCAGAAGTTCATGTGAAGATTTCTCCACTCACGGCGCCTTGGTAGAGTTCAATCTCTCTGTCAGTGAAGTAGGGCATCTGTTTAAACGGGTTCACCGAAATTAACACAGGGCCGATGTACGTCTGAGGCACAGAGTCAAGGAAAGCTCAAAAACACGGTTGTGTCTAATATAATTCTTGGTGCAGAATAAACCGTACTCCTAGTTTTAAAAAATTTAATATACCTTGAGTTATTTTCTTTTGAATAAAGTCACAAGCATACCCAGATCTTTTCAGTTTCATGTGTGAGTGAATCAGAATGAAGTGGAATATTTAATCCTCCCACTTTGTCTTGCACCTACACTCTCACAATGCAAAATATCTTGACTTTATCTGACATTTTCCTTCTCTGAAGGAAAAGATAATTAACATAGTCAATCTAATGTTAATGCTGCAAAGTACACAGCAAAGAATAATAATAATAATAATAATGCATTTGATTTGTTAGCGCCTTTCAAAACAACCAAGGACACTTTACAACACTAATAACACAAATTAAACAGGAAGAAAATGGCTGTGAAAACATAAAATAACAACAAAAAAAATAAAGTGAGAAGTATAACTAGAACAGAGAGTCAAAATTACGGATATCAGAATGTATAAAAAATAACGCAATAATTCACTTTTATCTTCTTATTTTTCTGTTTTGGTAAAAATAAATATATAAATAAAAGAGTCTACTAGCATAATGTAAGTCAAAGTTCCCAGCTAATATTTTGTGGTTTGTAAAGCAAATTTATCTCAAATGCATCTGCAGTTTCTGTCTGATCACTTTCAGAACCGAGATGTGCAAGAGACACAAGCTGAGCAACGTGACACAATAAAGTCGAAAAGAAAAACGACATTTAGTCCGGCTGTTCTGGTCAGCAATTACATCCGAGTCAAAGCCAGATCGATTAAACGTTTTCCTCTCCAAACTACAGATTTTGATCTGGGGATAATTAGGATTAGTCGATTCTTAGTAAAGAAAAACAACACGGAAAAAACAGGACAGTTAGATGTATTTCTGTGAATAACGTCAGCATAATTAACTCTTGCTCTCGTTTTGTTTTCTTTCATGGATGTGGAAGAAATGTGAATTAGAGATGCACCGATCCACTTTCAGTATCGGCCGATAACAATCTGATTCAGATAAACAGGGCTGAGTAACTTAAAACTTAAGAGTATTTTCTAACTCTGCACCAGTGCAGCTCACTTGAATGCACAAATAGTGATGGTCAAATATAAAAAAGACTAGTCAAATTTTATTTATTCTGTCAGTGCAATTAGGACTATAAGAGCCAACATAAAATAAATAATAAAGAAACTGAAACAGACAAAAACATCAAACATGTAAAAAATAAACTGCAACAAACTTTCTTTCAAATGATTCAGAAAGGATTTCTAAATATAATGTAACATAAATAACAAAGCACACAATTAGACTGAATTGAGACTAATACAGATATTAATATTGGATCTGTGACGTTTTCCTTTCATCATGTGAACTTATGATTTATGTTATTCCTTTTTTGTACAGTTTACTGAATTTTAAATGCATATCTAAAGTGATCTAACGTGTGATTTGAATCTCATTGATATTCTTCATGTATTTTACAGAAAAATCTAGATGTTTGCAGTCAACTGACAGGCTTTGGGCCCACAGCTGCCAGCCTGTAGGAGGGGGAAACCATGAAGTGAAGTCATGCCTTTATTCTTGGATGATCTCAGTGTTTCCTGGACGCTTGCACCTCTGACCATTTCAGGTCATAAGATCAACACGCTTCCTGGTAGCTAAAAAAATCCAGACATCCAACCAACAGAAGAATAATCAAATAATCTCTGTCTTTGCAGTGAAACCGATGGTTGATTTAGTAGCAGATGAAGGTCCCACAGTATTTTTAGTTCATGTAAATGAGCTAAACAAAGCTTAGGTCCCCAGCTTTGATAAAACTCAGTGTTTAAATGGCGAGTGGCATCAAATTGAGACAAAAAACGTTTTTTACACTTAAAGAAAAAGCTTCATCATAGACTTTGAGGAAACAACCTTGGTAATTTCCCAACAGCACGGTTAGTTAAGCAAAAGGGGTAAAAATTTAAACATGCAGATGTGAAAACTGTTTTTAAAAATCTTTAAATCCATCCTGTTAGGTTAAAAAGGAAACCTAATCAAAACAGCCTTTTCCTGAGATTTAAACTACCATTCATAATTATAAATAACAGATACAAATCATATAAATGATTTCCTAAATGTGAATAAAGTTTGACATTTCTTTTGGTTGCATTTTCATTTTTAGCATAAGGTTTAGCTGTGCTTTGAGAAGAAGGAAGTGAGTCTCTGCTGACAGTAAGGAGGAAGAGTGAATCTCTTATTTTTATGACCATATATGTTTAAACGTTGGGTTGTTTATGTTTGAGAGCAGAGTGATGCACAAAATCCAAATTTACTTCTGTTAAATAGTAATCAGTCTGATAAGTCATTGAACTTATCTAACCTTCATTTAGTAAAGTTAAAACTCCGGTAATTATCTGACCGCTTGCAGGATACAAAAATGTAATCGTCCATGTATCTCTTCTTGAGGTTTTCCACGATGGCGTCCTCTGTGATCTTGGACAGCAGGACCATGTCGTCCACGCCGCTCTGCTTTACATTCTGACTCTGCCAGTGGTACTTCGCCTGAAACACAGAGATTTAGTCATCCAGGTGTTTCTTCCTGGTTCTTCCTGGATTTCAAAAACACAACCTCGCATTATCAAACTGCTTCACATAAGATTTAATTTAACTCCCATCCATGCAAGTTAACTTCATTTTCTAATTTTACTACAACACATACAAATGTGTTATAACACATAGCATGTGCATAAAATTAATATTTTCTTTGTGATTCTGTTCTTTAACTTCACAAACTCTTAAAAAAAATTAATTTTGCAGAATTAGAGTTACAACTTGTAAATGTAAAGACAAAAGTGAATAAAACAAAAGTTAGCTTTCAGTTAATAGAAAAAAATAAGACGTGTATTGATATACTAGTAATATCTGCTCATCTTTAAGTGCAAATTAAATTAAATTACAGTTAAAAACTCTGACAAATTTTTAATTTAAATTATTTTCTTTCCTTCCTCGAGTAGTTTGTTTCTGTTGGAAAGTGAATCAGACATAAAACAACGTAAAAGGTACAGTAATTTAGAAAAATCATATTTTTGTATTACACAAAGAGCATCTTTTATATTATTTATAGCCTTCTAAATGAGCAGTGGAAAAGCATTTACCTTTAAAGACCCTTCTGTTTCCCATGTTTCCTCTGATATTTTTGATTATCTTTGGAAGGCCTCAAATTAAAAAATATTTTTCTAATTAAAAATAACTTAATAACAGTGTAAATGAAAATGTGTCCCTGTTTAATTAGGTGAGGGCATAATTATTTGGTTTGACAGTGTTAAGTTATACCAACTCACAAATAAAGACGAATAAACTATCAGCACTTTGAACCTACATGTTCAAGTTAAATCTTCTTCAAATGTTTTACAGTGTATTAAAGCAACACAAATTAAACTCTTATGCTTTGCTAAAAGCCAGTTTCAAGATGCGAGTCTGTCTCATGTGTCGAAACAGTTTGTTCCTCAGTTTCTGGTCAACAATTACCAGAACCTTTAAAGGAAACGCTTTATTATATCTGCCCAATTCAAAGGCTGCAGGAGGCAGAGGATGTTGTTTGTTCACTTCCTCATTTGTTAACCATAAAAGGTTAAAACCTGTCACAACTTTTAAAACCTACAAGTTTCAGAACAAGAAATAAATCTGAATATCCACCAAATATAACCTGAGCCAAAACATCCAGGAGTTTGAAAGAACATTTTTGGTACCATAATTTCTGGACTACAAATCGCTTTGAAAACTGCACCTTAGACGATGATAAAATATAGATGTTTACCGATGGGTTTCCACAAGCTGGACTCGTGTGTGATGAAGAGGACGGCACAAGCTCAAAAACTGTTTTTATACACGATTAGAGAAAGAGAGACAGAGGAAGCGTCTATGAGGCTGATCCACTCTGATACTGAAGAATACAGCTTCAGTGGTTTCAGTGCACAGCAGGAAGATAAAGATAGCAATCATTAAAAGTAATTTTATTTCATTAAAAGTTTAATATTTAAGTCAGTGGATGCGGCTGATATTCAAGTGTGCTCTGAAACTACGGTGCTACAGTAAAAACATACTGCTTTTGACTGTAAAAATATAATGTCCCCTCTTTGATACACAAGGAAATTAACTCCAATTAGGCACAATATTTAGATTCAGTTTACACCAACCCAACGGCTGACTACTGAGTGAAAAACCTTCACTCAAATACAACTTGTCTGACAAGATGAAGCAGCTTACTTATTAAACATAAAAGATCAATAAAACATGCCTTATCTAACGAATATATAAGAATCAAAGCTAATGGCTGTTTTCACACCCGATAGTCCGGTAGACTGGGTTCAATTGAATAAGGTTTGCTTTCACTCTACACTGCGTCAAACGATCCAAGCTAACTGAAAAACCTGTTCTTCCCCTCGCCTGTGGTGGCGCTACACCAAAAACCACTGAGGCAAACGACATGAAAACCTCCAAAGAAGACATGAGCGTGACTTCCATTTTCAGGAAATGCAAAGATTTTAGCTGTTGTAGAATTACTCTCTTATCTTTGCTAATATACTACGAGCCATTTCTCCCACTAGCCCTTGATTCGAGCGTTCTCGTGTTTGTTTTGGTTTTATTTACCCGGAATGCCCTGCGCTATCGTGTACTTCCTGCTTTCAGAGTGGTTTCCGGTCCACTTGTTTCCATGTATGAAGTAGAAATGAGTCAGAGTTTGTTTTTCTTGGTATGTAGCACAGTCTGATTGCACATTCACACTTCCCCAAAACAGACCGGACCTTCTAGGCGCAGGGCATTCTGGGTAAATACAAACAAAACCTATGCTTGTGTCTAGTGCCAGCGGATTAAATAGCTCGGTTTTTTTTTAGTCAACACAAAATATAAATCCTACACCACTAAAATCTGACCACACTCTAGTTTTTCTTACATTTTGTGAAGGAAAAAAAACTATCACGAAGTTTTGCTTGAGAGGTTTTTTTTATGTTGTTTCCTTTGCTTGAGTGATTTTTGGTGCAGCGCCACCACAGGCGAGGAGGGGAATAAGTCTTTCAAAGGGTTTAGTTCAGTGTGAAAGTGAACCACACCAGCTGAAAATATAATAATTGTTTCAGTTTTGATCCGTAATCGAACCGAGTTTTTCACTCTTGGACTCAGTGTTCCTGATTCATCAATAAAAGAGATACTGGGCAAAAATACCATCAATAGGAGAGTTACAAACTGACCAAAGAGCAGTGGCTGATCCCTGAAACCGTTATGATAATATTCTGTGAACTGACGATAAAAACTCTGAACTATTTGAGGTGTGTGTTCTGGTATAAAACTATTTGAAAAAGAAGCATCAGATTCACCGCAGACATTGTGGTAGTGGGAAAGTCTGGAGCTGCTAGCCAACAGCAAGTTCAGTCCAGAACGTCTCAAAAATAACCGTTCACACGTTTTGGATCAGGCTTGTCAAGGTTTATACAGAAAGCCTATTGAGACGCTTTGGATATAGCCATAAACTTGTTCATGCTTGAAAATCCTCTGATGTGGCTGAACTATGAAGCAACTCTGTAAAACAAAGTGGGTCAAAATTCATCTAAGATTTAGCAAAACACTTCTATATATTAGGTCTGGAGGGGAATTACCTTTTCTAATTGAGACAGATTTGAAAAAAGAGTTTTGTAATTCGTCAAGATGTTTGTTTGATGATCTAAAACATTTAAATATGACAAAAGAGCAAAATTAAGTAGGGTGTTGCAGCAAAAAAAATAAGCAAGCAGGAAGATTAGCAGGTTAATAAGTGAAAATTAAGATCATTATTATTGATGACCTGAAAAAACCTATTTTGAAATAGTTTAGTTCAAGTCGTAACTTGAGTACATGAAATCCTGACATTTACGACCGATTGTTACAACCACTACTGAAGAAAGTATGAATAGTAGTTTGATAATCATTAGATGATGGAGATCAGCAGTAAACGCCTGTTTGGCATCTTCACAGACATTTGTTGAAACAAAACCAGTTGTGGTTGTTGTTGCAGGAAACTGAGGTTGGCTGCCAGGCAACCGGTTAAAGAAACCCTGAACAGGTTTTATTTTTTACTTGGACATTGTTGAAAACAAAAGCCATGATTGTCCAACCACAGCTTTTACTTTCAGACCTTTTAAATAATCGGAGGTGCCATCTTCTAATCCAGCTGACCTGGAGTTTGACACCTTTAAATTCATGTGAACCTTTGCTTTTCCCCAAAAGATGCTGGTCTGTTTGATGTGTGAAGCTACTCAGGGTTTGTCACTGGCAAAATGTGGTCTGTGGTCAGACAGAGACTGACATTGACATGCAAGAAGCTCGCTGCTCTGGTGTTTCGTCATCAGAGTGATGAGAGAAAGACGTTCAGACATTTATTCACATTTTAAATCTTTAAAGACAAGATTGTAGGCTAATTTTAATAAAAGGCGAGCACTTTTTGTATTAAATTTCATGCACAGCTCAGTCATAATCAGTCTGCTTCATTAAGCTCTCTTAAATAGCAACACAGGAAATGGTAAGAACAGTGACTCAGTTTTTATTTTTAAATTTAAAAATCCCATGACACACGGAAATCACATGTAAAGAATGCTTTCGAATTGAGGCCAAATGTTACTGCTTGTTCACTAAATACAACAAAGATCTCTCAGTAAATTTGAAAATGTTTCTTCTGTATATCACTTATAAACAGTGGAGATTTTGGACATAAAAACTAAGAGCTCACTGCACTGAACCCCGTTGAAAACTTCCTGGTTATTCCACCAAATACTGATTTCTGATTTAAAACATTAGTATTGTTGTTTTCTTTGCATTATTTGAGGTCTGTAAGCGCTGCATCTTTTTCCTTATTTTGACCATTTCTCATTTTCTGCAAATAAAAACAAAATTTTTTGCTTGGAATTTCAAAGAGATGTTGTCAGTAGTTCATAGAATAAAATAACAAAGTTCATTTTACTCAAACATATACCTACAAAGAGTAAAACTGAAGAAACTGATCATTTTAAGTGATCTCTGGAGCTGTAGGTAACATGGCTCTCTGCTCAGGGCATTATGACTGAGGGCTTAAAAACGTAACAAATTATAAGTTTGGTTTATATCAAACCAAACTAAAACTAGCACCAAACTACTTTTCTGCATTATGTAAGCACTAAATATGTGACTGCACACCGCACACATTTAAGATGGTGTCTGATTGGTGATTTTTATGTGAAAATAAAAAGATATTTCACTGTATTTTGCAGGCTCTTTATCTGCTTGCTTGCTTGTTTGTTTTAAAGACCTAAAGCGTCCTTTGATCAACCTTAAAAACCTACAATACTTCAAATTCAAAAATACTTTCTTGATTCCAAATGGAAACTAAATGTTGGTGTAACTCAAAAGACTTGATTTTACCAGTTATCTGCGTCACTTTGCTGTGGTTTGAATTATCTTTATCTCTTTATTTTTATGTTTTATATATTACTGAAACTTTGCTTTGTTTCACTTGAAAAAAAGTAGAGTTTGATGATGATTCTTCAGTTATTGTAAATGGTGATGGCTGTCCTGTAGCCGTCTATATTCCAGTGAATTTGAAGAAGCCTCTGACTGAAGACGCAGTTTTTCTTTAGTTGGGTCATATCCAAAGTTATTTTTGCAAAGCAAAATACCAACATTCTGCTTTGCAAATCTAGCAAAGCAGATTGCTATTGATCATTTCTGGTGATGTCATGATGTAAAGATTGTTTGTTTTTGTCAGAAGAGTCGAGGTGTTGTATGACAAAGGGCCTGTCCAATCATACCAGAACCACAGCTGTCTAATACAGTCCTATAAATATCACAACACTGAAAGTGTTTGGATTATTTGGAAAGCCACAGCTTTGGCGTTTTAAAGTAACAAGTTTTTGAATCTGTGCCGATTTTTCCAAACAGAGAAGCAGATCTTTGACCATTCTTCTTCACTGCAAAAAACAAAACAAAAAAATTCTAGTTTCTAGTTCAAATATCTTAGAACACTTCAAATAAATCAAAACTAAGTAACTTTTCTACAAAATATAAGAGCTTATTTTACAAAAATAATTCCTTATACGGTACAGATCTCTGCCCTGCGACAGACTGGCGACCTGTCCGGGGTGAACCCCGCCTCTCGCCCGGGACGCAGCTGGAGATGGGCACCAGCAACCCTCCAGACCCCGTTTAGGGAAGAAGGGTGTAAAGAAAATGGATGGATGGTACAGATCTCCTATCAAGTTATTTCACTCATAAAACATTTTTCCATGTTATGAGTTAAATAATCTGCCAGTGGGATTAGTACATTTTTCTCAATATTCAGAAATGATTTACATAAAACAAGCTTCTATCTTGCTGAAAAGTTACACATAAGTTAATTTGGTCTCATTTCAAGTGTGTTAAGATGTTTGAACTAGAAACAAGATCAAAAATACTCTGAGATTTTGTAGAATTGCTCTAGATAATCCTTAATCCTTTTCTTTTGGTCTCTTCAGATCAGCAGATTTAAATCTGGAGACTGAGATTCATTTTGTATCTGGTGTGATTTGGCTGCATGTTTTGGATCATTAGCCCACTGAAAAACTCAGTTACAATCGCCGAAAAAAAATAATCCTGATAATCTGAAAAATGCAGAAACTGTTGAGTAAAGACTGAAAACAATATTGCAACTTCTGATCAGGGTCTCACCAATTACATTATTATCCCAATCTCTGATAAGTAATATCTATGATTATATTACATTTTAACATATTTTCATGCAACGTTTTAAGGTTTATCCTCCAATTGCCCCAAATGTGAATGTAAAAAAAACCTTGTTTTTCCTTTTGTAAATAAGCTGAATTAGAAGTTTTAATCAGGTGCTTGGTTGTTTAATTAATGCCTTTTTTCAGTTGATGCCAGGGTTTTAATTAAATATGAAATTAGCATGACCTCCCTGGTTTATACATGTTAGCTTAGCATGTACAGGCACAGAAATCTCTCTTTCCTTTGGCTTGGTTAATGCTAGCTTCCATTTATACTCAGAATTGGGAAATTCTAACTTCCCAGTCGGAAAAATAAACTGGAACGCCTTCCGAAGTCGGTTTGTCACTGGGAGCAACTCCGACTACTCTCAGTAAGACGGACTTTCAATATGACCGCTCCTCGCATCAAGTGTAGCGAGGAGCGGCTACACTTGGCGGAAACATTTTTTATTTTTACAAGACACTCATGTAACCCTGAGTCTAAAATCAATATCACATGTAGCGCTTGTATCTCTAAACTACACAAATGAAAACTGGAGCTAGCTTATGGAAAGTAAAGCTTTAAATTATATTTGTAAAAGGTTCTGCGAAGAATAATGTTAACATTCCGACTCCTTAGCTAGCCTGGAACGTTACGTCGGGTCTGACGTAAAACCCATCTCCCAGGTAACTGGAAAGCAGCGTCACTTCCGCTCTACGTTGTTAGTGTCACTTCCTGCTTTGTTTTGCTGTTTGCTACTTTCATCTTTTGCCACAGTCAATCTCGTTTGTTGTGGAGGTAAAGCACCGATTTCGTTGTTTGCTAACCGCTAAAAAACACTGAAAAAGAAAATCTTGAGCGACTGACACGTAATTCATTCAGTCTTGACTGAAAAATAGACTTTATCTCAGCGGCTTTGTCTTTAGATAACTTAGCAAATCGCGTATTGCTGCTTGTTTTCTCAGAAAAAAAATCTGTTTTTTGTTGATGTCGTTGTGTTTATTGGATGTGAATCTGCCTCGTTTTGTACGATATTAAAGTTTCTTTGAATTATTTCAGTCATGGAAGAAATCAGAAATACAGAAAGTTCAAACTTTTTAATGATAGCATCAACCTACATTTTATTTTTCTTTGAAACATTTGTTCACTTTGATCTTCTTAAAAACTGATCATTTTAGTTAAAAAGAGAAGCAGAGACTGGAACTTCACACACAGTTGCTCAACAGTTTTATCTTCCTTAGAGTAGATGTCATTTTTTCTTCTTTTTTTTTTAACCCAACAATTTGTGACGCAGATTATCACTGGTAATCAGGTCAGCTGTGACTTTTATTTTGAAAGGCTCAAAGGCGTCATTGGAGGCTGCTTTAACAGTGAATTTGCTCTTTTGGATCATCTTTAAGAGATTGTGTGCATGAGTCACAGGCGGCATTTTCAGGAAGTGTTGTGACAGAAACTACCGGCCTCTCCTGTGAGTCCACTTCCTCCTCTCTCACCTCAGCCCTGCCTCTTGTGAAACCTGCCACCTTTGTACATGCTCTGGGGTCTTTTCTTGTAGCAGCCCCCCGTTGCATTTTTTCCCCAAAGAGTGCAATAAATCCCTCAAGGCAACACAAGAGATCGATATGTGTACACGTATTGAACCACAATGGATTTTGGTGCTTATTTTTTGAATGAATGCAACACTGAAACCCCAAATCTTCTCTTTAGGTTTGTTCCTTTAATATAAAACGGAACAAAATTTCTAATTTTTTATGTAAAATTCAACTTTAAATCATGAATTAAAGCAAATAATTTATGCATTTTACAGCTTTGAGCTTCCGTCTCAATAAAAAGGCTCATCATGAAAAAGGGGAAACTCATTCTGCTGCTGTGAAGAGCTGAATCTCAACGGAGTTTTTAAGTTTAAACACCCCAACGCATCTCTGGATGAAAATGTGACTCGTCTGACACCCTCATCTGTCGTATAAACAAAATCTGTTTTACTTCAAATACAGTTAGTTTAGTTGTTTTATCAGTTTTAAAGCCATCAAACAGCACAGGAGCGCTTTTCTTACTAAAAGAATTGCAAAAATCCAACTTTTTGTTTGTAGTTTGTAGATAAAATCTGAATGAGGATGTCAAAGTTACACACCTGAGTTCACACAAGTCAAAGCAGCTCACAGGATATGAAAGTGGGGTGCTTTACCATTGTTCCTGTTGGCCTCTCCTTCTCAGGCGTCCACCGTCCAGAGAGTGTGTGTCGGCTGTGTGTGTGCGCCGCTAAAATCCACGGTTCGACCTCGTCAGACTGCGGCCATCATCCAGGAGAGGGACAGCCGAAACCAGCAACAGGCGGTCACACTGCAAGACCTCCACCAGAGCTGTCACATCTACTTCCTCATACTCCCACCGGCAGCGTGTGAAACAAGAACTGAACACACACAGTGATGCACACGCTCACCTCACACTGCTGAGAAGCTACTTCTGTATTTCTGTCATGCTCCCGGCCGCCAGGGGGGATTAAGTAATGACCGGTTTGTTGGCTGCAGCTATCAAAGAAGCTGCGTACCAAAATTAGTCCGTCAGATTCTTCTGGGATGAGCGGAGGAACGGTGCTCACACAGAGTAATAATTTTCTCTACTGTGCTGCCAAATGATGATGGGTGTTTTGTCTGAGAGGTGCTGACTCCACCCAGGCTGTGGTTGCTTCACTCAGCCTCCAACGCCCTTGATAACCGATGGGTTCAGGAAGAGTGTACAGGAGAGCGTGTGGGCGTGCAGGTGCCAAACCCAGGCAGTTTTTGGTTTGTTTTAGGCTTTTTGAGTTGCATCCTTCTGCATGGCCGCCTGGGATTGGAGTCACTTTCTGACTGAACTTTATCATTTAAATACGAGTCATTAAGTTTCGTAATGTTTTCAGTTGCACTAGAAACTGGATAAAAATACTTGGTAAGAGGTTTTTTATTTTTTTGCATTGTAGTGAAAACTTTAAACCTTCATCACTCAATAAAACCAAAACATAGTTTTGTTATTCTTTTACCTGAAAAAAATAAGAAAAATGTTTTCCAGGTAAGTTTTTTTTTAACCAGAAAAATACATTTTCAGGTAAAAATAAATTATAAATGCATATAACATAACGTTAGCAACAAAGCTAACCCTACTAAGACCTAATTTTCTTCACTTAAGAAATGATTAACTTACAATCTCCTATATTTTGCTTAAAAGTGATTTGTAAGTTAGTTTTATCTCTTCAAGTGCACTAAGATATTTGCACTGGAAACTAGACATAAATACTTGGTAATATTCAGTGTTTTTGTAGGGTAAACTGTTTGATTCTGTTTGGTGTCTGTTCTCCCCGTTGCCGCCTCCCTTCCTGTGCTGCTAATCTCTCTGGGTGGAGCTGCTGCGCCTGCTGCACTGATTTTATGCACAGACTGCCATCTTCTCACAGACACAAAGGCATTTTAAACATTTTAAAGCCAGAAAACCTAAAAAAAGTCCTTTCTTTCACTAGCAGGTGTAGCTCTTGAAAGTCATCCTTCCAATGCGTCACAATAAAATGTCAATTAAGGCTTTTCTAAATTCAAAAACAGCACATTACATAGTAATGATGACATGCAGCACAATCAGAAGTGAATAATCAGCAATGCAGCTTCTTCTCACGGTTTTACTCCATTGACGGGTCCGTTCAGCCCGAATACGAGGACAAAAAAGCAGAAATGATTGCTTCATTTTGGTTTTTCCGTGTACACAGGCTGATTCTGAAATAGATGAGCGATGGTGTGTTTACATCACCTTCAGAGGAAAAATCCGTCCCAGACTGAGAGCAGATCAGCGCTCACTTCCTCAAATTAACAAAAAGTTTCATCAATCTAGTGCTTCCTTTAAAGGAAAAAAGTGGATGTAGCGTTGAGCAACATACATGAACAAAACAGAAAAAATAATAGCAGTACAATGCAGACACAACAGTGAAATATTTAGCTTTTACTGTTAGTAAAGACCTATATGTTTGTTTTTTCGTATTTGCTAAAATGTGTAATGAGAAAGATTATGTGCGAACAAGATCGATCTCCTCCCTGAGTTACAGCAGTGATCTGCAAAACTGTCCCGCTCCCGGTCAAAAACAGCCAATCAGAGGAAGGAGGAGGGTCTTAGTGCTGTCAAGCAACCTCATGTATGCGCTGTTAAATGTCCTACTGGCGCAGAAATGGCTTACTGTTACAGGAAAGCTGCTTATATGCAGTCAATGGGCTGCAAAAAGCATTATTAGTAGGGATGCTATTAAAGTGTCATTTTCTTTTCCTTTACTTAGGATTAACAGCATTTTTCTTGAAAAAAACAACAACATGCAAACAACTTTTAAAATAAAAGTAATTTGATTAAATTAAATTAGATTTGATCATTGCTTATATTTGATACATATTTACCAGAGGACCAACACATGTCTGCCATTAAATCACATTTAAAGACATAACTGAGACATTTTAAAACGTGGTGTTATTTTCTTTAAAGTCATTCCAGGACATGTAACTTAAGTGTTTTACTGTGGATTGTTTCCTTAAGCTCCAACGGTGAGTCCTAAGCTACAGAAACTGGTGAAGAGTTTCAGCTGGAAAGGAAATTTTACATGATACAAAAGCATGCCACACTTTTCAGATTATTTTGGTTGTAAAAATGTAAAATCTGAAATTTCAGGGGATAAAAATATTTTCGTAAGACACTGTGTCAGCATGAAAAGTGTGTGTCATGTCATGCTGGATCACGTCACTGTCTCCAGGAAACAGGGCCTCTGATTAATTAATGTTTTGATTTTAAACATTAATTATCACTAAATCTGAGAGATCACACAAATAAATGAAGACATGAATCAAAGAGGACCTCTAGTGGATGAACCTTTATAAACAGCTGCACTTATACACTTCATCACTATACGTTCTACTTTGCAGATTGGTAATATTAAAAAAAAAAGAAAAAGAAAAAGAAAGGCTCAAGTTGATTTTTAAATAAAAGATTTTAACAACTGCTTACATGATACATGACGAACAAACAACAGTCAACAAATAGCACCATTCAAAACCGAAGCACCACCAGAAATAATGGGAACAAGTGCAGCCAACCCTCACTAAGACAGACAGTCACTTCCTTTCTTCACAGAGAAACGTTTGAGTGTTGCAACAAGTAGCTGCTCTAAGCGTTGACTGAGCCCCGGCAGGTCGGAGAGCAGAGTGAGAGTCACAGCGAGGCCACGAGGCGCCATGGCTGAGCTCCGAAAACACCCTGAGGCGGCATTTCTTCCATTTCTCTCTACGAGTTGGAGAAACGCGGTTTCTGCGTCTCTGAATCCGCTCTGCATCAGAGGAAGTCGTACCAAAAGTGGGACACTTCAGGGTCACGTTAAAAATTTCAATTTCCCACCCCCCAAAAAAAAATAAAAACGGTGTCAGTGTTTCTGACGAAATGCTGTGATTTCTTAATCTCTGAAAAGATTTTGTGAAGAGATTCTGTAGACCCATTACTTTACTTTTTATTGCCTTTTTTTTCAAATATTTGATAGTCGTTCACCTCATTACTGAGCATCAGATTTCTGTTATTTACACAGAAGAGGATAATAGCCGTCAACAATTTTTTGAATTCAAAATTCAGAGTTTTTTTTCCCCTCAGAATCTCATTCTGTCAATCTGTCAAAATCCAAATAAATGTTTCGTAGGTGTATGTCAACAATTATGTTAGTATATGAAAATAATCACATAACTACAACAGAGTATTAGGGTCGATGTATATAAAAAAGAAAAATCAGTAAGTGTAAGTTTGCACCAAAAAAACAAAATCTATGAAAATTTCTAGAAAAAAAAAACCAAAAACAAAAAAAATTCTGGGTTTAAAAAGTAAAAAAAATTTTTTGGAAAGTTGCACATTTTCAAGAAAAAACTTGAAAATATCAGAAGTCTTTTTCCTCAAAAAGGAATAAAGGATGGTTTAAGATATTTGCAGCTTACATCTTATAACTTCAGTCTGAAAGCCGGGATTTGATCTCTGGTGTGAACATTTGATGACTCCAAAATTACACAAGCACTAACGTGTAAAATGATCATGCTTCCCTTTCGACATATCAAATAAAAAAACAGGTTGCAATATGACAAAGCTGCATTCATACCAGAATAAATACTTATTTGTTTACATTTTTCTTGCAGGATTTATTGTGATCTTTTGAAATTGTATTAATGTTTTTTTGTTTTTCACTGAAGAAATTTTAAACTTTTCTGATCTTTAAACAATATGACTATAAAATGTCTCAAAGGTTAAAGGACAATTAATCACCTGAAATTTTATCTCTGGACACTTTATATCTGTAAGGCTACAAAAATATAATTTTTTCTCCTTTGTTTCACTGAGCATATAGAAAAAAAGGTAGAAAATAATATTCAGAATCACAAAAAATGAAATGTGCTCTTGGGTTTGGACATTTCTAATTTTTTTTGTCTTTCACAGGAAAGAAAATGTGTTTTAAGATGAGAAAATCGTCTAAAATGTTCCCACTTTAAAAAGAAATAGGAGCTCCACAAGCAATTTATAATGAAATCAGGGTTGGTTTAACGTTTTAGACAGAGTATCTGCAGTTTTGTGAAGGAAACTGCCTAAAAAAAGGCTGATAAATGATGCATTTAAATGCTCAGATTAGCTTTCCTGATGTAAAGAACGTGACAGAAATGTGAGGCTGCCTCTCTCCTCTGTTGGCCTCTTCCTGTTGGCAGAGCTCTGGCTCACTGTGCTGTGTTTCCACTCAGTATTTTCACCTTTACACATGTGGGAAAAATAAAATAAAACAAAAACTTTACAACCAGGCAGCACAGAGTGAAATCTGATAATGTCTGAGACTTCGTGCCAAAGTCTGACAATCTAACAGCCTGTTGTATGAAAACAATTTTCAGTGAAGCTCTGCTGGGTGTTGTGATTTAACTGTGCAGAGGTGATAAACTGTCGGGGAAACTACCCAAATGGCAAGACCGCGGCGTTTTCCACAACTCCCATAAAGACGTCAAGTCAAATGATGGGACAAGAAACACAAAACACAAAAGTCCTCTGACTGCAGACGCTTTGTGCAAATCCAAATCTGCTCTTACAACCGAATATCTGCGAGGACTCAATGGTTATACTGATATGCAACAAAACAAGGACATAAAAACAGTAAGTCAAGTAAAAGCTAACATAAAAATATGTTTTAAAATTAAAGGAGCCAATCTTTTTCACTGAAAAAACACAAAATCTAAGTACTTTGGTCTAGTTTCTAGTGCAAATATCTTAGTGCACCTAAAATAAGAAAACTAACTTAGAAGTATAGAAGCTGTAAGTCAATAATTCCTACATATTGTACCTATTCCATAAACATATTATTTCACTTATACATGAAAAAATATCTTATCAGTGGCAACAAATATTTTAAAAAATCAATATTAATGAATTATTGGCTTGAAACAAGCTTATATATCTTGTTGAAAAGTTACTTGTAGGTCAGTTTCAAGTGTACTAAGATATTTGCACTAGAAACTAGACCAAAATTAATTGGTAAGATTTTGTGTTTTTGCAGTGTTGTGGGCACAGATACCGTGAAAATAATTTCCTTTAAAGTGGATGTTTTAAAAACGTAAAACAGGCTAAACATTTAGGCCACTCAAGTAATAAGAAGTGGAGTTTAAGATTACTGAGACCAGTACTGAGACCAAAATAAAACGTATAGCACCAAAATATTAAGACAAAGTCAAAGTTTAGAGAGACAAAGAGAGGGTCAGCTGCTGCCTCCCTCCATCCCTCCTCTCCAGGTTTCAGCGCTGGACCCTCTCCTCCAGTGAAACGATGTTTGGTCCAGAGATTTCAAATCTCGATTATTAGTGAGGAGAGGAAAACAAAGCACCCATCTGACTAATTTCAGGATTTGTTTGTCAGCATGGACAGTGGACCCCAAGCTTGAACCGACGGAGAAACGGTGAAGGCTGCTGCAGCGAGGCTCAGTGGAAAAGGTTCAGTCTTACTGTTTGACCCCGCGAGCGCAGCAGCGTCAGTGTCCCTGGCAGGTCTTACAGCACATCTGTCTGAAATATGGCCGGTTGCAGAACTTGAACCTAAGCACCAGGGGGCAGTACGCCACAGTGCTCACATCTTTACACTCTGCAGAGACAAAGAAGGAGAACCACAGCTTCACAAATGTGTTGGACAATCTGATATTAGCAATTTATCTACTCATCGCAGCATATATTATCTTTTTTCATACTACTAAAAGTCACAGGAAGCAAATTTTGTTGTATGCTAATCCTTTTAAAATTTAATTATTGTTTTTATAGACTGAGATCACTGTCATAATTTAAGATAAAATTATGTCCTCCAGTAGAAAATGGTTGTTAAAAATAACAGCTTGTGGATTTTGAGGATGTTGCATTTAAATATTTGATAAAAACCAAAAGTTTCAAAGAGTTCACAGAAATATTTTGATCTGTTAAAGGACTTAACATACCGGTAATCGAAATTAAATCCAGAAGGAGGAAAAACAGAATGAAGCCTGTATTTATCTTATCTAGTGTTCACTGGATCAGGATTTATGGTAGTTCCAATTATTGTGGTGGGCACCGCTACCTAAAAATAACCATAAACAGTTGTACCTAACGTGCTTCACCAACCGGAAATTTAGCAGAAGCTAATGCTACAGTGCTAACTTCAATTCAAATTGTATCTGCTCTTGAAAAACTGCAATCCTCGAGCACAAATATATTTTACGTGTTCTACAACGCTATTACATAAAGTATTTATTATTATCATTATATCTTTCTCTCTACTACCAGTTCTCTTTTTTGTTCCCTTACGTTTCTTGTTTGAAATTAAAAAAAGAGAGCGTGAGGAAAGGAAACTGATCTATTCGGTATTCGCCCCTTTCAAAATAAGAGCACGGATATAAACGTCTACCTACTTGAAAAACTCTTAACCTCCGATACCCAAAACTTCAATATGGATGTTTAATTTTAATCAGCAAGCAGTTTATGAAGCAGAAATGTGTTTAAGGAAAGCTATAAGTGCCTTAAATAATTTCAAAGTTAGCTAAAAATGCTAAGCGAAAAATTAGCTTTACTATTAGCACATTAGCGGAAGTGTGCCCACCAGTGTTCCCTGAAAGTAATCTGAATAAATAAAAACTCCTCTCAGTTCGACAGAGAATATTACCAGCACTGAAATTTGACCTCTGACCTTCTGGGTTCTCTGAGTTGACGGGCAGACTGGCGTCACATTTGCTCTTGCACTGCTGCATGGCGGCGGGCCGCTGATGCTCCAGACACTCGTTGGATGGCTGGCCAGTGTGGGCCAGGCACTGAACCGAGCGCATCTCCTGACCCAGACCACATCTGGCAGAGCACTGGACCACGAAGACACGTTTCACATAAAGATAATCCTGCCACATCTCAACTTGGTTTCCCAGAAGCTTAATTTAAAAGATTAAACTAACAGTACTAACAGGAAGACTAATGGCTGACAGTTAGACTTAATCCAACAGGTAAATAGTTAGGAAGCTTGCATATAAACACTTCCTATTTTTTAATTACGCTCTTTAAAAGCTGCAAGGAGTAACTTCCTGTTATTTCTGATAGTTCCTAGAAAGTACAATTTCTTCTCTCAATGCCCCACAATAACTTACTTAAATGTCAAAGTGTCACTAGCAATGATATATCAAGCATGGCTACTTCAACGACCTAGATCAAGTAACTCCACGAGATAAAGCAGAAATTCAGTTTATTTAGTAGTTGTGAGGATTTCATAAATTTATCAAAAAAGAAAAAAAAATGCATTTAAAAGAAAGTACATCCTCTTTACGTTTAAGGGTTTTATTTATCAGGAATGGAGAGCCAACAAGAAACTGAAATGACAAAATTTAATTTCAGATTAAGCAGCCCTAATCCAGTGACTGTCTGGCTGGAAACTCAAAAGTGAATTTTGTTTTCCAAACACTGCACACATGCTACTGTAACCATTCTTCAGTTGGAAGTTATTACTGAATAAAAAGAGAAAAAAGTGTATTTCTAAATGTTTTTTCTCAATGAACTATTTTATATGGATAGGCATCATACAGTCACATATGGGATTATTTGTCAATATAATAATCCTGATATATTACAACATTCTGGCTGGAAAACACAAGAATTTTGATGTTGCTATTCTCATGTTTTTAACACTTATAAGTTTATTCCTACAATATTTGCATTGAATTTCCACAAAACAAAATGATTAAAAGTAATGTTTTTATATCTGTTTTTCTTGTCATTAGTTTAGAATCTATGCACTTTTTCTGTCCCACAGAAAAAAAGACCCATCCTCTTTTTGCTAAATTTTATGTTTAGCTTAATTTTAAATCCTAAAAATACTAAAATATATATGGATATTTAAAAATGGCAAATGACAAATACTTATCTAAACTTATAAGTTGTCTTTTCTCAAAAAGTCATGTGACATTTGTGGCTGTAAATAGGTTTTATTTGAGAGTACAAACAGCTCTTCAGATTGTACAGGTTGCAGATTGCTGGCCTAGTCCAAGTTCAGACCTTAAAATGATCAAAATGTTGCAGTGGAACCTTAAGACACCAGTTTCAGCTTGTGATCCTCAGTCAGTGAAAGCAATTTAAACATTATTTTCCACACACTTAAGAATTTACCCAGGGATCTGTTTGTTTTTGCAAACTCCAGATTGAATTTACATAAATTTAGAACCTGGTAAAAGAGGGTGTACTTTCTTTAATAATGAACTGAATGTTTCGATCAGGTAAAAATGGTGAAGGATGTGTTCAGCGTCTCACCTCGCCCCACGGCCCTGTCACCCAGACAGGAGGAGGGCATCGCTGCAGGTTACAGCGCACCCTGGAGGTCGGGCGGCCATTTTTGGGACACTTTGAGTCTGGCAATGTGTCGCCGCTCTCCCCGCTCTTACACAACACCACGCGGTGTCGGTAGCCAGGACCACAACTGGGTGTGCACTGCAGGCAAGAGGAGGGAAAACTACCTTTAAACCGACAGTGAGAGCAGCTGAGAGATGGAGGAGCGGGGAGGTCACTGCGTTCATAAGCATGCAAATAAATTATAAAACTTCATCATTCCAGCAGGGGGCAGCAGCTGCAAATGAAACAAAGCCGACGGCCTGCAGAGTTTTTGTGAAAACTGATGTATTAATGGAGAAAGTACTCAAAACTGTACTTAAGTAAAATTACAAACAGACAGACAAAAATGTGGTCTAGTAAAATATCATACTAACATTTTTACTTGACTAAAAGTAAGTATTTGATTTTTAAAATAATGCATTGAAAGTAAAAGTACTTGTGCAATGATCAAAGTTTATTTACATATCATAATTACAACAACCTCAGCTGATCAAAGTGCTTCAAAACATCACAGATAGATAAATTATAAAACAGAAATTAAAATTAAATTGCATAAAAATAATCAAATAATCAAAGTTATACAAGAGAAAGTCAGTAAAATAATTTAATAAACAAATATAACTGAAATATTTTGTACATGCGTTCTTTAAAGGCTTTTCTACTGATGTGTAATTATAATTTTATCCCTGCAGCTTTTAATCATAAGAAGAGCAAATGTAAGCATGGCAACAATTGTTGCTGCTAGCATACGGCATAGGCAGCGCTATGCTAGGTTTGGCTGTTTATTCTCTTCATCTCGTTTTTTCTAAACATCTTAAAACTATGAGATGTTTTAGATCTTCTAGACCCGAAAGAAACCCAAAATGTCATCTTCTACATCACAGTCATTCCAGAAAATGACGCCTCCTGAATGACAGCTGCACTGAGAGACAGCAGCCATTTTCATGTGCAAATGTAAACTTTGAGGTTATTTATAAAACTATGTACTCTTGTTTTACTTTTGCAAACAACTGTGTGTTTTTGGGATGGTTCAAAACAGCAAATTTTGTCTAAAACAATGGCAAAAGTCAAAATAAAGCATGCATGATTGCAAAAACGTGTTTGTACCTCGGACCAGTCCAAGGCCAGCCACTCTGGAGGGCAGCTGTGGTTGCTGCAGGGCTCTGTGAACGAGGGGCGGGTGGAGCTGCAGGCCGAGTCGTCCAGGACCTTCTCCTCCACCGCAGAGATCCTCCTTTTACATAACACCTCCCGAGTGCGCAGGCCGCCGTTGCAGCTGCGGCTGCAGTCCGACCACTCTCCTGTCCACCAGCTGGAAGCGGAAATAAACCTGCTGTTTGTTTTTAATATCCTCACTCGCTGCTGCCGCATTAAGAAGAAAATGCAAGAAAAGCTTTTAATTCCCTCTCATGCAGAAACAAAGTGATCAGGACTCACTTTGGGGAGCATGGCTCAGTGTTGCAGGATCTTCTCTTCTCTTTAGGTTTGCTCTTCTTGTCACAGAAGTGATTGTAGACGACAGAAAGATCCGACTGCCTCTTACACACAACCTGCTGGATCTGTACACCTGACCACAGGTGAGACAGAAAAAATACAACACAATGCCAAAAGAAATATTTTATCACTCAAACTTCACTGCATTGCACTGCAAAATCACCAACTCTTAGCAAGTATCTGTCTAGTTTCTAGTGCAAATATGTTAGTACACTTGAAATAAGACAAAACTAACTTGTAAATAACTTTTCAGCAAGATACAAAAGCTTGGTTACAGTTAATAATTCTATAGTATCAATAAAGGTACTGATTTCACTTGCAGATTATTTCACTAACAAGACATTTCTGCCAGTGGAACTGGTACTTTTCATCAATATTCAAGAAGTATTGACTTAAAACAGGCTCCCATATCTTGCCGAAGAGTTACTTGAAAGTTAGTTCTGTTTTATTTCAAGTGTACTAAGATATTTACCCTAGAAACTAGTCCAAAATACATGGTGAGAGTTTGTGTTTTTTCAGTGTACTTGAATTTTTTGTGATAATTGCTTCCCATTTACTCCTATAACAAAATAAAATCTATGGCTAATTTGTCCAGTGAAGGCAACTAGGAGTTCATTGATTCCTATTCTCTTTAAAAAGCCTGACCTGCTGATTCTGAACAATACCGAATTCTTTTGTCTGAAAGTTGCTGAATATAGTAACATATTTTAACCAGTTGGCAACAGTAGAGTGACTATTTTTAACTGCACCTTGTGGTAAATGTTTTGCTGAAATCTGATTATTTTCCTATTAATCAAATGCGACCGCAATGTCACTTCTGTGTGAACGGTTTATGACCTCAAAGCAACCCGCATGTGTGTAGACAATAAAGAAGCAAAAAATGTATGTTTTCATAGTTCCATTTCATTTCTTTATTTATGTCCCGGTTATGAGTTGATCAGTGTAGCCGAAAAACAAATTTAAACATGTATTTTTTCTTGCTTTCCTACCTCCTGCACACAAAGCTGAGCAGCGGGACCAGGACGTGTACTGCCAGGCGAAGCCGCTCATGGGATCCCTGCTGACAGGCGGGTTGAAGCGATAGTGGATCCCCTGGTTGTCCTCCCTCACCAGCACCTAAACACACAAATCCAAAACAGGAATGGACTCACTAATTTCACTTTGTCAAACTCCAGCTGTGCATCTTTTGAACACTTTATATTTCTTCTGTTCCAGTCCTACCATGACAATGAGGGTGATGTTTGTTGGGCCCAGAGCTTCTAGCATTTCTGGACCGTCGGTGGGCCGCCTGTAGTGGAAAATCGTCCCGGCAACGCTGAACCTCCGAGGCGAGTCAATGTTAAGCTTCCCATTGATAAAATAATGGTCATTTTTGCTCTTCAGGACTGGAACACAGAGAAGAGACATCTACTCTTCAGGTTTCAGAAATACACTTTACAATTTGATAGACTGAAGCAAACTGTAAACGTATGAGCAGTGACTTTAAAACCAGTATATGTACCTCTCCAGTTAAAACCAGTATTAGTTTTTAATCTGAATTAAACTTTTTTGACAAGTGTTTGTTTAAACCATCTTCGACTTACCAAGGTAGTTGAGGGAAATGTTTAGCTCTTGAATGTGGATGAACACTGATCCTTTAGGAATTCTCACCACTTCTTCATAATCTGGAAGCAGAAAACGCCAAAAAAACAGAAAAAAATGGAGAAAGTGAAATGAAATTGTGGAATAAAATAATTATTCACAGTATGCTTACTTTTATTAGAAGTTTATTTAATGTTAATATTACAATGTTTAATCAGTTTATTATATTTTACTCAGACTTACAGAGTCATTGTTTCTCTTCTAGCCTTCACAAGTTTGCTCCAGTGCGATAAGTAAATAATTGTCATACCTCCAGAGTGACAGACCAGACCCAACGACTTAGGCACAGAATATTCTGCCTGAAACTGGTTTTTAACTAAAGGTTGCATTTTTCTCACTATGTGTATTAATCTGATAAGCTTTTTTAGAATATCAGCGATGACACCCTGTCTGTGTGTGAAGGGCATTAAACAGTATATATAGAGAAGTGATTCCTTTGTCTAGTCAGATCTCAGATCTCTCTGGGTTCTCCATCTGGCCAGATGTAATAAAGCTGTGTTTTGTTCTCTCTTTTTAACAAGGTTTGGACTTTGTTAATTTCTCGCACTCGACAAAGGAGTTTTACTCACTGAGGAGAAGTGTGGTGTTTAACTCTGTGGGACATCAACCTGCTAGGCAGGGGCTTCAGTTTCCAGCTGCATTCCTGGGCAGACATCCTCCAGTCTCTGCTCAGAAACAGCATCTCTGCCAGGACCTGGCTTCTCCCATTTTCCCTCCATTCACTCCATCTGTCTGTCTTTCGTCCATGTTTTTTTAAAATAAAACTTTCTGCTCATCTCACCTCCATCTCGCCTCACTCTGACTTTCTGAGCTTCGCTCTGACGTCCAGCCAGAAGACCAGGTGCTGAAGCACCATAAATAACTCCAACTCACTGGAGGATGACAGAATGAAAAAGCTCAACTGGAATCTAATTCCTTCCAGTGATTCTTTTTTGATTGTGAAGCTTTGAGAGGCAAAAGACTTTGGTTCAGATGGGGTTTTTTTTCCTGGACATTTTGCTAAAATTTAGTAACACCTCATCACCTATGTGACAGATTTTTGACAAATTGTGAATTGACATACACTGCAAAAACACCAAATCTTACCAAATATTTTAGTCTAGTTTCTAGTGCAAATATCTCAAAACATCTGAAGTAAAACAAAATTAACTTAAAAGTAACTTTCAGAAAGATAAAATAACTTATTTAACTTAAAAGTAACTTTCAGAAAGACAAAAGAACTTATTTTAAGTCAAAAATTGAAAAAGTACTAGTTCCCCTGGCAGATTATTTCACCTACAACATGGAGAAAATGCCTCGCTATAATTTAAATAATATGCAAGTGGAAGTTGTACTTCTTACAACTGACTGAACACGATATAAGAGCTTGTTTTCAGTCAACAATCCCTTAATATTGATGAAAAAGTGCACTGCCAGACTATTTCACTTATGGAATAAATCTGCTGTAAATGAAATAATGTGCCAATGGAACCAGAACTTTTAAATTAATATTAAGGGATTATTAACTTAAAACTAACTCCTACGTCATACTGAAATGTTATGTGTACGTTTGTTTTGTCTTAATTCAAGTACAATAAGACATTTGCACTAGAAACTAGATGAAAAATACTTGTTTTTGCGGTGTTGCAACATAAACAGGCTTTCCAAAGAAACTAAAAACATTCAGAAACTTTAACTTACAATCTTAAAAAGCGACTCAAATGAAAGCAGTCAGAAAGTGGTTCAGCATGGTGGAAATGCCTTGCTATAAAATAAATAATCTGATTTAAAATCATGCAATTTTTTAAATCAATATTAAGGACTGATCACAGGTGAAAACGAAAATATACAATACAATACCAAAAGTATACAAACAGATTGAACTTTTTTTAAAATATATTTTCTCACATTAAAAACTTCACTGCATTACGCTACATAAAAACAAAACTTTGCTAAGTTTTGTTTTTAGTTTCTAGTCTAAATAACTCAGTACACTTGAGATAAGACAAAACTAACTTACAATTGACTTTTTCAACAAAATATAAGAACTTAATTTAAGTGAATAATTCCTTTATATTGATGTACTGGTTGCACTGGATTAATTCACTTACAACATAAGGAAATGGGTCGTTACAATTTAAATAATCTGAACCAGTACTAGTACTAATCAATAGTAAGAAATTATTCACCTAAAACAAACTCTTAAATCTTGCTAAAAAGTCTCTTTTTAGTTAGTTTTGTCTTATTTCAAGTGTACCAAGGTATTTGCACTACAGATGAGACCAAAAATATTTGTTAAAATGGAGTGTTGTTGCAGTGTAAATGCATCCATGCTGAGATTGGAGCACAAATAAAATTTAAATAAAAACCACAGGAGCATTGGGAAATCTGATCTTTCACTTTTCTAGAACAGGCTGAACTCCAGAACACATTCATGTCATTTTTCTTAGTTTTACAGTGCAGACGCAGTGGTTTTGCTTCATTCTGTGGTCATAAAACTTTCTCTATAGGGATAATGTTATCACTTGGTATGTTAATAATAGAGTAAAGAGGTTTCTGGGATATTCTTGCAATGTAATGCATAGTTTTATACTAAGTTTTGCCTATATGCCTCGCATACTTTTGTCTTTTTGTGCTTGCACTTATATTTACTGCCTCACAGCTTTATAATCTGCACATTGCAGAGTCTATTGGCAAACAACAAAACCAACAAAATAGAAGTGGTTTACTGCAATGCATGTGAATTGTGTGCTTGCATGTCATGCGTGAGACAAACAAAACGGAAAGCCACACATATAAAAGTTGCCCCAAAACTCTACTGCAGGTCAAAAACTCCAGAGGGAGACTTTAAATCACTGAAGCAGACAGCAGAGGAGAAGTGTTGGCTGGAGGCTTTTTTGGAGTTGGGAGAAATCAAAAGCTTGCTGTAGACATGACTGAGTGATTCTCCCAGTCATAAATCCTGACCGGTACCAGAATAAGCCTCCAGTCCTGCGCCTGGAGTTTGAGTTTGAGATGAAAAAGTGCTGTGGTGTTATTGTGACCCGAGTCTACTTCACTTTGAAAAGTAAAGCTTCATTTAATTTAAACTCACTTTATTGTGCCGCTTTTGACAGATACAGCATCATAAATCGCTTTTACTATAAAAAGCATAACTGGATGTTGTAGAATTTTGTAGTTTGTTTTTTTTAGCTGTGGAGGAATATTATCCACTCCTCTTGCTTCAGTTTCCGGAGGCTTCCAGACATGGATAGACAATAAATCAATAACAAAGTATATCTAAATAGACACCTGATCAATATCAATAGAAAACATGCGACAGAACTCACTGAACGCCAATCCAGAACCACAAGGAATTCTGGGACATGTAGGGTTAACTAGCCTCTCCTGGCTGGGTAAGCAAGCTTAGTGACATTAACTAACTCACCCACTCTTTGGTTACCTAGCAACAACATTCTGAGAAACTTGTGCTGCAGAAGCGTAAGGTTTCGACACTCATAGCAGCTTAAAAATAAAAAATTGATTGAAAACTCGATAAAACAGCAGTTTGGTAGTGTTTCAAATATTTAAAACAAAACTAATCAGTAATTATTGATATTGTTATGAAAGGCTTATATCGTGATATGTTTTTCAGCCCTTCTTCAAATAGAAAGTGACTTTTTTTAAACACCAGCTGTAGCTACAGATGTTCTGAAGGCAGCAGGGATGACAGACGGAGGCTGACAGGTTGACCCGGTTCTTGTGGTTTACAGCAGGAATGGATGTTCAGGGTGTGGCCCGCCCCAGAGAATCATGGGAGGGGGTGGTAGGTACCAACACAAACATGAGCGACTCTGGAGTTGGTGTTGTGGGCAGACGGTCACCTAAAATACATTTGATAGCATCCGGACCTCAAGCCGTAGCGGTCGGATTTACATGCCGCGGTGTTTTTGAACGTAGCATCTGTGTGTGGCCCTTCTGAGTTCGACTCAGGTCCAGTAGGTTGACGTCACGTTCAGGTTCACTGTACTTATTCCAACAGCAAAACAAATCAGGTTGGTGGTTAATATCAGTCCAGCAGCTTCTGCCCCACAGTTACCGACGGCAACAGAAAAAGGGGGAGGAGCTGCCAGTTACTGGTTGCTATGGTAACCACCAACTACCAAGAGAGGCAGAACAGAACGTAAAGCGCCAACAAAATTCGGGAGAAACAACAACTTATTGACTAAACAAAATAAATCCAAGTAAACAAATTTTGACAAACTTCAGATCTATAATGTTGTTGAAATAAAACCCTGTTACATGTTGGTTATGGTGACGTTGATTCCAGCTTTTAATGATCCTTTACAAATTCAGGAAGTTGTTTGGACAAACAGTTGCTCTTAGTGAAAATCTGTTTTGAGTTTATGCAGGCACAAACACTTCTGAAACACTTTTAATGAGGTTGAAAAGTGTTTCAGTGTTGTTTGTATGCAAACAATCCACTTTGAATATTCTGATTCATGATTCACATTTATGGGATGCCAAACGTTGGACTCTTTTCACTAAAATGTTACAGGACTGGACAGACATTTCTGATGGGAATAAAGTTGAAATAATTGATAACGATAATGGCAACAAAATCATTTGGTATTTCTTAAAGTGCATCCATCAGAAAAAAATTCAAATAGTCAGAGAATATTCTTTTCAAAATATATGCAACTAAAATAAAGAAAAAGCAGGATTCAGAAAAAACAAAGTCTTAAAAAGTGTACAAAAACAATTACAAACGTGACGAGACGAAATCTGAGTTGCAGGACTGAGATTTATAAAAATAGCAAACAATGAACATCTAAACTTAGTTGATGGCTTTAGTAAACAAGTGTTGCCAAAGCAACTTTTAACAGATTTTGATTTGATTGATTGAACAGGTGCTTTGTAAAGCCGTTTCACTGATGAATGAAACGCAAATGGAGCTAAACGTGACAAAAGCCGACCAAAGAAGTTTCAGCTTAAAGAAGTTCATCTCATGTTTGACTGGGAATAGGACTTCAAATTTCAATGTGCAAATATGCATGTTGAGTGTGAATCAAACACTGACATGATAATCTTCCTGAGAAATTTAGAAAATATAATTTGTAAGAAGGTATTACAGATACTTTTCATTTCTGTATTAAAAATGTTCGTCTATTGATCTAATGTAGTATTCTAATCATAAATGTCGTGTTTTTATTAGAGGTAAACAGAAAATCATCATAATTAACAGAAATAAAGGCTTGAAAACATCAGCTTGTGTGTAATCAATAAGTTATGTCACTAAGTGGACTGAATTACTGAAATATACTAACTTTTAAATGTGTCTGACTTGATTTTAAAGCAAGGTCTGGCCAGTCATTGAGGTAAAATATTCTGAAATCCCTGCAGTGTTTTAAGCCAGTGCTTAAAACTATGTTTTCATCCTCCAATTTGCCCAAAATCCATCTTTCCAAGATATCAAAAGCCAGATATGCATATTTCCTCGACTGCAGATTGTGTTGCATACCTTCAAATGGTGAAAGCTTCTTGTCTAACCTCTGGGAAGATGAACACTTGCTCCAAAGTTGAAATGAAACTTTGCCTGGATTGACTAGATTTGGATGGTGAAAGTAGAAGAGTAACAGGTGAGGCGTTTTGATTTCTACCTCCTTCAGGCAGCGAGTCGTTGAAGACTCCCTCCACGGAGATGCAGCTGCTCCCATCGCCGCCGCAGATCCGACAGCGATCTTCACGCACGTCTGACCCGAGCACACGATCGCAGCCCACGTGCTGCGATAAAAAGACAGGAACGAGTGAGCTGCAGAGGTCAACCGGGGTCACAGGCGGAAGAGGGCACAGTCGGTGAGCTGAGAGGTGTCAGAGGCCGAGCTGACGAATTACCTCCTAATGTCTTCCAGACCGCTTCTTCAAAACATAGAAATATCAGATAGAAAACCCAGATGTGTGCTGCGTGTTTTTTTTGTCTGATCCTGAGCAGACACAACGCTCTTTGGTCGCTGAACTCAAAGCTGTCGACATAAATAAATTTCATGATGAGCGAAGCAGGTGGTTTCACTCAAACTCTTAAACAGGGAACAAAACTGAAACTAAACTGTAGAAAATGAACGACGACTGCTCCGATTTCTGTTTCTGCATGCGGCGGCTGGTTGATGCCAGGCAGCGTTAATTTTGACAGCAAATTCAGCTTAATTTTATTTTGTTTTAGTCGACTGTTTGTAGTAACATTTTAGTGAACAAAATTATATATGAAATGTAAATACTTTTTGATTTATTCACTTTAATTAACACAAAATTAATCATGTTATAGCATGTTACTGTATGACTAGAAAAACAGATTTTACATCAATTTAACGTCTATTTTTCTGATCTTGCGTTCAACAATAACAACATATTTCAACCAGTTGACCTGCTCTGACTGAAAATTGAAAATATAACAAATGATAGAAGTTGCATGAGTCTATTTCAGTCCTTCACAATTAATCACAATTAATGAAATAGTGTAAAAAAAAGAAGCACTTTTTCATTAAATGTTTAAGAAAATGTTTTATCATCTTAAACCAAACCGTTTCAGATTTTCCAGGCTTTTATATTTAGGAGGGCTTAAAATAAGTGATTTTATTTTAAATGTAAGTTAGAAATGTTATCTATAAACTGGTTGTGCTTCAGTGGAAAGATGATTCACTACTGCAATATGTGGATACTACCTTGGTTTAATCTACATGTCCATTGTATTGTTTTTTTTAAAGCGAATTTGCCGCTGAGTGACATCAGTTTTGGCTTGTTTGGCCCACCATACTTCGTAAAGGATTGTTTCTCACACCTGGGTGGAGAAACAATCCACACAGAAGAAACTCACAATAAACAATAAATCAGTTAATTGCATGATAAATTAAATATCATGCATTTGCATGCTAGTTCTTCTTGCGTCTCTCATTTCTACCAAAGACTGGATGACAAAAAAAACGACTTTTCATTTTCTATTCATTTTATTTGTTGTTTCGGTTCTTTTGTTTCTGTATTTTAGATATTCAAAATGGCTTCCAGTTCTAGTTTATTGGTCTTTGAGAGGGTCTACTTGCATTATAATGTCATTACCATTATATAACTTGAAAATAGTTTCCAAATAATATTTTTGTTTATCGCAATATTACTGGGACAATTTATCATCCAGGCAAAATTTGTTATTGTGACTTTGGTTTATTTATACACAGTTACTGAAACCTGGAAACATTTATGCATCAAATCTGAGGTAAATCAAATTTCATATTATTCTTGCATCTAAACTAATGAGGAGAAACTAATGGAGAAGAGCAAACCTCAGACAGAAATGCTCCTGCTCTCTTACTGCAAACATTTGCTCATTTAACTTCCATTAACCAGAACATCCACATTGAATAAACTAAATCATATTTTCAGATACACTGCTACTTTTCTAAAACCTCTCATTATCTAACAACAGATGTTAAAGCAAGAGACAGGTGGACATAAACCACAAGTAGGCTGGATAAAATAGAAAAAGAGGAGAGCCTGGATTGCAGAAAGAAAAACTGCAAGAAAAAAAAAGTAGAAGGAAGTCAGAAAGTAGAAAAGAGCAGAAAATAGGAGTGCAGGGAATGAAAGCCAGCCTGCAGCGCAGACAGACTAACAACTGAGCTGGAAGGTCACTGAGTTCCTGCAGAGAGCAGAGCAGAGCGCAAGAGAAAAAAGGAGAAGTTTTGATAAACACAACCATGTCTTTGGATTTCAGACCACCTCTGCTTCATAATCTAACAAACCTCTGAGTCATAAAAAGAGGAGCTAAGATGAGGTTAAAAAGGTTGGAAGACAGAGATTAGGATGTTAGTAATGTCTAAGGTGGTTCTTATTTACACACTTAAAAGGGCTGAAGTACAAACTGTTTCACTGTAGGATTTCTAGGAAAAGCTTGAGCAATTATTCAATAAATCTTTGTTGTGAGTGTCAGCTGGACCATTCGGAGCCCCAGGTAGTCTCCGTTTCATCAAAGCACACCACAATGAAGAAAGCATCATTTTGTTTTTATTAACAGCGGGGATCAAGATCATTAGTGTGAATCTGAGTCTGCTGCCAAAGTTACGTCTAGTTTTATCATCCGAACAGCTGATTCTGAGGAGCAACACCAGCCAATGTGTTAGGCAGACGGCCGCAGCTGTTCAGGCTTCAGAGTGACTAAGATCACGACAATCTCCTGTTGATTCGACTTAAACCTGCTTACTCACGTTTTAGTGACTTTTATTGGACTCAAACCAAATGCTCGCAAGGATTTGTTTAATCAAAGTTCTTCTTACTGACCTTACACTCTCCGTTTACACAAACATCCAGAGAGTCGTCTCGACACGGCGTGCCGTCCACCACGGCGGGAGCTCGCTCCGTGTAGAAGTTGTATCCTTCAGCGAGGCAGTTGAGAGAGCAGGGCTTCACCCCACCTGGACCCACACAACGCAACAGAACCAGCACACAAAGCGTTAAAGCACATAAAAGACAGAGAAGACACGTTTAGGGGAGGTTTTGTTTGCCATTTCAGAAAACTTTGAGGGGAAATGAAGCAGACATCACCAATTCTGAAGGAAAATGAAACTAAAACTGATTAAAAACAGGATGTTAAAAATTATTTCTACCCTTCTCAATAGATTCTTAACTGCTATGCAGCGCTCTGCATGATTCCTATGGTATTTAGATGATTTCTCTTTTGTGATGAGCTCCCTAATCTTTAGCTACTCCTAAAGTTTTTCTAGATGCTTATTTTATTTCCACTCCAAAGAAACGTGTGGCTTAATTGGCTCTTTGGACCTTACACAAGGTTTCAATGTAAATCTGGCTTAAAATGCTAAAGAATCAACTCATGTTTTAAATAAAAATCTAATAACAAATGGTGTTTTTTTTATGTGATACATTGACTTTCCATGGCAAAATGACACTAAAAATACTAATATTGCTTCCGATTTTTTTTAATTGGAAATTATGTACTTTTTTGTTTTCCATAAATGTCAACATCCCACAGAGGGAAACGTATCCATCTTTTCTGAAAAATGTTTTTCTTCATTCTGAAATCTAAAAACAGAAATAAGTTGGGGCTCTTTAAACCAGCCTGGGTTGCTGGGTGACGGGCGGAGCTCTGCTGAGGTTGCTAGGTAACAGGCTGGGCTTTGCTGGGGTTGCTAGGTGAGGAGTCATGCCTGCTAATTGGTAAAACCTCTTGCATTCCAAAGTTTTTTAAACAGATCATTTTCCAGAGACCAAAAAACATGAACTCATTGCCAAAAACTATCTGGGTGGTGTTGTTTTTTAAGCGCTTGGTTTGTTTTTAGAAGCAGTAGAGACCCAAATATAATTGTAAAGATGTAAATTTTGCATTACACATCCCCTTTAAAGTATATCTGGCATTTCAACCATGAAAAAAGCCAGGTACAAGTGCATTAAGATGGGGTATTATTATTTATGGACCACAGTCGCTCATGAACTGCTAACACTGCGGGTCCACTGCACCTCTGAACGCTACAATTCAGCAGTTAGCTAGCAGTTTCCTGCCACTTCTTTGGGATAAATGTCATCTTTACCCAGAGGGTCAGTACTTAGCAGTTTGGAGTAGTAAAGGGAAGTACTGAGTGGCCAATAAATTTAACAAAATATCTTATTACAAAAACACAAGCCCGTTCAAAACAGCGTTTCAACAAATCTTCATTCATGTGTGAAACAGATCAACAGCTTCTTATTAGAGCGACTGCTGACATCATCCCGTGTTTGTTTGTGCTGGCAGTCACAGCCTGTGCTATAAGAGAAAGCGAGAATGTACCGGTCAAACTCACAGACAATAAATTGTTCAGACTTCGGAAAACTACAACTCCCATGGTGCCGAGTTTTGGCAGGGTAATGGTAGCTTTCAGGTGTGCGGTGTGAAGGTTGAACGTGAAGGCTGCTGCACTAAAAACATTGACATAGAACAGCTTGTTTCAAGAAAAAAAATAAGTGAGAGGTTTTTCCTTTAATAAATGAGCTGTCCTTGGCTGTCTGAACTGACAGAGACGACCTGTTTCTGTTTTCCACGTCAAGATAGAAATAAGAAGAAATCACATGAAGTTAAACTAAATAAATTTAGAGATGGAAAGAATGGGGAAATGAGGAAGGGAAAAAAAGACAAGAGTTATCCACGTAAAAGGACGAAAAGCACAACTGGAAGTCTGACCACGGAAGAGATGGAGAGCTGCTGTTTGACTTTAACAAGGAAAAGAGAAATTGGCACTTTTCCCATTTTAGCAGCTGCAAGGGATTTTTCTTGGAAAATCAACTGACTTGATGAAAAGACCACTTGTTGCCTGGTGTTGGAATTGTTTCGCCGACTATCTCTGCAAGCCATTATGTTCGAAAGTAAAGCAGTCAAACTATTTATCTTTCGCGTCCAGTTTTCGGCGTTTAGCAGAAACGAGAAATTCCTGCAGAGAACTTCGGGTGCAGCCAGCATCTGCACACCAGACAAGAGGGACAGTCAGCACAAGCAGCTTCAATTCAGTTTATTTACAAAGCTCAGAATTTACAGCATCTCAAAAGGCTTTGATTGAATGAATCCAATTCAATATGTACTGAGCTAAATCCAATTTCTACTTCAGCACCGGCGATGCTAAGCAGGAAGTCGTAATGTCTCCAAGGTCTGTGATCTTCATAAAATATAAACCATCATACCAAACTGCGAATTACAACTGCTGGCAGAAAGAAAATCAGTCCCATCTGGGACGACTTTCACTCAGTTCTACTAATTTGACTTAAGAAGAAAATCAATTTAGACACAAAGCCATTTTATTTAATAGCTGAACATTCTGGCTTTGTAAAATGTGCGTAGAAAACAACGTCGCTACAATTACTGACATCTTTTATTTTCAGACCAAGTAAGCCGCGTCAGCATAAAGAAGAACCTTGCAGCTTCTCTGCACATCATTTAATGTGCTTAATGTGTAAATTTTTAAAGTTGGTTGTTTCTGAAAGCGGACTTATTATCCAAAATTAACATTTGAATGTTGTTTTTTTACTTCCATTTGGGTCTCAACTGCTTGTAAAAGCAGCAGAAGCACTCAGAAAAAAAAACACCCAGTTGTTTTTTGGCATTAATTTAATGTTTTTTGGTTTCTAGAAAACAAACCGTTTCAAAACGTCACCATTTATGGGGACTGAGCTGTTACCGAGCAACCCCAGCAGAGTCCAGCCCCGTTACCAAGCAACCCTAGGGTAGCTCCAGCAGTTTGGTCAGCTGGTGGAAAAAATGAGGAGAGGAAACAAAACTGTTGCATCAACAGTCTTCACCCCTTCCAAAATAAGAGAATGAGAATAAACATCTAACTACTTAAAGAATTGTTAAGTCGACAACCAAAATTTCAACACAGATGTCAAACTTCATCCAATGCAAAGTTTACAAAAGAAGCAAAGTAAACTAGCACTGTAGAACTTATTCAGAAAAATTAATTTAAGGCAAGCTAATGCTGTGTTCACACCAAGCGAGTTTCACGGGTCAAAAATGTGTCCCACGCTTTGAGTTGGAGGTCTGTGCACTTTGAACTCAGCTTTAGCTTTAGGCGTGCATCAAACACAAAATGTTTGAAATCGCTCCAGACGAGTGTTGGGACAAGCTGCTGTTTTCCGCTACCTGCATCTCCTGGTAGGACACCAGCTACAGGCCACTATGTCACACAGCAGAGTCTCTCTGATTAGTTCATGCTTTGCATCAAGCAGCGAAAGTTCAGATTTTCCAACTCCAGCATCTGACGCATTGAATGCTCAAAACGCATCAGTTGTGCAGCGCTAGACACACGAAACGAGCTGCGACACGCATCCACATAGACTTTGAATGTAAACCAGACGCTCCTGATGCTGTGAACGCACCATAAGTGTGCTAAATGTATTCAACGTTAGCAAAGCTGTTAACGAGCTAAGCAAAAAAACTAGCTCTGCTATTAGCATATTAGCGTTTTTGTGGAAGTGTGCCCACCACCGCATTTCACAATCATGCGCAATTTTGAGTTGGCAACAAAAACATTGAAGTTTGTAATTCTAACATGAGAAAATGTGGAAAAGTTAAGAAAAGCAGTGAGGCAGAGGACAATAGCAGCTAAAACGATGGACCTACCAATACTAACACTACGCTTCAGCAAATATTAAATAAAAGAAAACACGCTCACCTCCTCTGTATGGTTTCCAGGTGTAAAATTTTCCCCTGAAAGGAGTGCTGTCAAAGTCGGAGCACTGGATCTCTCTGAAGTCCCTGGAGCCTGCAGGACACTCCTGCATTGGACACAAATGCACAAATTCTTCTACGTACATGTAGATTTTCTCTGTGCTTTATTCTGCATTCACACACTACATGCAGGCCAAGAATCACAAACAATATTCAAAGTATAGATGAATGAGTGCAGACTAATTGATAGCAAAAATTGAGTAAAACTCACATCAATATTGCAAGACCTGAAGCGTTTTCTTTCTCCCAGGCAGTATTTTCCTCCAATGGTTGGCCTGCAGTCAGAAACAGCAGGATCAGTCTGTCACATATCGACTACATCAATCCTCCATTACATAAGCACACATACTGATGTCAAAGCTCAGTTGTTTCATGGCTCCATCCTTATCTTTAGCTGCACTGATTGGACTTTATTTTAGCTACATCGATTTCACAACAAGACAACTTTCCTACACTTTAAAAATACATCTGTTTGGTGCGCAGCTGGCTGCGTTCTCAATATTTACATCACTTTTCGGCAGAGTAAAACCAAAGCAAATGTGGAAAATAATAGTCTGAAATGAAACAGGAGAAAATCGTTGGCCCCAGATTTGGGTCAGACCATTCCCCTCTTTAATAATTTCAAGATGAGCTATCTGCTGACAGCAATTCAAAATATTATACATTCTGTAATGATTTGGACTTTACTGATGCAGAACTTTAATTTAAATAACTGCCCTCTTCATGGCATGACTGAGAGGAAAAATATATACAAATATAGTGTAAAAGGCAGACAAACACGAGTCAGAGTGAGGGTCTGATGTAAGGCGTCAGAACAGATGGTCTCTGTGGGAAAGAGGTTTAATTCTCTCTGGGACTGCTTTTACAGGGGCCACAAGACGGACAACAAAGCTCTCAATCTACTGGCTTATCTGCCTTTTAACTCACCCACAATCCCACGATCATGAGATGTGGATCATGAACCAGATTTGAGGAAACAAACAGCTGAAATCAGCTTTTCAGAGAGAACAGCTGGGCCAAAATAAAAGAGGTAAAGAAAGGAGCTTCGTTTTCTGGGCAGTTTGGAGTCAAAGAACCAAGAATCAAAGAGTCAGCCGAGCCGAATGCTCTGAACATTAGCGGATGGATGTATGGATGGATGGACGGACGGATGGATGTTTGTTTGTTTTTGTCAGTCAGTTTTCCATTCCTCTAAGCTTTAATTATTAGATTTTGTGCTTTTTAATCTCGTTTTTTTTGCTTGCTTTCTGGTTCCTCATTTCCATTGTCCTGGTTTCCAGCGTCCTCCCAGCAGCCTCCTGGTTCCCAGCAGCATCCTGGTTTATTTTATTCCCTCCTATCACATCACATTTCTCTGCAGCTTTCTCATATCGTATCCTCCACAGTTAGCCCATCACTTTGAATTTCAGTTTCTTTGTAGTCTCAAAAACTTTACAATCAAGTCTTTGATTAGCTTGTTTTGAGTTTTTGTCACTTATTTCAGAATAAGTGAAACGTTTTTATTTATTTTTTTTTTACAGTGTGGTTCGATGTAGGCAGTACCTGGGGCTGTCGCAGTGTCTGACGGAGGAGGAGACTCCACCTCCACAGGTCCTGCTGCACTCCCCCCAGGCGGACCACAGACCCCAGCCTCCATCCACACCCTCTGGACGAGTCCCATACGCAACACACACCCGTTTGAAGCACCACTGCAGCACACACACACGCACACACACACACACAGGTTAAAAAGTTATAAAATATAAATACATAGTTGTGCTTTTACAAACACTCATCAAGTATTCTTGCATTATTAAGCCATTACCATTACATTACTTTAAAATATTCTTAAAACTACAATATTATCATTTGTTCTAACTTCTGGAATAATTTCTTGTCCAGTAAAATTTGTTATATTCACAGGCCTCAATCTGGCTTTTCATTATTTCTTCCAATTTGCGCAACTTACCACAACAAGTGACCTTAATGAATGAATGAATAAATAGAAACTTTAGACCAGAAACATATTTATTTTATTGCTGTAACAACCAGTACAAGTGAAACTTTAGATAAACATTTACGGACATCCTTGAAAATTTGATTTTTAATCTCTAAGTTTTTCATCTTGAGGTTAAATAGAAAAACAAATGAAATATTTAAATACTGTATTATTTTCACAGCTCACCCCTTTCTCTATGGTGTTAGTCTGACAGATGGTTCCCTCTGCTGCAGGTATACTGCTGGTGATGCAGCGGTTGCTCTTACTCATGCACCAAAGTTCACTGCAGACTTCCTGTATACGTCAGAGAGAGGAAAATAAAACCATCGGAGAAGCTGACGGACACAAGAGAGAGAATATGAGAAATATTATTGGTCTTATTTATGATCAACAGGCAGAAACTGTCATTCACCTTCACCTCTTTTCCCTCCAGAGCCGTCAACACTTTAGGGTAATGTTTTATTGTGTACATACGCTGACTACATAGCATCTATAATAATGAGTCTATAAAGCCGCACGATGTTCCAGATGTCCATTCGCTCTGAAGGCGGCCTTGTAAAATCCTGACTATGCAATAAAAAGAACGCTGTCCCGTGAAAGTATTGCAAGATGTGTTACGTATTACAGATTTGAAGATGAAAGTCGGAGCGACATGACTCAAGAGTGAGAAGCTGAGCCGAATTTTTTTTTTTTAAGTTCATTTTAATAAACAGCTAAAGAGAAAATTACATAAAAAAAAGAGTTTGTGCAAAAATGATGCACAAGTTTATGCAAGAACATATCAATAAATCAAAATGTCACCTGAAAAGTAAATAAAAGAAAACTGAAACCCACACACACTTACATAATTTTAATGCATACAGATTTATATAAAATAAAATTATAAGGTTAATTTTTCAACTATAAAACTATTTAAACCAACAGAAATTAGAAACTAACTAAAAGTTGACCTACTATGCTTACTTGCACATGTTAGGATTTATTTATGTTTTTCACAAAATCTTTCTTAGATAATGAGATTTTAGTCTGGTCAGTTTTAGGGCGTCTTGTCACTTTAAGCCTAGATAAGCTGCTGCTGGCCACGCCCATTACACCCATCAAAATGGCTGCAAACAGATACATAATTATACAACTGCACAGTTTTGAAAAGTAGAAGTGGAGCCTCCTGAACAACCAACAAGAATCCAGCAAGGATGGCAAGTCAACAACAAAACACTTGATCTTTTCCAGCAGCCATTGTACATCCCAATATAGCTTGGGTTGCTAGGTGCAGTGTGACTCAACAATAAAATGTTTTATTTTCCAGATACCAAAATAACATTAAGTTATTTCCAAAAAATAGCTGGGGGGAGTTTTTAAACAATTGGGTTGTTTTTAGGAGCAGTAGAAACCAAAATATAAATATAAAAATGTTAAAAATGTGAATTTTGCATAATAGAGCCCCTTTAACATCAATAAGACGGCCAACACAACCAGCGTCCGGACTGCTGATTTGTCCAGTGGAAGGTCATTGACATCCTCAACAAGTAAGGTAAGTCACAAAAACCAGTAATTTCTGAAGAGGACTGGTTTATCCAAAACTCTGGTATAAAAAGGATAAACAAATTACTGGGATAACAGAAGCCTTGAGAGTATTATGAGAAAGGGCGTTTAGGGGAGATTTAGAAGGCGTTAACTGCAGCTGGAATAGTGATCTGCTGTGTTTTATGAAGTCCAAAGTCAGACCAGCTGTCTACTGACTTAAAAGAATGTGAGTAAACTAGAGCTGCAACTAAATTATTTTAGTAATCGAATATTCTGACAACTGGCTAAAAAAAATTGGAACATTGTGTAGATTTTTTATTTAACCACTTAAGCCTTTTCATACAATATTACAAAAACATAAGAAAAAGCAGATACAAAAAAAATCTATTCCTTTTTAAAAAAAGAAAACAAACAACATAACATTCCTTCAGTGAGCAGCGCAAAAAAAACATTCTAACATGTGAAACACAACAAAGCAACCAATGCGCTCCTTTAAAGGAAGGCTAAAATCACTCAGATGCAGCCTGATGTCGCTTCTATTTAGATGACTTGGCAGTAAAAGTGGTCATAGGGTGCAAAAAGACAAGGATAAAAAAATCTAACTTGTCATTTTATTTTATAAGGTTTAATGAGGAAAGATACGGCGCCAATGGATAGCAGCTGTTGATCATAATGACCATAAGCCCTCAGTGTAACCGCGGATTAGCAGCGGACAGGAAGTTTGAGTTGGTTTCTAATCCAGCTGTTTCCAACTTTTATAAATATTGTCGTCTATGAGCCCCAAACAGGTGTGTTACGTTCACAGACAATTTAGAATCGAACAAGTAGCCATGAATAAACTGGAAAAAACAACTTTTCCGTCACGGCGCCTCAAATGATTAAGTGACGTAGTTGCAAAGGGTCAATATTCCAGTTAACGATTAATCAATTAAATTATTGATGATGATTTCAATAATCATAGTCAATGATGATTAAATAAAACTTAGAAATGAATAAAAGTAGGTAATATTTGTGTGCTCACCGCATATTTACACTGCCGGGATCGGATGCCGTACTGGAAGCGGCACTGCTCGTCTGCGTCATAGGCCTGACCCGGGGCGGTGGTGGGATAAACAAACTCCTGCTTTGGAGGCATGTTGTTCAGACAGGAGCCCAAACCTGAGCTGAGGCACATCAAACAGAGGAGAAAAATATAAATACTAATCGTAAAATAAACAACAAACACAAACCCTGCACTTCTGATGTTTGGTTTCGATGTGACATTTTATTAAAAGCAGGAGCAGTCTGAATATATAAACCATCAAACATGTTCTTCATTTTTTTCCTGCACTCCACTAATTACATATTTATTTCTAGGAAGGAGATATCTGATGGGCTCACTCACTCCAGGAAGCTGGTGATGTAATCCCGGCTGCAGGCCGACCAGATGAACGGGTTTGTCTTCATGGTGATGTGGTCAGCCATCAGCTTGGCAGTCTCCTGGCTGCGTGGCCCGCAGGCGTTCCCCATCCCATCATGGTTCATCCCAAATCTAAAGCCCATGATCACACAGGGACAACACTTTGAGGCCAAGCAGACAGCTAACAATCCCTGCAGCAGCAACGGGGAGAAAAACGGCCTCTGTGGATAACCAAGAGGAACTCCAAGAACATTAGTGTCAAAAATTAAACTCTGCAACTTTGACATTGCACCCAAAGTGAACGAAACAGAATATTAAAGAATCTGTTGGGGAACATCTTCTGTTGGACAGTCTAAGCATTGGCCTGCAAACTATTCATACCCTTTGCACATTACAAACACTAACCTGTTGAAGGAAGCATAAAAGGTCACTTTTAAAATCCATCCATTGTTACTTCAGTGAAGAATGCGCTGCTGTGCAATATCTACGTTTAATGTTTATCTAATCTTAGCAAAAGGCTAAATCTTATTGGTCACTCAGTTTACTTTTGTTAATTTGGCGCTTTTTCTGTGACCTAAAAATGAATGAGCTCCTCCCGTTGTTCTAAGGTCCCGCCGGAGCTTTTTTACCCTGCGCGGTTCTGACGGGGTCACCGGTTTATAAGCCTTTTTGTGGTTTCACAACTGAAAAGCTGACGGGTCACCCGTTGGCTGACACCAGCAGATGGAGAGTAGCATAAAACTACCACTACACCTGACCTGCACAAACCTGAACCACAAAAGCAGCGGACATTTTTTCTTTGCTAACAAGCTTAATATTATTTGCATTAGCTCGTCATCATTTAGCTAACATTACCTGCATTCAACCACATTAAATCAACTCACTTAGTTTGTTTGGGAGAAAAAAACTCTTCAAAGTTCTTTGCCTTTTGCTGGTTTGCTGCCATGTTTCTAACACACACCTGCGCAGCAGCAGCATTCTCAGTCGCTGCCGCGCATCTTAGCGCTCATGTTGTGTTTAAAGGCGGCTCGGAAAAACAAGTTACGACATGTTAACAACAGATTAAACAGTTGTGACTGCTGGAAAAAAGTGGGAGGGACAACGGGCGCAGATAAGAGGAGTGCGGGATATCTTACTATATCTAATCGAGATAGGAATAATAGACAGATGACCACTCTGAGGTAAAAATAAAAAACAACTTCCAGTCATGACATAGTGACAGTTTTGTGAAAGTTACATACAACCAGAACAAAACAAAAACCATTTTCAGATGAAGGAGTGACTTACGTGTGACCGATCTCATGGGCGATGGTGAAGGCCGTTCCCAGACCGATGTCCTCGTTGATGCTGCAGCTCCTCTCTGGCTCACACATCCCTCCTACCGGAGCCAGACCTGACAAACATCAACGTGGATTCAGACACACAGATTCTCCATACAATGAATCTCACTCCGCATGCACAACACATCTTCATGCTAATTACAGTCACAGATCATTTCCGCCGCCATGAAGACCACATATGAAACCGATAATTAGCTGTAATTTATGAGTCAAACGTAGCATGCTTTATGGGTCGGAGTTGGGCTAACGTTATGGTGATGTGGTGCTCAGTGTACCCTGCAAGAGGCACAGCCTGTGCTCTATGTCACTGTGGATTATGAATGGGTGCAGATCGCACATCTGTGAGTGAATGTTACCTAGAGTTTCACAGGGCTTGTTTTTCTGGATGCAGATGTCGTACCTGGAGACGAGACAGAACAGTTCTTTAAAAATGCGCAGTTTTTTGGGTGGAGGTATTCAAAAGTACTCTTATTAACATGCTGATTCAGGGCAGATCTATTCATTATAATTCTATGCTTTGTGCTCTGAGCGATGTGTGTTTTATTACTTTTATTTTTTACATCATATTTTGAGTTCCTAGCTCCACTTTATGAACCATTTGAAAGAAAGATTGCTGCAGTTTATTTTACATGTTTTTGTCAGGTCAACTTCTTTATTATTTATTTTACACAGACTGTTTTACTCATAATTACACTGACAGAGCAAATTAGAGTTGTGTTGTTTTTACATTTTTTCATCAAGCTTGTGAAGCTATTGGTGTATTTACGTTTTCTGAACTGGTGCAGAGCTATCAAATGAATTTGTAAGTCAGGATATTTTTGACTGTGTTTAAAAGTTTTTAAGTCAATTTGTTTTTGAGAATCAGAAGTGAAAACAGTCGATCATTCATCTCTAGTCAGGACAAGTAACACTAGTATCTATATGGATGGTTGATTCATGATTATACAAATGTAACAAGGTTTTATTTTAACAATATTATTGATGCAAAGTGTGTCAAATTTGTTACTTTATTCTTTGAATTTATTTTGTTTAGTCATTTAGTCAAGTTTATCTAATCTTATTGAGTTTTGATAAAAGCGGTAGACTATATAAGATTTTTTTCCTTCCAAATATTCCAAAAACAGAACTAGAAGAGGTTTGCATTTCAAGCTTTTATTCAGCTAGTTCTGATGGTTTTGGCTTCCAGATAAGTTTCTAAGAAAATTGTAATATGATATATGCAGACCCCACACATTCTGGACAGAGGCTGTTTTGACTTTTACTTTCAGAGTGTAAAAGTCTGTAGAGTGATTTTAAAAATAAAAACTATCTGAAAATATGTGTTTCTTTACCCTTAATTAATTTAATATAAACCTTATATTCTTACACCTAATCTCTATATACTTTAATGCCTTCTTTTTGCACAAAGTTTTGCCCAATACAGCTGATTCTGAACAGTGTCCAGCAGTTTCACAGACAGTGACCGACTGATTAAACTTTACAAGAACAATAGACGGAAGCCATTGATGGTCACTGAGGTGTCATCTGTCTGGACAGCTTCCACCCTTTGCTTGATAAAAGCTTCTGCAAAAACAAAACTGTTCCCATAAAGCCAATTTAAATGTTAGGCCCTTCAGTACACATGTGTCAAACTCATGGCCTGCGGGCCACATCTGGCCCGCCACAAAGTTTTATGTGGACCAGAAGGACACATAAATAGGACCTTGAAAATAACCGTTGTGTGTTTTAATAATATTTTATCAATCAATTGAAAGCCGTTCTCAGTAGAAGAAGATTTGGGCCACAGACGCAAAAAAAAATTCTGATTTTTTTTTCAAACAGTTTTGACTATTTTTTCTTAAAATTTTGATTTAATTTTTAATTTACCAGAATTATTCTGACTTTGTTCTTTTAAGATCAAAAGTCAAAATTCTGGGAAAAAAGTTTTATTTTGTCTGAAAATCTTGACTTTTGATCTCAGAAGATTAAATCCACAATATTTTTTCCAGTAGCCACAATCTTCTCCCACAGTTTTCATATGTATTCTGCCAAATTACATCAATGTGAAATTATGTTTAATATTATTTAACTTTAAGAAGAAGTACTCATTGACTGCAGAGGTGACTATTTATTATTTTTGAGGTTTATTAATAGATATTATCAACAAATTTTACCACAACCAGCCCTTTGAGGACATTCAAAATCTTGATATGGCCCAAATAAAAACGAATGTGACACCCCTGCTCTAGAATAATATAGGAGTTTTACTAGTACTATAGTTGCCTGGCAGTAAAAAGTTTTTGGGTTTGAATCGCATCTATGGTTCTGCTTGTTCTCTCAGAAGACAAATGATTTCAAAGATCTGTCTAGAAAGGAAATGCATTTTCTTTATGTATTCATGAGACTGTGGAAAAACAGTTTCTCAGACAACAGCTGAGAGTTTTTTTCTGATTAATTTGGATCAACCAATTTCTGTAAAACACCTGCGATTTTCCTCAGAGATTAAGAAAAAACAAACATGTTGCTTCGTTTTGGATAGCTTTTGCGGCATTGTTCTTGCCAACTCTTTTCCTTTTTATTGGCTTAAATTCACTAACATGTGAGTGCTTTAATTCATTAACATTAAACGGGTCTTTTAGCATGCAAGGCCCGTTTAGAGTCAGACCACAGCATTTAATGCAGATTTAACTAAAAACCTTTACTTAAAATTGCTTTTTAAGACATTGAAGGGTGGACTCAGATTATAGTCCTGCTGCAAAACCGAAACCTAAGGTCACATATTGATGACAAGACACTATTTATTTAACAAGCAGAATTTGTGATTCCATCAGTTATGGGAAGAGGCAGCAAAACAGCCAGAGACCAAAACACTGCCACCATCATCTTAAATTACAGGGGCAGTAGTCTACCAGAGACACGATTAAAGGTTACGCTCTGAAATTTTGTACATCAAAAAAGAAAACGCATTAAAGTTTTTAACACAACAAAATCTCTGTGATTAAATCATCAAAATTAACATGCTGAAGGGGCAGTATTATGCTTTCCAGGAATATAGTGCCATTTTATAACACCGCAAAGTAACTATTCTACCTTGAGTTGTTATAAAAATGTATAAAATATGATGTTTATTTAACGCCTTGAAATTAGGCCTATGTCTCTTTACAAACTCTGTTTTCAGGAAGTCATCATCACAGGGCTCTTCTATTAGCCCTTTAACAACATTTTTACCAAGGTTTCACTGAGAAGTAGCTCCTATAATGAGCTCTGCAGGTGCATAGTTCCACCAAGTGTTTGCTAATTGCTGCTGGCTAGTCTGAAGGAGTTGAGTGTTTGGAAACAGCAGCTTCAAGAAAAATCTGTGTCTGAAAAGGCGGAACTAGGTCCAATCAAGAGTTTTGCACAGTTGCCATGGAGATTAAAGGATTTCTCAAACATGCATGGAAGGATCAATGCAACACTCCAGGTATGTTTTTGATGAGTGAATAGCATAATAAACATGAAGTAAGTCTCATGTTTAAAGCCCTGGTTGATTCATGAGTCAGGAATGGTTCCGTTTCACATTTCCTTCTGTGTTTATCTTGCGTTACCTGGTGATGAGCACGGCGGTGTCGTGATGAGCGATGCCGTTGTCCGGGATGGCGTTCCCGTAGCTGCTGCTGCGGTGCTGGATGGTTTTCTGCCACTTACAGAAACTGTCCAAAGACTTGCCAGCGTGATGGTTGATCTCCAGTGTTGGCTGGACGAGAAGAAAGGAGGGAAACGCAAATTCAGAGGCAAGACTGGAAAAATAAAGTTATGCGTTTTGTTTTGTTAAATGCAAAACAGTTGTTCTGTTCTGAGGTTATTTTCCCCTCACACTATGTTAGTATTTCCTATCTGTTAAAACTGTGTAGATTCGCCGCATTATGTGGGAGCTGAGGGAGTGCTCTGCTGGCCACAGCTGGCGAGAATTCGTAACCCAGGAATGCATGCGGTGACATAACTGGTAATTGTCTCATCCCACAGTCCCTCATCTCTGGGCCCACTCATGGCATCGTTTTCCCTTTCCAGGCACAGCTTTGACTTTTTTTTCCGGACTTGGAAACCTCTTGCAGAAACCCCGGCTCTGCTTTTGCAGAACAAAACTGGTGAACCCACCCTGCCCCCTCACAGAAAAACTAATACACCGCTAATGAGACAAACATTTACATGTTCGCTCATTTAGATAACAAACACATCCGGGCGGGAGGCTCCAGAGATTATTTTAAGGCACGATGAATCATAAATGTTCCTTAACAAGACAGCTAAGGAGGAAACCTCAAAGCCACTGCGTAATACCCGAAGGAGCGGGCCGAGGAGTCCCACCGCATGCTGTTAATGGCTAGCTAATACAGTCATTTACAAGGCAGGCAGGTGGTTCAGTCATCTCCAGAGCTACGCTGGTAAGGTCATGGACTTTTTATGAGCTGAACTCCTGCCCTGTGGTCAGGTGGGGGATTCTGGCCGCTCGTCTCTGGCTTACATCATGCAAGCAGCTCAGTGAGGCGGTTTTAGTCTCGGTGCTTCTTCTGGAGGTGCATGCTGACCTCAGCAGGATTAAAAATCAAGAACATGCTTTCCTTGGTAACATTTTTTAGTTTACAATCAACACTAAAACCAGCTTCTGCGAACACGGAACCTTGAAAAAGCAAGCATTTCACAATTCCCTCTGAAAAAGTACAGTTGGTCAAGTTTCTATATCTTACAGTTGAGAAAAATCTAAACAAACTTACAAATAAATTTTCAGCAAGGTGTAGGAGCTTGTTTTAAGTCAATAATTCCTTAATATTAATGAAAAAAATGATCCAGTCCGTTTTTGGCAATAAATTAATGTTTTTTGGTTCCTGGAAACTGACCTGTTTAAAAAACTTTCCACATATAACATCACAAGTCACCTAGCAACCCCAACAAAGCCCAGCCCGTTACCTAGCAACCCAAGTTGAGTTCCAGAACATTTTGTCAGCTGGTTTTACTGCTTTTCAATGACTGCTGAAAAAGATGAGAGTTTTGTTGTTGTCTTACTATCCAGAAACCACTTGCTGCATTGTTGTTTGTGGTGCAGGAGGCCATACTTTTGCTTTTTAAAGATGTATGGTTGTATCTGTTTGCATCCATTTTCATTTGCAAGTGGAAATGTGAGTTGGGTGAGAGTGGCCAGCAGCAGCTTATTTAGATTTAAGGTGACAGAACAGTTTGTTCTGGAAGGAGCTCAAAATAGGCAGAACTGAGCACACTAAAATCTCATCAGCTGAGAATGATTGGTTGCAAAAAAAATGTGCTGAACATGTTTTTTGTAGCCCATAGATCTATCCTAACCTGCTTAAGAAAGCATAAAACAAAGTGAGGCTGTTTGAAGGCAAAAGTTAAAGGAACATGAGATTACTGTACCACAGAGAGTAGTGTGGTACAGCGTATTTAAATCCATCTCGTAGATGTTCTACGTCCTGGGAAAGCGTCAGAGAGCTGCTTGTTTACCACAGCAACATACACGACAGTCACAAGGCAGCTCTGTGTGACAGGTACAAAACTCCCCTCACTGCCGGACTTTTTCCAGCTCCGTTCAATCATCTCTCTCTCTACTTACCTTCCTTACATCCTCTCATTCCCGTCACAGCCATTCATAACAGCCACACACACACACACACGAAGGTCGCTGGGTGGGGTGGAGGAAACAACACTTAAGCCACTAATTTACACAGAGATTTATGAGGACAAACTCAGAGAGAGACATGCAGCTGTTGACCGACCTGGTCTTCCATGAGCAGGATGAGCCGTGTCACCACGATGTTGACTGCATTCCCCAGGCTAGAATCATGGAACAGTTTGGCAACCTGACCTCCAGGGAAACAAGAAAAGACCAGTCTTAAAAACGGCCGACGCACTGGCAGACCTCAGCACAGCTCAGACCAGACAACACTGGGACCAAAAAGTCTGCTTTAAACTAGGGCTGAAATGATTAATTGGTTTAATCATGATTAATCACGATTAATCACGATTAATCAATTATTGAAATCATCGTCAACGGACTTGGTAATCGACTAATCATTAACTGGAATATACATATTCTAATAAAAAGGTGATTTTCTGGAAAAAACAACACAATCAGAGCCAAAGCTGTACAAAAATATATATATAATTTGCATTTAAGAAAAAAAAAACCTTCTTTGTCTGTACAAATATCTTACCCAGAATTCCTCAAGTGGAACAGTTTTAGATTCATTCAATAGAAATAATTCAATTATTTTTTTTAAATGAGACAATAGAGCATTCCTTTAGTGAACTCTTGGTCCGTTGTAGGAAAGGATGAATCTGCAGCTAAAAAATACTTAACTTTTCAATTTACTCACCAATTACTGCAAGCAAAACAAACATTAAAAACTAACAAACAAAGGTATTGATGTACAAAATAACAAATAACCAATCAGACAGGAGAACGATTAACAAAAATAAAATAAACAATTAAAAACACCTTAAAATTTATTCATTTAGGACAAACACAAAACTTAAACAAATGATGATACAAAATATTTTTGTACAGTTTTGGTTTACTTACATTGTTTACTTACGCTGAGTGTGTTGTACTTTCAGGAAATGGTCTTTATAACTCCAGATAATTATTACTGATAATAGACCTGTTACGATAATTTTGCTGAAATAACATTGAACACATTCTCCAAGATCTGTAAACTTTAAATTTTAATAAACATTTAACGCTGGAACTGGAAGATATTTTAAATATCTAAAATAAATAAACAAATTGACAAATAAAATTAATTCTGAAGTCTTGAACTGCTTGGTCAAAAAAGTGGGCTAGCTGAGACCAAAGCACCAAACTGAAGACTTTTATCATCCAGTTTTTTGTAGAACAAAAGAAAAACAATAAATCAGGCCAATGAAAATTATTGAGTTTGTTTTAATTTATTATGTGATTATTGATTTACTGATTATTGTGACAGGCCTAATTGACGATTATTTCAATAACTGATTCATCATGATTAATGTGATTAATCTTTTCAGCCCCTTTTTTTGTCTTCCACAACTTTCCTGTGGAAAGATGCAGCTTTTGGCAGAACTGCATGGAAGTTTTCTTCTTCTCGCTCTTCCCACAACTTAAATGCATCAATAAATTCTCCCACCTGAGCCTTGGATCTCTGCAGCTCCTCCAGAGTTACCATGCCGAACATGTCTAATGTGGTTCTTCCTCTTCATGATGGTTTGTTCTCTAATGTTTGAATTTATTTTTAATGTCAGGTGTTTAAATTACATTTTACACCTATCCTCTACTTTGTATTCCCATTAAAATACATTAAAGTTTGTGGTTTAATGTGGAAATAAAATGTTCACAAACTACCTCCAACCAAACATTTCCCGTAAACAGACTCTACTGCCTGCAACTAAAGTAATAAGTGCCACCGAAGCTTCACTCTGTCTAGTTAAGGTTAGTCTTTTTCTAAATTAAGTTCCATTTTTTTATGTTGTCTGGACGTTTTTTCTTTAAAAAGTCTTTCATTAAATACATTCCTAGCATGTGAGTGTGTGTGGTTTCAGAGTTCAGCACGAGAAGATCCTCAGTGAAACAAAAAGGAGGCGACTTGAAATTGGTTTCCCCCTTGGAGGAAGAACGCACTAAATACTAGCTTTGCTCCTTCCCTGCTATTTTGAACAATACTAATTTTATAGCTAATTTAATTCAGTTCATGACATTTTTTTGACAGAAACATGATGGAAAGGAAGTTCATCCTCTTTGATTTGGAGTGTTTCACATATAACAATATAATAAAAAATGATACAGATTCTAAACTTCCACACTGTAATTATCTATTGAGAAAGTATGAAACCAAAGCCAAAAAAAATAATAATAATAATAACAAAAGCAGCTTGTAGAGCAAACCTTATCAACATTAAAAGTCATTTTGTCCATGACTCAATCGCTCACATCACTGAGAAGTAATTATCGCACTCTAAGGAGATTTGCAGGTCATGTGCTTTCATGACGCCCATATCATCACCCTCCTCCACCGTGCTTGACATGCTTTTGCTGGGGCAAAATTTTAATTGTCTACTATTAGGAAACTGCCACAACTACTGATTTTATTGGGAAGATCACACGGTGGACAGTTAATTAAAAACTTTAATCAAGAAAATGTAATTGAGTGAAAGTAACTAGTTACTACAAAACTCTGAATGTAGAGGGATTATTTGTTTGTAAACACAAGAGGATGCGTTTGCAGGTGCAACTTGACTGCAGCAGTAAGAGCCGGGCGGCCTTTAAACGCTCACTGGTTGCCACGGTGACCTGCATTAATTTAGCTGTTCTAACATTAGCTAGCATGTCAGTCAGTGTACTGCAACTGTTTATCACAGCGTGATAAAAGAAGTTATGCTACCAAATTGACATTAGTGAAGGAGACGCATCTTAATGAGCGGTAAGCGTTATATGCAGGTGCATTTATCACATTTATTAATGTGATAAATGAGAGCAAATGTCCCAAACATCAGACATTATTTACTAGCAATATTAAAGCAATTTGTTCATGGTAAGATCATCAGCTTTTACTAAGATATGGCGAGTCTCTACAAATAAGATGAACATATACATCCGGAATAGGGTTTTATAAAATTATTTTTTTTATTTAAAAAAAAATATAAATCTAATTTAGAGTGCAAATGACAAATAAAATACAATCTTTTCTTCCTGTTTCGGTTTCATTTAGAGGGAAAACGAAGATGTAGATGAATCCATTGAGGCAGGTGATAAACTGAGCCTCCAGAAATTAAAAAAATGCAGCAGGTTGAATGCGAGGAAGTGCAAGGTACAGAGACGCTCTCCCAAAAATAAAACCTCTGACAACTGCAGACGCTGCAAAGCTGTGTACGAGAGTTGCACCGGGTGAAGAGAGATGAGCTGCGCTGGCTGCAAGTTGTAAATGATTTTATTAGCCTTATTGTAAATATTTAGTTATAATAATGTATTCTTGCCTGCGTTCTGAAGAAGACATGCTCAGTAGAGTGGCTGCTGACGTCGACTGATATAATATAGAACTGTACAGTACTATTTACTACTTATATCAGATAGAGTTCATATAATGTAAGTAGTAAATAGTTCATTTAATTAGCTTGCATGTCTGTGAATCTTTTGTGTTGTGACACTTACAATATTCATGACAGCCAGGATGTACTGCTCGATGTCCCGGCGGCCGTGGTATCCCACCATCATCTTGTCGGCCACCACCAGCGTCTCCACGTAGCGCTCCTGACTGACCGAGCGCTTCAGGGGCAGCTGGCCGCGGCCGACATGGTGAGGCGGCGTCTTCAGGGTCCGCTGCCACCACGACGCGCCTTTCATTGGCTTCTCGTCTGAGGTAAACCACACACATTCATAATTTCTAGAGTGTATTGTGGAAATAAACCCAAAAAAGGCAGAAGAGTAGAAGGTTCTCCACCCAGGTTCTTAATAAGAATAAGAAAAACATTTTTTCAGCAAGACCTTGTTTGCTAATCAACACCAGAATACAAATTTTCTCACCAATGACCCCGCAGGAGCGGCCCTTGTACTGATAGCGCAGTGATGAGCGTTTGTAAACCACATGGGGGCGCCCTTCTGTCCTCTCCCCCCTCTCTGTCCGGGTTTGGTTATCTGGTGAGACAAGCGGTTCAATGAGGTACTCCTCTCCCCCTGCAACAATCACCCCCTGCTGTGAGACACAGATAAGGAGAGCAAAGAGGTAAAACAAAGCAGGATAACATGGAAGCCTGCAATAAAAACCTGATACGTTTACTGCTAAATAGAGCTAGACAATAAATAAACAACAATATATATGGTAATAAACACATGGTCAATATCGATCAATAATACACCTAATACAATATTCAATCATTTCAATTAACTCCGATCCAGAACAGCACAGAATTCTGGGTGATGAAGGCAAAGGAAAGACTTTACCCACAGCTAGCTGAGAAAAGCTGGTGGAATCAACCAACTCTCTCTCTCTTGTTGGTTACCTAGCAACTCATTCATTCTATAGTTACCTAGCAACAACCTGCTGAGTAACTGGCACAGCAGCAGTTTAAGGTTTCACCACTGTGTCTCATAACTGCTTAGATATGAAAAACAACACCGTAGAGTGAAAACTGTGGATAAAACAGGAAAGATCACACCACCAGTTTGGCTGCATTTCAGATATTTAAAACAAAAAACTAATCAATAATTATAAATATTGACTGATTTGACACGCTTATATTGTTTTTCAACCATTTGTCCGCCATCATCAGTGGCCATGCTAACTAGCCTGAGCATTCATGATAGGCTAGTACTAGCTGCAGCATAGCAGAGAGCAAAGGGTTGAGCATTGCCACATGGAGGGGTGATTGACAGCGCTAAGACCAACCTTCTGGCTGAGATTGGTTGTTTCTAGATAGCAAACTGTCACAACATAGTGACAGTTTCAACAAATACGTGAAACAATATTTTTATAAAAATTGCATACTGCAGCTTTAATAGCTTAACTCATTAAATAAAAGTTTAATGAATGAAAAATAGAGGATAATTATCTGTGAATGGGTAGTAATTTTTTGTTACCACGGTCTGAAAAGGGCTACATAACTAATCATAACATATGTCTCATATTTAGAGTGGTCCATATTTTGAGAGAGTGATGCACGATGTCCCATCCCCTCCCACGGAGAAACGCTGGACTTGTTTAAGCAGAGGATCAGGAACACACAAGAGAGCATGAAAGGGTGAATGAGAGCGAGAAAAATGAGTGAGTGAGACAGAGAGCGATACACTAACACTTCCTTTGATTCTGCTCAGATGTGTCGGCCCCGCTCAGAGCGAGTGTCTCCCCATCGACTCGCCGCGGCGACGTTCAAAGCGCCTTTTAAATCCCATAATGAGGTTAGTGACGCTCCCTCGGACACACAGCGGGCTCACTGGTGAATGCCCTCATGCTGGTCCGACCAACACTAATTACGTGTGAGGCTTTTTAACGCTTTCTGAGCACGACCGAAACACTATTGTGGGTCCTGCTGTTTTGTAGTGAGAGGATACGTGGCGGGTAGAGCAGAGTGCGTTGATGCATCCCGATTGAGGGTTTGGATGAGCAGAAACTTGGAAGCATCATCAAACAGATGGCGGCGATCTGTTGTGATTCGAAGAGATGACCTCATGAGAAAACTCTGAATGAAAGGGAATCTGTGCTTGGATACAGTAAGCGCTAAACAAGTCTAAACAACTCATCATTTCTTGTTTTCTACACTGAAAAAAATTACTCTGTGGTGATTTGACACCACTGAATCTGTGTTCAAAACCAAAACAACCCTGATTAGAAAAACATTTCTACAGAAACTAAAAAAGCAAAATGCAACAACTTTTCAGATTAGTTTAATTTTTGTTTCAACGTTTTTTTTAAGTAGCACATTACTAAAAAAGTGTTTATTCTGACTATGATTTGGCTCTAAATAATGCATTATTCACAGGATATTATACGAAGTAATAATTTGAGCAAGATTTTTCAAAGAACTCTTTAAAATTAAGAGTCAAAAAAATGTTGCAATGCAGAAAATTACACAAAACTACACTGAAGAAAGAAGACAGCTCAAACTTAAAAAAACAAAAAGTAAATGAATGAAGTTGGTCAAACTTACTTTATTCACATTTGTTTAACTGGACAATTTATTTAATTAATTAACTAAACTTAATTTGATTACCGATTAATTAAATATGTTAAATTTAATGTCTTTTTTTCAGCGAGTTTAGGAGAGATTAAACCTTGAAATGCCTGAAAAGATGACAGAACAACCTGGACTAGAAATTTTAGGTAAAGCCAAAAACCTTACTTACTATTTACTTTTTATTGTTTTTCAGAGTAAATAAATCATTTAAAAATATGAAATAAGAAGAGTCTTTTGAATCATGCCCACTGTAACAGGAATATGCTACCATATATGGATGATGACGTAGCATCTGTAACAGAACTGAAAATAAAGACATTTAAGATCTTATAAACGTTGTGAGAAGGATAGAAAGTTTGATTTTTATTGTATGTAATACAAAAAAGGTGTTTGAAGTTGACAAAGCAAAGGAAAAAAGAAAATGAATCTGGATGTTTAACTACATTTTCTTGCCAACTTGTAAATCCACAACAGCAGGAACCACATTCTTCTCTATATTTGGTCATTTTTCTGTGGGAATAAAACCCAGAGATTAAAGAAATGCCTCATTTCAGATACTTATTTTAAGATAAGATTCAACAGAACTGCACATGAGATACCAGAGCAGAATGGTTTGGGATTTAAACAGGACCTATTATGCAAAATTCACATTTTGCACGTTTTTATGTTTCCATTTTGGCCTCAACTGTCCAAGAGTTTAAAAAAACCAAACAAGCATTTCTGACAATAAGTTAATGTTTTAAAAACCTAATGAAGGAGGGACTGCATCGTTACCTAGCGAACCCAAGTGAAGCACAATCCATCACCTAGCAACCCAAGCTGAGTTCCAGAACATTTGTTCAGCTGGTTTTACCACTGCTAGAAAAGATAAGTGACAAGATACCCTAAAACTTCTCATTCTGAAAGGGAATAGAAATAGACAGAACTCAAATTTCATAATTTAAAAATGATTTTATGCTAAAAATGTAATAACATGTTCTCTATAGGTCATAGACCAATCCTAACCTGTCCAACAAAGCATAGCAAGTCAGCTTTAAGTTTTAAGAGGACTGAGGTGTGTTCAAATGTCCTGAATTGAAGTAGGAATCAAGAGTTTCTGATTCAGCAGCAGCAGGATGTGGGTCTTACCAGGCCGTTGCAGTTGCTCAGGGCCACTTTGCTAGAGTGCGGCTGGTCCTGGAGGTGACCCGTGTAATGGCAATGGGGAGAGTACGGGTGACTCCAGGCTAGCTGGCCCCTCTTCCAGTACTCCACCCTAAACTGGCGGGACAGCAGGCCTCCCTGCAGCGTCAGGTTCAGCAGGAAGTTGTTCTGCGATGTGGACAGCTGGTAGAAGAGCTAAGAGACGAAGGAGGAGGAGACGTGAGAGCCGTAAAACGCCTGGATCGGTCTGAAAATGAGCCAATGCGGAGTCTGAAAAAGCATAATACAGAGTCAGGCAGCCTGTCTTCAGTGCTTCGTCGTCTTCTTTGGTGGTATTTTGTCCTGTCTGTGTCCAGCATCTCGCCATTTGGTCCTACACGTACTGGGATGGCGATCTCATACTGGCCTAGGCTGGACAGGAAAGCAGCTGTGGACATAGAAAACAAAGTAGGGATAAAAAATATCAATCAAAGTTAAACAAAATATCCACCAAAATTCAGTTTAATCAGAGAGTGATTCTGTATTTGCAACAACCTGGAAAAGAGAATCAGACCTTCTGGTTCTCAACTGAAAAGTCCCAACTTACTACAACCACTCTCCATTCATGAGGCCAAATGGGGGTTGCCATGGCTACCTTGAAATAGTACACTTCCTGTCTGTCTGGGGCCTGTTGGAGATTTAATGTACAAACGCACAGAATGAAAAGGTAACCTGTGTTTTCTAGCAGTACAGCACCTTACAAAAGTATTCACAGTGTTTTAACTTTCCCATGTTTTGTTACATTAGGATGAAAATCCTCAGTTTGTTTCATTGGAGTTTATGATAAACCAACATAAATTAACACATAACTGTAAAGAGGAAGAGCAATTAAAGTTGCAACTCATTTAGTCTCATATTTATTTATGTCGCCACCAGCATTCATATCTAACGACTCAAATTTCTCCCAATGTTCTTGTAAAACAGGTTGAGCTCAAACAGACTAGATAGAAAGTATTTCCACAAGTACTGAGTTGGTTTTAAATCTGGACTTTGACTGGACCATTCTACCATGAATATGCAGTTTTCCTCTAATTAATGTGTTCACCCCTAGTTTTCTACGGTGGCCAAATTTGCACAACTGAAGGTTGGATCTCAACATATTTTCCCACCTGAGCTGCGTATCTCTGCAGCTCCTCTTACCATGCGTCTCTTGTCTACTTCTCTGATTATTTTTAATCTTTCTTGTAATTTATTGCAATTTAGAGAGGCTGGAAGAAGGAAAAGTAGAGGAGAAAGTCAAAGAAAGAAAGCAAGAGTAAAGGAAAGATAGAAAGAAAAAATGAGTAAGAAGGTAAGGAAAAGTGAGTGAAAGTAAGCAAAAGTAGGTAGAAATACGAAAATGAAAAGTTTGTCAAATTAAGTAGGAAAGTACGCAAAAAGAAGAGTAAATGTAAGTGAGGAGGATTGTATGTCAGAAAGCAAATGTGAATAAGTAGAAGCAATATATGAAGTAAAATTAAGTAGGTAAGAAAATAACTAAATGTAAAAGTTAAGAGATAAACCAAAAGAAAGTAAGTATGAAAAATGTTTAAAACAAATTAAGTAGAGAAAGTACAAATAAGAAAAAAATATAGGTAAAATAGAAATGTAAAGGTACAGAAGGAACAATAATAAAGAAAAGCAAAAATACATAAAAATTTAAGTAAAATACGAGGAAAGTAAAACAAAGTAAGAAAATGTAGTTTGCTTTTAAAAATCCCACAGAACATCATAAAGGTCACAAACGTTAGAGCTGTAATCCTGAAACTCAGAGCTGTCACAAACCACAACAAGGTGGCAACAGCATCATCTCTGAAGCACAGGAAAAACTCCTGCAGAGAAAACAACAAGGGCTCTGTTATAACAACACATAAAAGAAATGCAAATTACTGAGACCTCACACAGAATAACGAAGACCACCAACACAAATTAGTCTACTGTATCAATAAAACGCCAGTAGAGTGTTTTTTTTAACAGCTGCTGCAGGCTTTTCCTCCACAGGGTTTCCCATCAACTTCCTCTGACTCACACACAGTCTGTCCAGACCACCAACACCTACTGTATGTCGCTTTAACAACTTGATTGAGACGTTTTAAACAGACTGTTTAACAGGACAGATTGAAACGTTACAAGATCACAATGAACATTACTGGAGACTTTAACAGGACGGCTGCAAGAACTAATTTAAGCGTCTCTGATAGTTTGTTGTTTCTGAGTCAAAAAAAGTTGTGCAAGAAGCAAACGTGTTGTATTTAAAAGAAAAAAAGCATCTGAATGTAACTTTTCTGATAAAATTTTGATAAGTTTTGATCCCTCTGAATGTAGCCTAACATTTATCTACACTAATAAAGTTTTGAGTGACATTTACTTAGATAAAACAAGGTATTTAGAATTTATTTTGTAATTTTAATTTGAAAAAGTCAATCAATCAATAAAAGTCTAAGTTAAGTTTACAAAATGCACTCCTGTTTTGTTAATAAATTTAACAACCTTAATTTTTTATTAAATACCAAAACGTCTATAAAAAGAAATGACCTTTCTTTGCTATATTTAAGTTACTTCTACTCAATAATCTAAATTTCAATATGGTGTGGGCATTTTTCATATTGTTTATCATAAAAAATTGATTGTTGCCCTAATAAATGTAATTCATGATGTTAAAGAAAAAACTAACAAAATTATCAGAAATTTTGTTTTTGACTATTTTCTCCATAGTTTGTTCCAAAAGGCCATTCATTTACTCAAGTGAGAGTAGTGACACTTCATAGTAAAATTACTCAAGTAAAAGTGTAGGAAAGATACTTTTTTCTCCAAAAGGTAGATGTATTCGAGTAAATGTAAGTAGTTACTACCTTACTCTGCTTATAACTTAGCTGTTCAAAGGAAAAATCACAAAACACAAGAAGGAAACATGAATCTACTAAGAAACTGAAGCATCAATGGAAACAAGAAGAAGTGGAAACATGGCTGCTGATTTTAACAGGAGAAAACACCCAAACTAATGGGCTCACATACAGAAGTTAGTGTGCTGATAAAAAATACGCCCCTGGATCTGTTATTGCAAAATGAAAATAGTGGAAGGAAGTACTCTGGGTGGAAAAGAGCAACTCCCTCCAGGCCAGAACACTGATCAGTCTCTTTTGCACCAAGTTTTCTAAAAGAAAAGAAAATATAGTTAATTCATATCATCTCTGAGGACCAGAAATGACCTGTTTATGTTTTTGTGGTTTAATATAAAAAAATTTAGATAAAGCAGAGCTCCATCTATCGAAATAATATAATTCTTTCTGGGTTAATACAAATCAATTTAATTATGTGCTTAAAAGCTGTTAAACTCTATAACCATTACAGCTCGCAATGTGTCAATGTGTTTAAATACAGCTGGCATTCCAACAATCATTTGCACTGTTTGGTTTATTTTTAAATAACATTTCTGCTCTTGTTACACATCTATTTTCTACAATGCACAGACGCACTATTGAAAATAATTTAGTGTATTTTTAATGTTCAATACACATGCACATTATTTACTTCTTTTAAAGTAATAAACGCAGTTGTACTACAACAGAGTACATTATTTCTATTCTTACGTTTTTTACTTCTTGTGAATCACTATTACACCTGAATTTCTCCAGTGTGGGACAATAAAGGATATTTTTGTCTAATTTTATGTTTCCAGTAGAAAAAGTAACAAATGAGGTGTTTGACCAGAATACTCTGTGGCGCACAAGCAAATCCAACTCTGGATGGAAATCCTTTTTCTACTTTATTTTTTCACTCATGAAGCCTACAATCACCAGCCGCGTTTCCTTTCACCATATAATTGCACAATAAATTCGCTTAATGCAGGGGTTTTCAAAGTATGAAAGGGTGAGCCCCCCTCCAAGGAGCACAATGCCTGCCGCGCCCCCCCCCTTTGAAAAAGTAACTATAATCGGACTACTGATTACTCCTTGAAAAAGTAACTTAGTTAGATTACTGACTACTTGACTTGCAAGTAACTAAGTTACATTAAAAGTAACCTTTTAGTTACTTTCAGCAGCTGCTAACAACAACGCTCCGCCTCCTGCCAATACTTAATTATCAGCTATTTTATAATGGTAACATCAACAATGTGTCTCCACTTATAAGGTTGAACTGAAGAGGAGATTGTACAAAAAAACAAAAAAAGTGAGTAATTTGTGTGGTCCACTGTTGTCGGAAAACTCTAAGTAGGATTTTAAAGCCCCCCTCCCCCCAGCCTCCAGATTTTCTCCATAGTTTGGTGTCCAAAAGGCCATTCAGAGCTCCTCCTGAAGCTCCACAGCTCAGATGGTTGCACAGATTTGTGACACTTACCGTAATATTAATTATTATAACGGTGCTAACTTGCCATTATAACTATTGCCAACTACGGACACGTTCATTCGTGGCTGTTTTCACGTTTATTGCGCTGTTTATATTGGTCTCGATGTTTGCAGTTTTCTGGAGCGCAAGCTCGACGTCATTGAGAGGTAATAAATTAAGTTGACATTAACAAAGACACAGCGGGACGGATCATCCGGGAAATTATGAACAGGAAGAGACTGACTAAAACTACCTTAATGACGGACAAATTCTGGGATTTATTATGAGTCTGCTTATTTCCAAGCCCAAATGAGCAACTTCACGTTCAAAAACGAGCCCAAAAAGGCGCAACCCGCCACTCATTAAATTTTCGTACTTAAAAAAATGAAGCCCAAAGCCGTTAATAATAATCGGACTTGGCGACAGAAACTCAAAATAGTTCCAGTTTTTCCACCGACAAAATGCGCATCTCCCTCCATTGTTTACATTTCTGTTGCATAGAGACGTCGGTCACTCGACAAGACGAGTAGAGGAAATACGATTAAATAACAAAAGAAGACAGTAACGCAGTAACGCAAAAATGATTTTGATAAGTAACTGTAGTCTGACTACTGGATTTGAAATAGCAACGCGTTAGATTACTTGTTACTGAAAAAAGTGGTCCGACGTCAATAACGTTACTGACATCACTGGCCAAAACATCCTCTAAGGTGGGAAACATTTCCACTGATCCCCGCTCCACACGCGCACCCCACAGTACCAACTTTTTCCTAAATCCACAGAGTTGATCGTGCGAAAAGACGCTTTCTCTCAACATCAGTAGACAGCAAGCAGATATCTTTTTCTACTTTATTTTTTCCTCATGAAGCGCCTCCCTAAAGTGCTCTGGCGTTTCACCATATAACTTGAAATACCGCTTAATATGTAACCACCGATTTTGAAAAAATAAACAAACTAGTTTTTTGATAAAAAAAAAAGTTTTGCCGCTAGTATGACCTGGATGTATAGATATCGGTTTATTTCGCAAAGCTGCAATTGAAACACTTTTTTTGCGTCACACAAGTCACGTGATCAACAAGACGTTATCATAGACACAAACCACTTAGAAGTAATCGACAGGAAGTAGTTGAAGAATAATGACGCTACATGTTTTCAATGACTTATCAAGTGTGATTTTAATTGACACCACGCCGCCTCCGCTCACATGCGGACGTACAGCAGTTATGAAAATAAACAAACACAAGTGAATAAATTAAACTATAGTTAGGTATCCCCTTTGTCATAAATGTTTTATCCTAAATACTGTTGTAATTTGGTTAAACAGCTCAATGTTAACAACTCAATGCTAACGGTTGAAGGCTAACTGCTAAGCAAATAAACACAACTCAGTCTGATTAAAATAAAAATACTAAAACATAATCATTTCCAGATCAATACGTTAAGGTAATTATGCTTGATTTTATGTGTGTAAATTCCAGTGGTAGCTCTATGGCAGCATGAAAACATAAGCTGCACTAACTGCAGTATTTACATTTAAGCACCGTTTTATGCTACTGTTTACTTTTAAGCATTTTTTCCTGAAGGCTGATTTTCACAAGCCGGTATTATTTTAGCCATTACTCACCTGTTAGTAAGTGCAAAATGCGTCCGACTCCAACACATTTTTCAAGTTCGCATCCAGTGAGACTTTTTGCCCCTCGTCGTTTTTCCTCTTCGGCTTTATTGTTTATTTCTCCGTTTTTCCCGCTAATAATCTTACCGAACCGATTCAGGACTCGTTGGAGAATTTCTTTGCCCGCCGTCTTTGCTTTATTATTGGCTGATAAGGTAAATGTCTCGGGTACCGTCATTATTGCACTGTTTGTTTGTCGGGTTTGCTGTTCGTTCATATGAGGACGGAGCCAGGTGTTCAGTCAGGTCAGTCGCGTTTCTTATGTGACGGAAATTTTGCACACATTTTGCAAAATGTTTTGCACACATTTTGCACACGTGTGCAAAATGTTTTGCACACGTTTTGCACACATTTGTAATGAAATTGCAGCAAATGACAGCAAACCTCTATAGAGGTTCATGACCTCTATAGGGAACATCAAGTAAAGCTATAGAAATGCTTAAAGATTTGGTGTGCAAAAACTCTAAAATTTGATCAAAAATACAGTTTTAAAGGCGCTTGCTGATCGGGTCTGTGACCTCATCAGACACTCATTATCACCTAGTCTGATGTTTTAGGGAAAGTTTTCCACTTCAACAAGGTAAAACATAATTTTTTTGTTTTTACTAGACAATCTCAGACATATAATTTTTCAGAATTTAGTGCAGATGAATTAAAATGCAGCCGTTGGCTCAAGGTTTGAAATAAGCAGGAATGGCAACTCCATGCCAGCCCTTATCTTCCAACGTCTAGAACACTGCCTTCCAAGAGAAATGGAGACTGTAATTAACTTAATTTTGTTGGATACTAAAATGTCAAATTTGGGTTGAAAGTTTGGGTGTTCATTTGTCTTGGCATGACAGTCATGGGCAAGGATTCATATATAAATGACATACAGAAGACCTGATGCTTGTTAGGAGTAAAATAAAAGAGGAAAAGAGTTTAGATTTCTCTTCAAATAAAATGAAAAATGCCCAGTGGGATTTAATGCCTTGTAATCATGCAGACACAAGGGAAATCCAGTAACTATTATCTTTAACTAGAATTTTATTATCTTCTTTATCAGTTGCCTTGAAAGGAAATTACTGTAAATTATGGTATGCTATTTAAAGACAACTGGTGCTGACCAAAAATGTCACAAAAGTTAAAAAAAAGTTGCTTAACAATCGTTAAACAACATAGTGATGACAAACTCACTCATAAATATTTTCATAAACAAACTACAGAACAAAGTATAGTCAACTGAATTAAAAATATACAGAAAGTTTGAAAAAAATTAATAAATGATAAAGGTGTCCTTTGTTTTTGATTTAATTTCGGTGCAGCCGAGGTGTTAAAAGGATTCACTTTGGTGGCCTTCAGATTTTCATTCACATCCCATTTGGGTCTGTCTGCTGCAGGATGGATTTCCCAGATTAGTCACTGATTAAATTTGTAGTCAGAAATTACAACTTCCCAGTTGGAAAAATCAGCTGAAATGACCAACAAAGTCAGCCTTCCCAGTGGAAAAGTGGAAGAAATTCCAACTACCCCAGTTAGGAATTTCAAGGCCGACTTGAGTTTCAATATGGCCGCCTCTCACAAAAGCTGCAGTAAACTTTGGTTGGAATTAGGGGTGGGCATTAATTGTACTGTTTATCATTTATCATTTATTGTGATAAATTTCTTATGTGGATAAGAATTGTGATTTATTGTTATCATGATAAATTCCAATTAATCATCCTTAAGAAACTGTCCGTATTGTTGGGATTGTTCGTTTTACTATTTTCTCCACTGTTTATGCACTCAGAGGGATCAATAAATATCAATGAATTTGAAAATATGATGAAATTGCAGTCACTGTGCGCAGTCTAATGACACAAATCACAGTTCTTTATGTGACTGGTGTCAAATGGGAATGTTTTCAAGACCAGTTTTTCTGTTTGTGAGGCAGAGGTGACACACAGTCACAGCCGTACAGTTACCTAAAACTGATGTAATTAATAGTTCTTATTGTCATTTTTATCACTATTACAATAGTCCACAAAATATAGTGATAAACTTTAAGTCCACTTCCCACCCATAATTGGAATTTTATTATTTTACAAGAAAAATGTGAAAGAATGCATCTAAAAATCACTGTTGCATATAGCAAAGAAAATTTTGCTCCTTTTTGCTTCTCCTAATTACATTACAACTCACAGCTTTTAGGAGATAAATCTCAGAGGAAATGTTACATTTGTAAACTAAAACAGAAACTGGTTACTCTAGAGCAAGGGTGTCCAAATTGCAAACAATTCAAAAATGTCCAGCAGGGGTGGCTGAAGCAGATGGAATTTTTTAATAAGAGTAAAGAGTATAGTTTTATCCATCCATCCATTTTCTGAACACCCTTCGTCCTTAATGGGGTCGGGAGGGTTGCTGGTTCCTCTCCAGCTGCGTCCCGGGCGAGAGGCGGGGTTCACCCTGGACAGGTCGCCAGTCTGTCGCAGGTATAGTTTTATTACAATGGAAAATGTTGATGCATTTTTTGCTGCACTTAAATCAACTTTTATTTAATTTTTTAAACTTGGCTAAATATAGCATGTGTTTTGAAAAGAAAGTGACCGACAATTTGCTCAATTAAGCCCCAAATAATTTGAAAACAAGATTAACTTTCTTTTAATACAGAAAAATGTGCAAAATCCAATTTTAAGTGCAAAATCCCTTTTCTACAAAAAACAACACCAAAACTGGTGTCTTAATTTATGAATTTTTTTACCCCTTAGGTTCTTATGACTTGTCAGTTTTGGCCCTTTGAAAAAACTTTGGACAACCCTTACTATAGAGCAGGACTCTCAATGGTAAAACCGATATAATATCTATTTGCTTTCACTTTTTCTGAACATATTTGACCTCATTCTGCACAGCAATCCGACCCACCATGTTACTTACCTAAGTTGCCACAACAGAAAGCACACATGCACAAAGGAAACAATATATGACTCCAGGAATGAGAGGATTTCTTGGTTTTCGCATTGAGTTGTGTCTCTCTCCAGTAGCTTACTGGCAACCGTTATGTTTCCCTCCGAGTTGGTTTCTGCTGCAGAAACTTGTGGGCTAGTTGTTAGTTTTTGGAAGTATGCATGAAACCAAAGAAAGTAGCAGCCAGGAACATGCGAACAATGACCTTAAAAAGCCCAAAGCAGCAGCACAGATCGAAGGTTTAACGTGTGGGTTTATTTCTGCAGGAAAAGTCCATTAACTAATGATCTAACACTGATTCACTGGGCGGTTCTGAAGGCACCTTTGAGGTTAAAAACCCAAATCAGAGTCTGAGGGGAGGTTTCTCCTGAGGAAGTCTGAGGAAGCATTACCGGCTATTACAGCCAGATGCCTTTTAGAGGTCAGAGAGCAAATTTAGGAAATGCACAGAGGCTGTCTTGTCCTTATAATGATGAATGGACCCTGGGGGGGGGTTTACCTCTTTAAAGGTGTTTGTGTCTTTGAGCTTTAGTTGAAAAAACTAATTAAAAGGTGCCAAAAAGCTTAGCTATAATGCAGACCTAACATCTTCTCTTATGTCTGTTTTATGCAACTTACGTTTAATTATATTAATTTCATGAAAATTTGTTTTCTTTTACTGAAATGACAGCAAACAGTCTGGGCTCCTCAGCCTTAAAATACATTAAAAATGGTCTTTATCTCTAGACTGCTATCAGTAAGAGTTATTTTATTTAAATAATAAAATTATGATTATTGATTTTTTTTTAATGGTTTTAATTCCAATCCAATTTCAGCTGCTTGCATACATTTTTGAAGATTTCTGTTTAAGGACGCGTTAAAATGAAGTGGATGTATGTAAATAAATGAAGGAAATAATGTGATGCTTTCTGCTGTTTTATTATATAAAATCCCAATAAAATTTTGAAATTTATTTTTATTTAATGGGTATTTCAATCTGTGGCTCTTTGGCTCTTGCAAAACCAAAAAGAAAATGTTTTTGATTATTCAAGAAATGGTCTTTTAGAAGTTATTTCTGTAACTTATTTTGCAAAATTTGCTTTTAATATCTACTAGAGATTCACCGATCCGATACTAATATCAGTATTGGAACCAATATTTAAAAAAATTCTAGATCAGATATTAGTGACAACGTGCCCAATCAATAAGGCACTATCAATAAGGACAGATCTACTCTGTCTAATTCTCTCTCGCCTTTTGTTTATTTAAACCCAGGAAGGCGGGAGGAGGAAAGGACCCCCGTTTTAAATCACCACTGTTTTTCTGTATTGGATTAGCATTAGATGATACTAAACAGATATCTGTATCAAAAGTGAAAAAAGTAGATCTGAAACTGCTTTTCAAAAGTAAAAGCTAGTTTAAAAGTTTTATTTAAAAGCTTATAAATAACTAGCGTTTAAAATGAACTAGCTTTTTTAAAGACAGTTACTTTTAATTAGCTTATAAGCTAGTTAAAAGCTTTTAAAGCTTAAATCTTTTAAAGTAACTAGCTTTTAAAAATAACTAGTTTTTCAAAAGCTAGTTACTTTTAACTAGCTGTTATCTAGTTACTTTTAACTAGCTGTTAACTACTTTTAACTAGCTGAAAAGCTATCTAAAGGCTCTTAAAGTAAAAAGCTTTTAAGCTAGTTATTATAATTATATAATAACTATTATATTTATAGAAAAGGCTCACCTCATTCTACAACATTATATTTTTTTCATTCATTCATTTTGTTCTAAGTCTGAAAGTAGCAAAAGAATTGTTTAATTTTGTTAGCTTTCATAATAAAACAAAGTTAGAGAACCATTTTATGGCTCTAGGCGAGTTTTATTCTATAGCAGGTTGCTAAGTCCTGCTGTAACGTGACAAAATGTGAAAAAAAAGTTTAACCGGTGTACGTTTTATTTTTTAATTTATCTTACCTTGTGATTTAGCAAAATCATCTCTGTGACCTCCTGTGATCTTGGTGGCAACCAGGACGACAACGACAGTGCAGACCAGAGCAGTCCTCCATAGCTTTTCCATGGTTACTACAGTATTTGCTATAGTAACAGACTTCAGTGCGGTGGTCCTCGGGCCTCTGTCCCAACATGTCTCCTGCCCTGTCGGATGCCCCGTCGCCTAGCAGAGGGACAGCTCAGCGCTCGGTCGGGCCATAGCTGCAGGACGATCAGAGACTCTCTGCACCTGCAGCGTGTCTGTCTGTCACTGAGCGATGGCGAAGCTCCTCATAGACGGGGAAAACACCAGACTTGACTTCTGCGATGGGGGTGAAGCAGAAGCGCTGGCAGCTTTTCGGCCTCTCTCCGCTGCCCTGTGGAAGAGGAACGGTTTAGGAAGAAAGCCGGTAAAGTGAATGACAGTGAGTGGTGGGACAAATTTAGACTGAAAGAGGAGGGAGGAGTAGATTTAATTTAAAAAAATATATATTGTTGAGCAGATAAACCAAAACAAACAACAACAACAACAACAACAAAATCACAGTAAACATTTTTTGTTTTTTTAATTTAATGAATTTTGTGGTCAGTCATTTAAATTAGCAAAAAGTTTGTACACCAGGGGGCTAAACCGCCCAGAATGCTGTGCGGTTCAGTGAAATTATTGAATATTCTATCAGACGTATTATCTATTGATACTGATTGTGTGTATTGATATATATCTATATATAAACTGAAATGATGGATGGATGGATAAATAGATAGATAAATAGACAGATAGATAGCTAAGCCTTTCAAGTTTATGTTTTACCTTTCACACTTTAGAGTTTCACACAAACAAAAAAAAAAGAACCAACAGCTCTGTCCAGGCACGTGCACCGGAAAGAGTGATTACAAAAGAAGGCAAACTCTGAATCCATAAACAGAGTTTGAAGTGGGTATTATGTTGAGGCTTCTGGGGTAAAATTAGCTAATTTGAGAGAAGCAGCAGGATGCCATCACCGCCAGGCTGGCGGCCTCTGATGTTTGGTTGTATGGCTGAGTGACTTGCTGGCAGCCGGCCGAAACTCCTAATTGGACACCGTGTCAGGAGCTGATGGTATGTGTGCCTATATGGAGCTTATTCACGCCTCAAACAACGAGTACTGTACTTTACTCTGACCTTCATGGGAAAAATCCTCTTTCCATGAGTGATTTGACAGTAAAAAAAAAAATAAAATAAAAAAAAATTATTCAAGACTGAATGGATTTTAAAAGCACCATCAACAGTAAAAACTAGAAGAAGACATTTTCTTTATGACTTTATCAATCTCTCATATTGCTGTGAACAAAGTTTTGCTCACTCTTCTTTACAAAATTACTTCAGTTTATTGGAATTTGTAAAAATATGTTTCTCCACAGATTGGGGTTTGAACTTGCCACTACAATGAGTCTTTTTCAGCGGGTCTGTTGTTGATTTTCTGCTGTGCTTGGGATCAATGTCTCGATGGTGACCCAATTTGCCCTCACATTTGTTTCAAAAATATTTTGGTATACAGGATACTGAGTCAGACCTAATTTAGAGAGACTATGAAGTCTAGCAGTCATGCTTTTGAACTATGGCAGGACGTTGGAGTACAAGGAGAACATGCAAAGATTCAAACCCAGGACCTTCTTGATGCAAGGCAGTAGTGCAACTAACTGGGCCACCCAGAAATATTAAAAACATACCTGTAAAATAGTCTATGAATATTTTAGAATTTGCCTTAAAAAGCTACCTTGAGGCTCATTTATTCATTAATTTGATCAGATTTTCATTTGATTCAATATACATAATAGGGTCGAGAATTAATTCATTTCGATTAGTTAATTACATTGATTTTTAACGTGTTCAAAAATAAATTAATTTCATTTTTTACAAGAAAAAGTCCCGAACAGGAACCTTTGTGTTGTGTTTCCGGTACGCTCGTAAATCTGACGCACAAGTAAAATCTACAAACAACAAGACGACAAAGCCGCATTTCTTGGCCCACTTTGGAGTTAATTTTTGCATCAATACACAATCTGATTGGACAGTAGAGAGGGAAAGACTTACTGATGAATTCAAATTGTGATAAAAAGGAGTTACCCTAATTTGAAGCTATTAGAGCCGAAAGTAGCATCTCAATGCTAAACACATATCAGCTAACTCCGACGTCCCCAATGCTAATGTCAGTGTTCACGTTTCTGAATAAGTATTTTTCATATTAGATATATAAATAACTCCTTTAGAAGGAATAAACTACACTTGTTGGGCTCATATGTATATTTACTCAATAATTAAGAAAGAAAAAGGAGTTTTGAATTTAAAAAGTTGATTTCTTTGTTGATAGTTTTAGATTTATTAATTACAGACCTGGCAATTAACTCAATTACCATTCATGTCAACCAGATAATTCCTCTGACTTTTTAACAAACCATTTAAAGCCCTCCTCTCAGACTTGTTTATTTCAGCTGACGAGGCAATTTTTACCCAAAAAGTTCGACTCCTGCTATCATGTGGTCTAAAAACTGCCCACCTTCCTTCCCCGCTCCCTTAGAGCCATTTGGGGATTCAAAAGCGAGCAGAGACGCCACACTGGCCCGGATGGCTGGCAGCTAACCAACTGCAGCCAAAGGTAATCAGAGGCAGATGGGAAACCTTTTGGTGATGATAGCAGAGGAGAACAAATTCCCTCCTGAAAAGAGGAAGGAAAAAGAAACAAAAAAACAGATACCTTAAACCGAAAGTTGAGGAATTGTGAGAAAAGCGTCTCCTGCTTCATGTCAGGAGTAATGTGCAGCAGATACAGTAAAAGCAGACTAATGGGACTTTGTGCTGTTGCAGCGTCCCTCATAAGCAGAACAACTAAAAACCTCCCTTTCTCATCCCCCTCCCCTTTTCCCAGTCATTTCCTGCGAAAGAGCTAAACTCCCCTCCATTTTCATTACTCCTCCACCCGCTTACAATTTATTGTTAACGTATTAAACTCGGCTGCTTGATATCAAATGCTTTTCATTACCACTAACTCTTCTTGTGTTTATTTAAACCCAGGAAGGAGGGAGGAGGAAAGGACCCCCGGTCTGACCCTAAGAGCTTTTTAAAGCAAAGCCCCCCAGAAATCCTCCCCCAACAACAACACGCACGCACTTTCCTGCACCATTTCCACCTATGAAATATTACTCCAGATATAACTGAGAGTGGGCTGTCATGCAGAGGTGACGGCGCTGTACATCTTCCTGCGGTGTGTTGTGCAAAACCTTCCCTCTGGGCCATATCATTTTTGTGAAACAAAAACGCATGTTTGTCAGCAGGCCAAAGCGACAAAACTCTCCACTCCATGTTTTGCTTGGATGAGCTGCGAAAAAGGAGCGTACAGCTGCGGCCGTGGCCAGCAGGGAAAGTGGTCTGGGCTGCAGACGGGCCACACAGCCTCTAACACTGTCGCAGCTTGCAGGGCAGAAAAGAAAAGGCTTGTTGTTAGAAAGACGGAGAAAAGCTGGACGTAGGTGGGCCAAACTCTAATGCAATAAAGCCAAAAGATCTTCATGATCATCTTCTTGGTTAGCAGTGTGTGATGCTTTTCACACTTAAAGGTGACCTATTACGTTACCTTAAACAGGTTACGACAGCTCCAAGGGCTATAAAAAAAAAAACCCAAGTTCATTACATTTTTTGGACGAAATCATTCTGGGAATGATAATGAGATTTTTGCTTAGTTTTATTTCTTGCTGTTTTTGTGCCTCTTGTCACTTTACATCCAAATAAACTGCTGACGTCCACGCCTCCCAGCTCAACGTTTACGCTTGCACGTGAAAATGGCCACAAACAGATGCGCATTTATACAACCGTACATTTTGAAAAGCATTAGTAGAGCCTCCTGCACAACAAACATGAATGCAGCAAGGGGTTTCTGGATGCTAAGTCAAGAACTAAACACCAAATGTTCAGGAGCTCTGGATGCTAGGTGCCGGATGGAGCTCCGCTGGGGTTGCTAGGTAACAGTCTGGGCTTCCCTGGGGTTGCTAGGCGACGAGCCCTACCTGTTGATTTGTGACGTTACATTCAAGAGGTTTTCGAAGTGACTCATTTTCCAGACACCAAAAAGCATCAACTTATCACTAAAAAACAGCTGGGTGGTTCTTTTTTAAGCGCCGGCTGTTTTTAGAAGCAATACAGACCCAAAAGGAAATACAAACACGTACAAAATGCAAGTTTTGCATAATAGGTCCCCTTTGAAGCTTTTTCCTTTAAATGCTGGAGCTAATTATGATGTCCTTGTCTTTAGCTGCTGCCAGGGAGAGTGGAGCTATCCGAAACCAAAGTACGCTAATCAAAGCCATATGACCGGCTCAAAGTAAAGTCTGTGTGGAGTGAACAGATGCTAAGTGTCCCACAGCTTAGCTACGAGAGCAGCACTCTCCCCCAAACTGCCTCCACTTTGATCAGGGAGTAGCTCATGAATCAGTTTTAGGTTCAGTTTATTATTTCATTAAACTGGCAGTCATTCTTAATAGAACTTTGGGGTTGGGAGGGGATCAAATGGCTCGTAAGTCCAACGTCATAATTCTGCTTTCATTATAGAAATATGAAGTCTAGAATCAAGAGAATCTTCATGTTTAAAAGAAAACCCAAACAGGTGAAAGAGAAAGCTGCATCTCAGACTAAACTCTGTCTGCCACAAAGACAGAGAGACAGAAAGAGGCCTGGCATTCCTTTGCAGATTTCCCCAAATAAACAGAGTGCAGATGAAAAGTGGGAACGTAAACAGGCGGGAGAGCCTCGGATGTGCTCCCCTCGCTCTGAAAATGTGCCTCTCGAGTCTGAAACAATATTTAGTGAGAGAGAGAGCTGACTCAACACAAAGCGAGCGAGCCAGCAGTGAAGGGAACAGAGCGCACAGATAGCGGCAGAGGGTTTTCTTACTCTGCCTTTTAAATGCTCTGAGGCAATGATCCAAAACTGCCAATACGCACAAAGTGACAGTCACAGACGGAACAGGAAGCTCCTCATGTTTAGCATAGTTTAATCAGTATCACTATAAAACCGATGATCCAAGTAGGACTGAAACAATTAGTCAGAACAATCATGATTAATCGATTATTTAAATAATGGTCAACTAATTTAATAATTGATTAATCAAAAAAAGTCAATTTTCTGATAGAACAACAAACTCAGATTAGTAATTAGGCTAAAACTGTGCAAACAATATCTACACAATTTGCATTTAAGATTAAAAAAACTTATTTGTCTGTGCTATCCCTGAAGTTTTAGCTTCACCTGAAATTTTTATCCATTCATGAAAATAATTAGTCAAAGTCCAGAGCCTTTCCCATGTCTATGTTAAAAGTATTTCTTTAGCAGATCCATACTTTGCAACAATATATACTTGTATTTTATGGACCAAAATTTTAAAAGGATTTTTTTATTCGCACCTTTTAATATATTTCAAATATTGTATAAAAAGGCTTAAATGGTGAATTGAAAAATCTGCAGAATGTGCCATTTTTTAAACAAATTAATCAATTGGGTGTCAAAATAATCAATTACTAAAATGACTGTTAGTTGCAGCCCAAGATCAAAGTTGTCAGCAACTTTAAAAACAGTTTGAGGCCACTTTTTTTCCCGTAATGTTAATAATAAATATGAATATTTTGGATATTCTTAGAACAAAAACACAAAAACGTCTTCATGAATTAGAAAATCTTCAAAAATGTAATTTAATTTTCTTATTTAATTCAAAATATAAAAGTTACATATATGTGGGTATTAAATTTGTTACGTACAGAGTGATATGTGGAACCATTATTTAAAAACTTAAATAATCAAAACCCAAATATATTACATAAGACCAACAAAAAGGGGATTTTTATGTAATTTTCCGTCCTACACAAAATTATGGACGAGAGTGTTGTATCTAAGCATGTTAATGAAATGTTGAGTGGAAGGAAAACATGTGGTAGAAAAAGCTGTACAAAGAGTAACAACCTTGAGGAAACTGAGAATCAAAACTTTTTCAAGTGTTTGGGCAAGTTTCACACAGAGTTGTTGACGATACAGTAAATCATGAAGCAGGAATGTTTAAACAGAAAGAAAGCTGAGCAGAAAGTCCTTCTGCAGTGAAGTTGGTGGTGCTGTTGCCTTGCAGCAGGAAGAATGGAAGGTTTTTCTGCATCGAGTTTGAATGTTCTCCTGAGGTTCTCTCAGGGACTTCGTGTTGCTCACGGTTTTTAATCGTAAAATATATCCTGCTCTGTTGCAGAGCAGCTGTATCTGTACTGAGATTAGATCAGTCACTAAAAGTCATCAGGCAACTTCTGAAGGCAATTAGTCGAGTTCATTTGCACGCCGCACTTTCAGTGTTTTAGTTGTTTTAAATCGTGTAAAATTTTCATTCTGTATCCCACTTTGTGTTGATCTTTCACACTAAATTCCAAATTTTGGTACTTACTAGTTACATTTACTCAATTACATTTACTTGAGTAACTTTTTGAAAAAATGTACTTAAGAGTATTTTCACAACTCTGTACTTTTTACTTTAACTTGAGTAACATTTCTGTATTCTCTACCAGCTGAATGAAAAACAAACATGTAAACATAAATTCACCAGACATTAGACACACAGACCTGCAGATTTTGTTAAAGTTTCATAAGTTTTTTATTGAAGGAAACTGTTTTGGAAAATTTTTCTTTTGTTATTTCTTGTTACTTATGTGAATTATTGTCATCTTCGTCCTTAAGATAACAAAATTTCCACTTAACTTTATATTTTGGTCTATCTGATGATGGATTTTTAAGTATCAAATGATAAGTAATCAGATTACAATTTTTTTCTTTTTTACTCTAACTTGAGTAATTTTTTAGATGTCTTTAGCTTTTACTTTAGTAAAAATATGTTGAAGAAGTGCAACTCTTACTTGAGTATAATTTGTGGGTATTCTGCTCACCCACTAAAATCTAATGTGACAAAATGTGGAAAAGTTCAAGGGGTGTGAATACTTTTCCTAACCGACTGTACATATAAAATTTATCATTAAAACCAAAAACAAAATCTGCAAAAGCAGCACTGACTGAACCAAATGGATGAGCTCGACTTAAAAACGTAACTGTGTTGCAAATCTGTGAGATACCTGGGATGAAGTTACATAAGTTCTGCATGCAGAATGAGAAAGTTGGCTGTGATGACACCGACATGTCCATTGTAACTGGATTTAGTGCTTTTATTTTTGCAAAACTGCAAGTTGCTCCCCCACTCAGTGAAGGAAACAATGCCAGCCTTCAGTTACCTGTTGGCAGCTGACAGCCACATCATCCACTGACCGGCAAAAGGCGCATAAGCCTGCCCTGTCATCAGCCACCGAGGTGACCAAAGCCTAAATATACTTCTGAGGAAAAGAGAACTCCTTCAGGAAATGAAGACCGAGTCCAAAGAAAAGCACTTGTGCATTTCATGAAACTAGAGAACACACAAAATCTTGATGAAAGACATGCAAAACTTAAGCAGGAACAGTGCTGCAGAGGCAGTAGAGGTAAGAGTTGAGAACTGAGTCCTGCCAGCATCAGTCCTGCTCCCCCCACCTTGATCTGTGCATGAAAGAAGAGAAGAAAAGAAGGGAGCAGGAGTCGGACCGCCTGGTCTTACCTGCCCGTGTCCCCTTGCAGGAGAGTCTGGTGAGAGTCTGTCCTCTGTCGCCCTGCAGCCGAGCGGAGAGGAGGCGGCGCCGGCGGCGGCAGACTAAACCTCAGCTCCTTTAACTTTACAGAACCAGAGAGCCGAGAAAGTTTAGTCAAACTGCCCCGAAGCACAAACAGGAAACAATCCCAAGTCCTTTCAGAATAAAGTTTGAATTCGGCATTAGAATGTAAACCAGAAATGAGAGATAAAGATTACTTGTGTAAAGCTGCAGTCTGTAGCTTTTATTAAAACAATATATGATTTTTAATTCTCCCTGAGCTACTACTGCTACAGGAAGAAATGCACCCCTCCCAACCAAAAACAACCAATCAGAAACAGGAAAAGGGTCTTGCCGCTGTCAGTCACCCTCATGTACTCGCTGCTCAATGTGCTAATGGCAGAAAAACAACTTATTGTTACAGGAAAACCGTTTATCTGCTGTCATCAGTGGCTATGCTAGCCTAGCCTAGCCTAGCATTCACAACAGACTACGCTAGCACAGCAGAGAGGAGTGGATGAGGAGTGCCTCACAGGGAGTGATTGACAGTGATCACTTGGTAATTATTTGGTAAAATACTTCTAAAGTACTGAGTAACTGATCAAAAAATCATTTAATATTTAAAAATTGCAGATGTACCAAATATAAAGTTATGTGAAAATTCAGGTGTTTTAAAAATAACATTAACTCAATCAGTTTCTTTCGATATGAAACTTGTGAGCCTTTATTTGAAGAGGTGTGCATGAGATTGACATGACACTGTCATAAATAGCTAAATGATGCCTGTTATAAACACGAAGGAGTCTTCATAAATGATACAGCTGTTGTCATGAACTGCCATTTGATAATAATGACATTTGTAATGTAAAGTTGCACTAAAAATTTAATTAAAAGTGCATTAAAATGTCAACTTACCATTATTTGCGACGACAGTTAGCTTTAACAAAAACTGCAGGTGTGTCTGGTGAAGTTACTCACAGTGGATAAAGTATTCAGAAATTAAACTCAAGTAAGAGTAGTGATACTTTCTAATAAAATTACTGCAGTAAAAGTACTCCTAAAAGTTTTTTTTTTCCTAAAAGTTACTCAAATAAATGTAACTGAGTCAATATAACCAGTTAAATCTACCGACCACCTAGTGTAGTCAGACAATGGCATCTGTTGAGGGAACATCTCATCCACTTACAATAGAAACTATGTAAGTCGGTGTCTGTGCTTTTATTTTGAAGGAACACATGTCCTCCAAAGGTTTTAGTCTCTCTGAATTTGACAGACTTGATTCAGTTCTGCTGCCTGGCTGCCAGACTTCAAGAAAGCAGCTGCAGCCTGAGACAGTGGAGGGGGGTGGGTTGGCCATGTGTGTGTGTGTATGTGTGTGTGTGTGTGTGTGTGTGTGTGTGTGTGTGTGTGTGTGTGTGTGTGTTCACAACCCCAGCCACTGGTTTGGTGGTGTGAAGACTTCACAGGTGCAATGGAAATCTCTACTTTGCCCTATATTAGAACCGCTGGCTAGGGTTGTGAACCATCTCTAAAGATCTAAGTATCAATAATTCACATAAACATGCACAAAAACTGATTAAAGCTAACTTACATATTAGCAGTGAAAGTTTGATTCAGTTAGTAAACAAATTTACCTTCACCTTGTGCCACATCAGTTATCATCTCCCAATATTTTAAAACACAGTTAGCAGTAATTTACGGAATAAAAGTCACATGACGTCACCAGAACTCCGCCATGACGGACGTCAAAACAACCAATGCGTTCCTTTAAAGCTAGTCTAAAAACAGACATATCGCTTTTATTTAGCCGATTTCACCTTAAAAATTGTCAGAGGATGCCGCACTGCCAGCCACACAGACAAGGATGAAAACCAAACTTGCAATTTTATTTTAATAACTTTTAATGAGGAAAGATAAGGCAGCAATGGACAGCAGCCGTCAATCATAACGACTGTCAGCCCTCGGTGTAACCGCGGATTTGCATCGAACACATTTAAAAGGAAAGAAGATTAACAAAACCATATTTTTTTTCAAATTGAACATCAATTCCATCTTTATAAACTACAGAAATGCTTATAGTTTACTACTGTTAATGTCTTGTTGGTAATTAGTAATTAATTACATTTACATAGAAGGTCATTCATTATTAGTGTGCCATGCTGAGGGCTCCAAAAAACCAACCTGGTTGTGGGATAAGTTGTCCCTATTTTGTTTTAATGAGAAATAATTCATAAAGGAAGCTAAAGAATACTTTTAAGACAAGTTTTCAATTTACATTGTTTAATTTAATAGCTTATAGAGGAAACATAATATCACATGTCATGAAATGACAGAACATAAAACTATCAAATTTGTCAAAAATTACAGGCTATTAAAAAGAGAATCATGTTTTCTACAACAAAACAAAAATACTGCCAAACCAAATCTCACAAAATCTTAACAAGTGTTTTTGGTTTAGCTTCTAGTGCAAATATCTTACTATACCTGAAATAAGACCAAATTAACTTAAATGTTTTCAGCAAAATATAGCATACTTTAAATTGGGAATTATTTAAATTAAATCATTCCTTAATATTGATGGAAAGGCACTTGTTCCATTGGCAGATTAATTCACTCATAACATGGGAAATGTGTCTTATTATAAGTGAAATTATAAGTGTGAAATAATCTGCCAATGGAACAAGTATTTCTTTCACTGATGTTAAGGAATTACTGACTTAAAACAAGCTTCTATTTCTTGCTCCATAGTTACTTGTAAGTCAGTTTTGACTTGTTTCAAGCGAATTAAAATATTTGCCCATTAAACTAGACCAAAATTATGTGGTAAAAGCATGTATTTTTGCAGTGTATTATTTTAGATATTTTCAAAATTTATCCTGCTGTATTTATTACTACTCTACTACCCAATACTTACATTTTATGTACTGGACTGCAACAGAGTGTTAGACATTAAAAAAATTATACAATTATAAGAATAATGTCATAAAATCGCAAGAATAAAGTCATAATACTACGAGGAAACATTAATATTATAACTTTATTTTTTAAATATTATAATTTTCTTGATGTATAATAATTTTATTCTCATAATATTATGACTATTCTTGTAATTTTATAACTTTATTCTCCTAATCTTTTATCTTCGTATGAACCAACATGTCTTGTTGGACTCCATCACCTTTCCATATAATTTTTTTTATTATGCTGATATTTTCTTTTCAGCTATAGAGAATAAATAGATTTTTTTTCCATTCTCAGTGCCATTTGTTTTTCGATTGTCACATATGACAATCAACACTGAAGAGGATGTGACAGCCAACTCCATCTGTGATTATCAGTAAAATCTGTGATTTTTTTTATTTTAATTCCAAATCCATTGTTTGAAAAGGAACGTAGAAAGAATCAAAAGTGACATTATGATGTGAAAAACACAGCCAGTTCAAGTGTCAAGTTGTTAAAATTTTACCAACTATTTTGGAAATTGACACTCAAGCATTTTATAACAACTCCCTTTAAGAACCGAAGTTTCGATGTTTTGTTTGTTTATTCATTTTCAGTATTTCCTTCACACTAATAATTATTTTCTTCTTTAATTTTCAGCATAAAAGCAAAAATAAAGGGTAAATTCACCAAAAACGGTACACCTCCTGCTATACAAACCCGCCCAGAGGTGGGCCATGCATTCACCCAAAAAAAAAAAAACAAGAACAAAGCAATCTCCCCTAATACCGAGTGATTATTGGTGAGCTGCAGAAGTGGGGAGCTGCACAGCTCAGCTCGAGCGTCACAGGTGGAAGTCAATCTAATGGCTGATCTTTGTGCATGAGTTTGCCGTTGTGTGCATGTGTGACTGGTGGTTGCTCTGGCTCTGTGAGTGTGTGTGTGTCGTTTCTCTCTAACCTCCCTTTTTCTTGACACCATGCGCTTCTCTCAGATCAGCAGATGCATCTTTGTCTCAGAAGCAACATCACAGCTGTGAAGAACTGAAATGTAAGTGGGTTTTGTTAGATCTGATTGTTTAAAAGAAATGTGCTTTTTTATATTAAATAGTATCACACAAACAAAACCAAAAAAATACTTGAAACTTATTTTACTAAGACGTTCACAAAGTGGTGCTTAAAAATGTCAAAAACAAATTACATTTTGTAATTTCTTACCCTATGTTTTCGTCTATCTTATGCTATTTTGTTCATTCTGCAATCAGAGAAATAACTCAATTATCCATGAGGTATACAAAGAAAAAAAAAGGTGTTCACCACATAATTTTGCCAAAGTTTTGTTGCTTTTTCTCAGAGAAGCAGTAATTTCATGCACAGATTATAAATAGCTGTTTTCATTGTGCCTCAGAATGGAAAACCAAAAGCTGGTAAATTTTAACACACTCCAGATTCCCATGTTTGTCTTTTATAGGTTGTAACATTTTTCTAAGCTTACTGGATGTATTTTAGATCAGAAGCTTGATTTTTTTTCTTGTTTGTTTGTATTATTAAGATTATTTAACACTACTTCATGTCATGAAGGCATTTGACTCATTAATCCTCCAAATTATGAAATCTTAATCAACATAACTGAACAGCTTGTGGTCAGCAGGATTTATTGAGGGGAAAAATCCTTAAAACTTGCTTTTGTGTGGATTTCAATCTCAAGTGTTTATGTTTCAGCTGAGTCAACAACTTATTTGAATGGCAATTGTTTCCTCTGATTTAGGACATTATGGTTCAGCGTGGGTCATTTCAGCCTCTGATCTGATAAGCAGAACGGCTTCTTATCCAAAACTACCCACATTAAGACCTATAATGCCCTTCACTGAAACAATAGGGGGAAAAAAATCCACAAAAAGAGTCAAATGTGGGGATTGTTTGTCGTCGGAGGCCTGCGCAGATTCAAAACTCGACATAAGTATAAAGAAGAATGGTCGAGTTACATAACAGCAACCGGACTTCCTGATAATGCAGCACAAATAATCATGACCTAAAAACTTTACAGTGTCCATGTCTTCATCAGAGTTACGTAATTAAAGAAAAACACATCTTACTTTAGCCTTCTGATGGTATTCTCACCAAAGGAGTGAGTTTAAGAAAAAACATAAAGCGGTAAAACCCTTTTCCTATTACGGTGACCTTGCTTCGTGATTATCTGTTTCTCTCCAGCCATTAGAGATACAAAAAATAACTTATGTCTCAGCATCTGCTTAACACCAGCACATTTCCCACCGCATCATATTTACAGTGACTAATATATAATTACAAGTTATAAAAGTAATGGATATAAAACAGCTAAAGGTTCTCAAAATATAATTCAGCAACATTAGAATCACAACTTCTACTGTCCAAACATTTGAACCTACAGAACATTTAAGCTAGCAAACATTTGTACGTTAGCATCAAGCTAAAAGCAATAATGAAGATATTGTTTATAATTTTCCAAATCTGTATTTGCTTGTTTTGTAAAATCTCCTTTTGTTTTCCAGTTACCTAGTTATGTGTATATAACAAAGAGTTTTATGATCTCAAAATATAATTTAGCAACATTAGCATCACAACTTTTATCAACCAAACATTTGAACCTACAGAATATTTAAGCCAGCAAGCATTTATGTTAGCATAAATCTCAAAGCAATAGTGTTCACCCACCCATCTTCTTCTGCTTAATGTTCATATTATTAAAAGATTTCTAAATCTATATTTGCTTGCATTGTGTAAAATCAACTTTTTCCAAGTTACCTATGTACATATTAAACAGCTAAATGATCTCAAAATATAATTTAGCAACATTAGCATCCTAACTTCTATCATCCACTTAACCTACAGAACATTTATGATAGCAAATATCTGTATGTTAGCATTAAGCTCTAAGCATTACTGTATTGTTTATCATTTTCAAAATCTATATTTGCTTGTAGTTGTATAGAATTGCTCTTTTCCCATGTTGCCTATTGTCACACATGGCTTTTTATTGTTTGTTTGTCCCTTCTTATTGTTATTGCTAGCAATTCTTTTTAATCATCTCTAAAGCCAATCTTAGCTTATCTTTGCGTCTCTCTTGAATTTCATGTTGTTTGAAAGTTCTGCATAATTAGGAGGGATGAAATAAAACATTCACCCCTTTCAGATCATTGCCTTTACAGTTTTACAAAATCTGTCAAACCTGAGATTAGCGTTGTTACGTTAATTTACTGTAAAATAATTATCTTTTGTTGACGGTTTTTGCCCTATTTAAGGAGGCTTGCTCTAATATTTCAAAAACAAGCAGATCTGGTGCTTTTCTTCTCTGCTATTTGCATACTCCTCTGCTTTTTGAAGACTTATTTAGAGCATTCCTTCCACCTATCGCTTATTCACAATCAGTTTACTTTCCAACACCTCCTTTGTGAAAATATCTGATGCATATTAGAGGGATGTACGAACATTTTCCACCTTAAAACGTCTTTTCCCTCCAGACATGGTGGCAGATACCACGCAAGTTTTGGGGTTCAAAGCTGTCACAGGAACTGTGTCATGTGTCGCCTTGCTTGCTTCACTTGTTTTTGCGGTTTATGGTGCAGTCTCCAGCTTTTAAAAATGATTTCTGAGCTGACACTTAGCTGCTGCTTTTATTGTGAGTGTTGGTTTATCGTGCACCACTTTACAAACATGTAGAGTAATTATGAAAATACAGAGGCAACATTCAAAATGCTGATTGAGAATGTTGGTTATTAAGTTCGCTTTCTTTTTCGATTGGCTGTGTTAATGTCACAGAAGTTTGTACAAACTTTTTCCACAAACTGCGACGTATTTTATTAGAACTTTATGGAACAAACACAAAGTAAAGCATTAATGTGAAGACCATCAAGTCAAATCTTTACAGCTTTAGAGTCTTTTTGAATATGTCTCTATTAACTTTGCACATCCATTGAACATTTACCCAATTCCAGATTCACTGGAGAGCATCTGTGAGAATTTTAGTAGTTCATTTTAACACTTGAATATCCTTCAATCTAAGCAGTTTCATTGGTTATTGTAGCACTGTCTGCAAATTTAGTCCTTGTTTTGCTAAAACCCCAGGACATTATGGGCGGTGAGGTTGAAGTCAAGACTAAAGTCTTTAAGGAGAAAGTCTAATTTGAGTTGAAGTCTTATTTTTGTGACTAAAGTGCAACTCAAGTCGGACGTCACCATCTCTGGTTCAGGGTTCAACACAACGCTGGTTTCCTTCCCCACAAAGCATTTTGCATGCACACTGGAAAAGGGGCAGAATCACTGTCTGGCTTATGTAACTATTAACTATTAATAATTATGGGGTTTTTTTCTTTTTTAAGTAAAAAAAAAAAACAAAGTCTGGAATGAATTCATCTCTACTGGACAGTGAACATTGCACACATACCAGAATAAGCACAAAACAACATTTCTCCAAAGTATGATAATTTATTAATAAAAATAGATTGATGACTCTTAAAAAAGCAATTTATGATTAAAGGACTGAACTTTTAATTTAAAATTACTTTTCTTATTCTGTTAGTTTTTAACTAAATGTTGTTCAAAGTGAACAAAAAAACCAAACAAATGAAGCTTAAGATACAGACAGATTTGATAACAAATACAAACCCTTAGAGGCTTACAGCATTTGCTCTGTCAGGGTTTGGGTGAAGGTTACTGTCACATGTAGTAGCATGGCCAAGTTTAGTTCTTTTCAAACCCCCAAAGTTCTTAAAGAAGCAGCTGATTTGTGTATTTTTTTCTGTGGGTTTTTTTCTGGTGCAGCATCCAGGCTCGCACTCGGCGTTTGTGTCCGCGCTGCAGCTTCTGGCTGTCTTTATTGTGGGAAGTTGGGAGGTCAAGCCACAGTGGGGTCTCGCTAAATGTGGCAGCTTTGCCGTTAGGTTTGGTTGTCCACTGTGGATGTGGGTACTAACTCAGATGTAAAGCTAGGAAACTGTGGTCAAACACCTTTTTTTTTTTTTTTCTTTTAGCATTTTCTTATCTTTTAAAATTTTTATCTGCATGTGAAAACAAGGCAGCTTCCTTGTTTGAGTGCTAAAAGCGTTTCCTTTTAAACTGAAAATGGAAAATGGTGATGTGGATGGCAATGAGGCAAAGATATGAGTGAGCAAAACTTTCCAAAACAAAACTTTAAAAAGAAAAAAAAAAGCCCAACTGGTTTTGATGCTTTTAAAGATACAAAACCTCGAACAAAGAGCTCATTGGTTGTTTTTTGATTTAATGGTTTGAGTCGATTAACAATAAATCTCAATTTCGATATTTATCTTTCTCGAGACTTCCTCTGTGTGCTTTTAAGCTGCTGAATCTGCATTGTGATCGTTTCTGGCTGAAACCTGCAGGTTCGTTCTTCTATCACGGAAATTTTCCAGACTGCATGATTTTAATCTTTTCTGTGTCGTCATGTTGGACGACACCAAGTTTACCTCAAATTCCCAAGGCAATACGCACAAATACGGTTTAGAAGTATTTAGGTTTAATTTATCCCCAGGCAGTGAATTACTTTCTGCTGAAAGGGATTTATTTTTTATAAACACTGAACCCTCTAAAGCAGAGGGAATCATCTAGAACCAAAGAGCACCTGTTCAACGGAAGAGCGACTTGCTGGAGAAACGAGGCTGTGAGGGCGGACTGCAGTTTCCTGTTGTGGCTTTGTCACCAGTTTGTTAATCTGCAAACTACATGCAATCTTAAAGTGTGGGTGTTTAAAGCTGAATGTCTCATCCAGACGTATAATTCCCCTCTGAGCTCCTTGCCACTAAGCTGAAACTCCTGAACGACGCGATTCGACTAAGAGCGTCTGATCTGGAGCCCAACAACAAACCGGAATAAAAAGAGGTGAGGGTGTCATTTTAGATTTATATTAACTTGAGCAACTTTTTTTGAAAAAAAAAAATTACTTTGTGGTTTTTAATTTTACTTGAGTAATTTTACTATGAAGTATTTCTACTCTGACTTGAGTAAAATTTCTGGATTTTCTGCCCACTGAATGAAGAATATGTTTTAACCAAAGATTCACCAGACAAAAACACACTCCTGCTGGTTTTGTTAAAAGTTTCTTAAGTTTTTTATTGGAAAAAAACTGAATTGGAAAAATTTTCTTTTGCCTGATTTCGTTATTTTTTGTTACTTATATGAATTATTGTCATTTTCATCTTTAAAAAATTTCCACTTAACTTTATATTTTGGTCTGTCTGATGATGTCATTTATAAATATTAAATGATTCATGATTTGATCAGTTACTCAGTAATTGAGTAGACTTTACCACATACTTTTTTACTCTTACTTGAATAATTTCTTGGACGGATACTTTTTACTTTCACTTTACACTGCAAGAACACAAAATCTTAAGGATTTTTGGTCTAGTTTTTTGGCAAATATTTTGCTACATCTGAAATGAGCAAGAAATAGCAGCTTGTTTTAAGTCATTAGTTAATACTGACGAAAAAAATACTTGTTCCATTGGCAGATTATTTCATGGCGAAAATATCTTATAATAAGTGAAATAATCTGCCAATGGAACTTGTACTTTTTCCATTAATGTTAAGGAATTATTGTCTTAAAGCAAGCCGATATTCCTTGCTGAAAAGTTACTTGTAAGTTAGTTTTGTCTTATTTCTGGTGAACTAAGATATTTGCATTATAAACTAAACCCAAATAACTTGGTAAAATTATGTTGAAGTAGTGCTACTCTTACTTGAGTACAACTTTTGGGGATTCGTCTGCGTTTCGTTCTTAAACATTTTTTTTTGTTTTATAAATGAACTTAAACGGATAAGTAAGACAGATAGAGGAAGATAAGAAGTGGCACAAAGTGGATTTAAATTCTAAAATTATCTTTTTGTCTTTCTATCCAGTTTTCTTCACCAATATTCGTCCAGAACTTCAAGACCAGGTTCAGATTGACTCCTCCCAGGTCTCAACATGTCCGTCGACCCCGCGGTCGAGCTGCCCTTCTTCTACGGCAGCATCAGTCGCTCTGACGCCGAGCAGAACCTGAAGCTGGCCGGCATGTCGGACGGCCTCTTCCTGCTGAGACAGTGCCTCCGCAGCCTTGGAGGCTACGTCCTGTCTGTGGTCTGGAACCTGGAGTTTCACCACTACACCGTAGAGAAACAACTGAACGGGACTTACTGCATCACCGGAGGGAAGTCTCACTGCGGCCCTGGGGAGCTCTGCGAGTTTTACAGCAAGGACCCCGACGGGCTGGTGTGTCTCCTGAAGAAGCCATGTCTGCGTCCTCCGGACATGCCCATAAAGGTCGGCGTTTTTGACAAAATGAGGGAGAACATGCTGAGGGAGTACGTCAAGCAGACCTGGAACCTGGAGGTGAGGCACAAAATTCATTCATTCTGTTTAAGACGTGCAAATTCCTTGTTTTTAAGGACATTTATTTGTACTACACTGGAGTTCTTGGGACTGAGGTTAAGGAAGACTTGGGTAGTAACTAGTAACATTTACTCAATTACTTTTACTTGAGTAATTTTTTGTTAAAAATTCCTTTTAGGAGTATTTTTACTACCCTGTAGTTTTTACTTCTACTTGAGTAATTTTACTATGAAGTATCTCTACTCTTACTTCACTGAAATTTATGGAGTTTCTACCCTCTGAATGAAAACAAAAATGTTTTAACAAAAAATCCAGACACGCACCTGCTGGTTTAGTTTTATAAGCTTTTTATTGAAAGAAACTGATTTGGAAAATGTTCACTTTGCCTGATTTTGTTATTTTTGTGACTTACATGAATTATTGTCATTTTGGTCCTTAAAATACCAAAATTTCCACTTAACTTTATATTTTGGTCTGTCTTATTATGTAACTATTAAATATGAAACGTTTATAATTTGTACTTGAGTAGACTTCCTACCAAGTACTTTAGATGGCTACTTTTTTCTTTCACTTAAGTAAAAATATATTGAAGAAGTGCTACTCTTAATAGAATATAGTTTTTGGGTACTTTACTCGCCTCTGGTTTAAGGATACCTAATTTATATTAATACCTATTAATACACTGCAAAAACACAAGATCTCAACAACTGATTTTGGTCTTGTTTCTATTGCCAATATCTTAGTACACTAGATACTGGTAGAGGAATAAGTAGATCTTATTCCTCTACTTATAAGTTAAAACTAACTTATAAGTAACTTTTCAGCAAGATATAGAAGCTAGCTTTAACTGAATAATTCCTTAATAGTGACTAAAAAAAAATGCTTGTTCCATTGGCATATTATTTTACTTATTACAAGGCATTTTTTTCAGTGTTATATGAGAAATAATCTGCCAATACTAACACGTCTTCATCAATAATAAACAAACTATAGTAAGATATTTGCACTAGAAACTACTAGACCAAAAATGCTTGGTAAGATTCTGTGGTTTTGCAGTGTACACACCCTAAAAGATCTACACTGAATTTATCTGCAACTGATTAAACTCACCAAAAAATTTAGACAATTTCAAACTTTAATTTGAGTACCGTACATTTACTTAATGGAACAAAAATGGAATGTGAATGACCTATAACAAGTACATGAAAAAGTGCTAAGTGAAATATTCTGCCAGTTGAGGGTTAGGATAAGATATTTTGGTTTTTAATGTGGGGAAAACACAGGCATATCAGGCAAATTATATCTCCAAGAGAAACATTCCAGAAGCGTTATCCTTGATCGGGTTGAGAAAAGAAAATCACAATGTTAATGACAATTTCATTTAAATATTATTGCACCAAAATGTTGCACATCAGTAATTTGAGCCACACCTTGCCTCTGCCTGTAACCTAGCAACCCAAAATTCAAACTGAGTTCCAGCACATTTTTCTCACTGCCAGATTCACTATTTTAGTCCAGATGGGGTTATCAAAAATATTCCTATTCCTGGAAATATTCAAGTGATAGAAGGCCGACTTTGTAACTGTCTTTATGCGACTTTGAAAGTTAAGGTCAGAGTTTGTCACTTTACCCAGATTTCAGGCTTGATCTCTGGTTTCTAGCTGAAATAACTGAAGCTGTGCGTCGTCTCTAGATCATTCCTCTTTAGGTCTAAAGATAATAACTTCAGTTTAGTTTCTGTTAAGTGACTTGGAATAATACCTATTTGAAGAGTTATAGTAGCTAATCTTAGTGGGAGCATGTAGATATTAACTTGGAGGTGTCCCAGGGTTGAACCTTGTGGCACCCCACATGTGACTTCAGTCCGTTTTGATAAGAAATTACCTACTAACACAAAGAAGTCCATGTTTTTTTACCCAACATTCAAACCAGTTAAGTACTGGACAAGACAGTCCTACCCAGCTTTCCAGTTGCTTCAATAATATAAATAAAATAAAAATACAATAATCAGTGATTATCCGTACATGAGTACTTAAAGGTAACTTAATATGCAAAATCCACATTTGCACATTTTTGTACTTAATGACAATCTACATTATCTAGCAAGCCAAATGAAGCTCTGCCTGTAACCTAGCAACCCAAAATCCAAACTGAGTTCCAGCACGTTTTGGTCAGCTGGCTGTACAATGGCTGCTGGAAAAGACTAGTGTTTTATTGTTCAGAAACCACTTGTTGCATTCTTGCTGGTTGCGCAGAAAGCTCCACTTCTACTTTTCAAAGATGTACCGTTGTACAGTTGCGCATCTGTTTGCAGCCATTTTCACATGCAGATGTAAACGTTGAGTTGAGGGTCACTTTTAATATTTCTGTCAACATTTGAGATCTTTATGCAATTTTATTGTTTTGTGTTTGTTAGTGTCAGAGACAGAGAAGAGGCTAATTCGTTTGCTCTCTCTATGATGTACGGGAAAACGGCTTACCACTATCAGATCCAGCAGGACAAATCAGGGAAACTGGCTATGCCTGAGGGAACAAAGTTTGACACACTGTGGCAGGTAGAGCCTCCATTTTCTTTTCTTTTTTTAAAAATTATTTTTACCTTTAATTTCTGCAGAAGCTCGAGACCTTTAAATTACTAACTTCCTCTGTCTGTTCAGCTGGTCGAGTATCTGAAGATGAAGCCTGATGGTCTGGTAACTGTCCTCGGGGAGGCCTGCGTCAATGGCAAAAATGTAGAAGGTAACAAAACACGTTGTACTTGTTCAGTTATAAATAGCAAAAGTATTCACATCCCATAGATTTTTCCACATTTTGTCACAGTACAACCTCCAACTTAAATGTATTTATTGGGATTTTATCCGAGACAAAAAGAGGATCCGTTAACTAGAAATACATATGGAAGTTTTTTGAGAGCAACTGAAATTGTTTTCCAAAGTTGTTTTTTTCCTGTTTATTTGTGGCTTTTACTTGCTCCAGTCAAGTTAATTTGTCTGTGAACGTAACACACCTGGTTGGGGTTCATAGTCGGCGGTATTTACAAAAAAATGGAAACAGCTAGCTTAGAAACCAACCCATGCGTCCTCCGTTATGATTGCTGACGTGATTAAAGTTATACAATAAAATTCACACTACATGATTTATATCACTTGTCTGTCAAAACAGCGCGCCTTTACACTATGACAGCGTTTAAGAAACCATACTAAACAGACAGAAATGCTAATAGTTGTTTTTACATATCTGTTTTAAACTAGCCTTAAGGGCGCATTGTCTCCATGGTTACCAACCGGCGCAGTGGGCGGAGCTTCTCCATAATGCCATTTTTGATATCTTTTTAATTATAAAATAAATGAACGTTGATCTTCTTACCTTGTAAAAAGTATTCGCTGCAATAAAATGACAAGTTTGATTTTTCACACTTGTCTGTTTGTGCAGCCGACCGCGCAGCACACTATGACAGCGTTTAAAGAGAAACCAACTAAACAGAAGAAATATTAGGTTACAGATGTCTGTTTTTAAACTAGCCTTAAGGAGCGCATTGTTTGTTTTGACGTCCGTCATGGCGCAGTGGGCGGAGCTCTGGAGAGCGTGACGTCACGTGCAAAGGGTCAATATCTAGGGTTTGAAAACTATGCATAATTTTTCTTTTAATTCACATTTATGTCGTGTTTTTGTGCCAGATTATCCCATAAAATTTCAATAAGATACAGTAGTGTTTGTGGTTGTACTATGACAAAATGTGAAAAAGTACAAAGGGCATAGATTCTTTCTTATTTGTCTCTCTTTCAATGTTTCAGAGAAACCCAGTGTTCCTTCAGAAGTAAGTATTCACATCCATCTTTGTTAAAATTCAGCATTTTTTTTTTTTTCAACCGATGAGATTTATCTGGATGATTTCCTTTCAGAGGCGAGGTAGAGGTCGACTGAATCCATACGTACCGCCACCTGGAGGTCAGTTATTTATTTATGTTGCAACACAGCGCTTTTATTACCAAACTATGGAGAGCAGGTTCATCAAAACTGAATGAATCTGCTGAATTATTTTATGAACAAAATACCTTTTGTTATTATTAAATATTCCCTTGAAATAAAAATATTGCTATTGTCAATCATATTTTCCTTTATTTCAAGATTTATTTAATCCCTATGCATATCACTTTTGCTAACTTTTGATCTACATATAGCATTTTTGTAACAACTGAAGGTAACAGTTACTTGATTGTGCTATTGTTAAAACTCTAATGTCTAGGGGTTCAGAGAAACGTCCAGAGAAAGAAGTAAAATTTTAAATGGTTTATTACAAAAAAGGTAGTTTCACAAACAAAACACAGTACAACTTGCCCCAATTAACACTCAAAAGAAGACTAACAAACTAAAGAGGCCTAAGTGAACCGCCAGCAGTTAAAAATAATCAAACAAGTTAGCCTAAACTAAATTCAAAACAAACCAAAAGAAAAAGGAATACTAATGAAGCACCTCCCATTTCTTCAATTTTTTTCTTAAATAGAGCATGCTCTGTTCCCAGTATATTTTTACACATAAAAATAAAACTAATATTAGGACTTGAAACTTATTTCTATAAACACACTGAACAGATCTTATTCCTCTATCAGCTGCTGCGCTGGTCTCAAAGCCAGTTACTTCTGTGCCTAAAGAGTGCGACCTTCTGCCCATGGATTGTGATGGATTTAATCCATATCACAACCCGAATGAGATCAAGAAATTCAACATCCAGCGGGACCAGTTGATCATTGATGAGGTGGAGCTCGGCTCTGGAAACTTTGGCTGTGTCAAGAAGGGAGTCCTCAGGAAAGAATCGTGAGATTAACACTATTTATTGCAAAACCAGCAATAATATTCCACATGATTTATAACAGCTTAACAATACTTAACTCTGTAACCTCAGAGGCCAGGTAGACGTGGCCATCAAGGTGCTGAAGAGTGAAAATGAAAAGCTGGTGAGGGATGAAATGATGAGGGAGGCAGAGATCATGCACCAGCTGGACAACCCGTTCATCGTCCGCATGCTGGGCCTGTGCAACGCCGAGCACCTGATGCTCGTCATGGAGATGGCTGCCGCCGGCCCCCTCAACAAGTTCCTCTCCACCAAAAAGTGAGTATATAAAGGGAAAATAAATAAATGTTTTAGAACAGATAAATGTGTGGATGTGCCAGAACTTTCTCCAGCTAAACAAAAACAAAACTGAAGATATTATCTTTGGATATAAAGAGGAACGAGTCAACACTTCACAGCTTCAGGTCATGGATTGTGACCTGAACATTCAGAGTCACATAAAGACAGTTACAAAGTCGGCCTTCTATCACCTGAAGAACATCTCCAGGATTAGAGGACTAATGTCCCAGCAGGATCTAGAGAAATTCATCTCTGCGTTTATCTTTAGCCGCATTGATTATTGCAACAGCGTCTTCACAGGTCTGCCTAAAAAAAAATCAATCAGATCCAGAACGCTGCTGCTGCTGCTCTGACTAAAACCAGAAAGACAGATCACATCACACCAGTTCTAAAGTCCTCCCACTGGCTCCCTGTAGCTCAGAGAATAGACTTTACTGTTATTAGCTTATAAACCACTGAACAGCTTAGTACCACAATACATTAAAGATCTGCTGCTGTGGTATCAACCATCTAGAACCTCTCAGGACTTCTGGTTCTGGTTCTACTCTGCATCCCCAGAACCAAACTAGGAGAAGCAGCATTCAGCTTCTATGAACCACAAATCTGGAACCAACTTCCAGAAAACTGCAAAACATTTGAAACACTGAGTTCCTTTTAAATCCAGACTTAAAACCCACCTGCTTAGAATTTATTTCTTTTAGTTATAAGTGAACCAGCAACTCTCCCGACCCCACTTAGGGACAAGGGTGAACAGAAAATGGATGGATGGATGGATGGATGGATGGATGGATGGTTATAAGTGAAACATTGGTCAATATATTTGATGCGTATTTGCTTGATGATGGGATTTAACAAAATGTACTGTTTATTATTTGTTTCATAATTGGTGACTGAAATGTTTTTATGATGTAAAACACTTTGAATTGCCTTGTTTTGGAAATGTACTATACAAATAAACTCGTCTTATGTCAGGATAAACACTCAAATGAACATTTGTAGAAGATACAAGACACAACTTTTTTTTCAAATTAACCAAAGATTAAGTAAGAAAAAATTAACACAGTGAGTAAGCAGAAGATCTGAGAAATAAAAACACTGGAGAATGAACAAATATACTGGAAAGAACGGCAGCAGTTAAATATGAAGCAAAAGATGAACAAAGAGCTGAAACACATGAAGGAACCTGAGGACATCTAGTGGAGACAGCAGAAACAACAAGTCCAAGCCATGAAACTAGAGCAATACTTTAAGAAGTACTACAATATAAAAAAAAAAAAAACCAAGATAAACAGAAAATAAAAAGCTTAAAATCATAAATCCTCCATTCAAGACAGACCATCATTATTTCTCAGACTCACCTTGTTTGTATCCGTCTCAGGGAAACTGTGTCTGTGGAGAACATTGTCAACCTGATGCACCAGATATCGATGGGGATGAAGTATTTGGAGGAGAAGAACTTTGTGCACAGAGATCTGGCAGCTCGCAATGTCCTGCTGGTCAACCAGCAGTTCGCCAAAATCAGTGACTTTGGGCTTTCCAAGGCGCTGGGAGCAGATGACAACTACTACAAAGTACGCAGCCGCATTTCTTTAAGGACAATAGACAATAATCATGACCTGATATTCAGAACTGAATGGAATAGGAAGTCTTTAAAAGGAAAATTGTTGGTTGTGTTTGCTTACTGTCAATTAATGATGTTTCCAGGCTCGTACAGCGGGAAAATGGCCACTGAAGTGGTACGCTCCAGAATGTATAAACTTCCACAAATTCTCCAGTAAAAGTGACGTGTGGAGCTTTGGCGTCACCATGTGGGAGGCGTTCTCCTACGGAGGAAAACCCTACAAGGTAACAGCGATGCGCCAGAGTGAATTTATGAAAGATTCTCACCGGGATTTGAAGAACTCTTAAACTTCATGCTACAACTCCTACCTCTCTGATTTTTCTCCAGAAAATGAAAGGTCAGGAGGTCACAGCCTTCATTAACAACGGGGGCCGTATGGAGCGTCCACCAGCGTGTCCAGAGAGGATGTATACACTGATGAAAGAATGCTGGACACATTCGTAAGAAACCCATCTCACAACTGACATACAGAGCCTCGAAAAGTATTTATACCCATTAAAAGTTTAATGTAGGGATATCCACATTTCAGGAATATCCTAAAATTGGTTTGCTGCTTCAGCCAGTTGATGCTGATCTACATTTTTAAATCTTCGAATGGAAAATATAATGTGTAACACAAAGTATTCATCCAGGGTTTTACTTTTTGTTTAATTTATTAGTAATACTGATCAAAAACATCAAGTGGCTTTTACTAAAAGAGAGACTTAATGATTTTGGAAAAATAAAGCAAGAGCAAGTCATAAACTTTGTCATTAGAAAAGAGACAAAAAAAATCCAGTAAAAGATGAAAAAATAAAGAATGTGATTTGCTGTTTTTTGTCTTAATCTGGCAAATCTGTAAGACCCTTTTTTATTCTAAATCTACAAAGAAGTGGTTGTTTATTTCATTAAAATATTGTGTGTTTAGTTTGTTTATTCATCAAGTAAAAATAAAAAATATTATAGTTTTTGCAATCATAATTAAAATCCTAAAAATAGTTGCAACTTGACATTTTTTCCTCCAGGTGTAAAAGTTTGGGCACCACTGGTTTAATGTATTTTATCTGGATTTTATGAGGCAGACCAAAAGTTGTGAAAAAGAGGGAAAATAATTTAACAGATTTTTACAAATAAAAATCTGAATCCCATGGAGTGGATTAGTTGTCAGTCCCTTTCATTTTGGCATAAACTAAACCCAGCGCAACCAACTACCTCAGTAATTGATGCTGCATTCCAGTTGTACTTGAAACTGGGAAATTCTGACTTTCCAGGTGGAAAAAAATCAACTGGAGAGCCCTCAGGGTAGAGTTGATGGGAAGGTAGAAAGAGATAAATACATCCTAGAAAACTTGTTCCAGCCTACAGAAGATTTGGGACCGGAATGGCAGGGATGCATGTGTCCGTCTGGCACGTAAACCTCAAGAAAAATAAACTTTGTGATCAATTATAGAAGAGTTCAATGGGATATTGAATATTTTTACCAGGCTTAGTGATATAATCTAAAAATCTGTAAAATAAAGAAACAAATGACTTCTTTATGCCATCCTTAGACAAGTAGAAACAAGAAAAAGTCCACATAAAAAGAAAGTGTAGACAACATTTATAGTTTGCATAATTTTTATTTGATTGCTGTGAAGTTCTAAAAATTGAGTCAGATTTGTTTTCAAACATGCAGCAAGTCATAGTCTGAGTTGACATAAATGCTGCTGTACGAACCTTGTATTATCAGTTTGATAATAACTAAGGTTTCATTTATCACTTTCAGCATGCTAAACCAAGATCTCTCACATTCTCTTCTCTCTCTCTCTCTCTTTCCAGCCACGAGGATCGCCCCGACTTCAAGAAGGTCGAGGAGTCCATGAGGACTTATCATTACTCCATATCCAGCAAGGCCAAGCCTGATGGAGCCGAAGCTGCTGCCATGCCTAGCAAGTAGACAGGAAGACAGGCGCATTCTGTCCCACTGCTGCACAAAGCATCCTTTCAACCAAGCGTTAAACTACCAAAACAAAGGGCATTTCATGAGCGGCGCATAATGATGAGCGTTGAATGCCGAGGAGATACAGCTAAACGGGCCTCATTGACAATAAATGTGCATTTGTAAATTGTTCCTGGGTGTTTCAGCTGTGTAAGGAGGGTTGCTGTAGGTTTGTGTGTCTGTCCTGGTCTGAATGTTAAGTGTCTTTGCATTGATGACAGAACTAATTCTGTATTCTGGTATTTCTAGACTGTATGGCACATGAAGAAGTTTTTTTTTTCTGTACTTTCACCTTAAAGCAGTTTGTCTGTTTTTATGCCAAATAAAGTAAAACTAACAAAAAACAGATAATTTGAGTCAGAATTTTATGTTAAGTGATTCATATATTTGGAATGGGCAACAAAGAAAATACAAAAATATGTTTGTAGAATTTATGGGAGTTTAACTGTGTAGCAATTTTTGTCAACCATTTTTTTATTCTAAAGCCATCTTGGCTTGGTTCACTGGGTTCACTACAAGTGTTTTGTTGCTAGCTTTGTTGTTCCCAACTATCGCATTTTAAAGTGAATTAATCTTGGATTGCTTTAAAATATTTCTGAATTCTTAAACTACCTAATTAAGTTTATTGAAACTAAACTTTGAGGTAAGACACTTTAAAATCCTGAAGAATTCAGTTTTTCAAGACTTAAGGTTGCTATTACAGTGGCATAAATGGTTGTTATTGTTAAAACTTTGACCCACCAAGGGGATTTTGAGGGGATTTTGTGAAAAGCAGCTCTTCTAAGGGAGAAGTCAGATCTGGTTTGCTTGCCTGTACAGCAACCATCTCATTATCTTCACAGTTCATAAGTGGGGGTTGAATGGAACGGGACGTAAATAGGTAGAGTGTAGAACTATCTGCAATTATGTGAATACTGTACCAGCCTGCTGAGGAGAAAAGAGATGTGAGCCGCAAGGTAAAACTATGACTTTCTCAGTTAAATTATAGGGAGAACCTGTAAACTATATGCAGAAAAACTCCAGACGGATTTAAACCCAGGGCTTTCTTCCTGCACGGAAACAGTGCTTCGAATTAATGTTTTACTTTTCATTAAGAAAAGTAAAACATAAAACTCTCCTACATTAGTTTATGTGTTTCTTTATTGTGCATCTGCTCTGTCTTCTCAAACTCCCACCTGATCTGAGATCCACTGGAGGTTTCTTCCTGTTAAAGTGAAGGTTTTCCTCTCCACTGTCCCCACAACATCCATTTATTTTGTGTATTTTGTTGTTGATTTTATAAAAATCCTTATAAAATCAACAACAAAATACACACAATTGTTTACTGTCGTTACGCGCTCGTGAATACTGCAAATCATTCACTTAATCAATATAATTTCAATAGATAGAAAATGTTTGGAACTAATTTGAATAGTAAACTGAACTTAATGCACTCTTTAATAACCAGGATCAACAGGAATGTGGGTAAGATTGAATGGAAATTATGCATTTTGTGAATGAATTATTAATTATTGATTAACTGAATTTAACTAAAACTGAACATTGACAGGTAAATGGGAGGAAACTTCAACATAGACTGCAAATGTTCTTGAGGAACTATTATTTCTGAAGTGAGAACGCTTCATTTACCCAAAAAAATAGTTATAAAGGACTTCAGGACTTCATTTCTACTTTCTCACTTTTTGTCCTGGACCAGTTACCTTCGCAACTCGACCTCAACTACGGATGAATGGGTAAAAATATCAACAAGTCATTTAAAATGTTTTCTTTTTTTTTTTATAGCATTTGATCATCTGAACCCTTCATGTAAAAATGGATGTTTTATGAGTATTTTAATAGATTTGTGAGCAAAAGAAAGGTATCTAGAGTTGTTTATTTATTTGTGGTTTAAACATGATGTACTGTGGTTTACTTAGAGTGCGTTATGAAATAAATGAGGTTAGTCTGACAGGCTCTGTAACACATTGTGTCAGAGGAAGTGCCTCTGTTTTGCCAGGCAACACTGAACAAGCCCGGAAGTTGAAAGATGGCATTTCAAAATAAGATTTTCTCGTTGTATGTACTACGGTTTTGTACCTAAAATATGTTTTACTTTACATAAATAATAAGCGATTCACATAATATGTCTTGGTAGTTAAAAAAGAGGAAATCTAAATTAATCTACATGAGCTTTATGAATGTATACTCATCTTAAAATGACATTGACAACTTGATTTAGTCACAGTAAAAAAATATAATAATTTACTTTGAAAAAAATTAATTAATCAAATTTCGTATTTATGTGCATATATGTACCGATTAGACATATGATACATTTAGAAAGAAGTAGTTGTAGAAGAATAATATAATTTTACTCTTCTCTGCATACACATTTCTATTTTCTCTTATGTGTATTAAATAAACAACAAGCCAGAAATTAGAGTAGTTTGGTTGGTTGTAACATTTTAAAAGATATGTGTAGATTCCTAATCTCTTATCTAATCTGTAATCTGTGCACAAATGCCTGACTGCTGAGAATGTGTGAAACACTTTCTATCCATCTCTAACTCCATAATAACATCTTTCCCAAAGTTTTATTCATGCATGTCTAACCTGGGTAAGATTCATTATGTAATATCCAAGCAGCAATATTTTATAAATGTGTTACAATCCAGTGGAAAAATTCAAGTCAATTATTTTGAAGGTATCAATCGGAAATCACTGGTGTTACCGCTAACTTTGTGGCGGTATACTTTTCGCATTGCAGGGAGGAGTCAGACGTTAGTTTCTTCATTAAAGTGGCATATTTATTGATTTATCGCCGTCTTTACAGCATGTTTAGCAGCCTGAACCCATAATGTAGGTCGCGCATATCTCTGACGTACAGCTATCGACGAGTTATCGTGTAATCTTTCGGCAGAAGACCGAAGGAAACAGGAAGGCGGAACAAGTAAGTTCGGGAAAGTGCCTTTCAACTGTGCGGTTTCGTCACCCTTTGATCAGACCGTCTCAGATAACTGATGTTTCTGGTTGATTTTATTGCTAATTTTAATTGCGGGTATATAAGGTTTCTTGCGTATTATTATTATTTTTAATATTTTTTCGTTTATTTTTTTGAGCAACAAGTCCGAGCGCGCTGTGAAGCGTCAAGAACAAACTTCACCAACAGTCGTCATGTGCCCCGCTGTTTTAATCTCCGGGGCTTTCATCCTGGAAAATGAGCTAAAAAAGACACAAATCCGCATTGTTGTGAGGGGGGTGGTGCTCATTCTTCAGACAGAGAGCTAAATAACAGCACTAATGTGAAGTTGCGATGCTAAAGGCGTGTTTCTGTCGTTGTTGTGCATCGTAAGCTTTCAGGGCTCTGAAGTAGGAAATGACTCACGCAGACTCCATGTTTCATCTTCAATGTGGAAGTAACGCTGTTTCACCTTAATTATTGACTTTATTTAACTTTGTTGAATGTGTTTAAAATTAGTGGCATTATTTTGTAGCAGATAAAATTGGGTTTCATTTTAAACAATTAACATTTTGAGGGAAGGATGGGGATTCCTTCATTTTGTGCCCCACCTGTATTCATTGGAGACACAAAACTTACCATAAATATAATGTATTATAATATATTTATACACATTATAACAAATATTCATAATAATTCAGAATTTTAAACCCCTTTAGTGGTCATTTTAGCAGTTTATATCTATTTTTGCTTCTTAAAACACAAAAAGTGGATTTCTCTTTTTCTCCCTTCCCATATATGCACCTTTTAATTTCTCAATGGATATTATACAAACCTTGAAGTCTCAAAAAATTACAGCAACCCTGACTCTGATCCATTTTTGGGATTTTTATTTTTTTTTCCCAGTGCAAAGTGCTAAAAGATTTGCTCCACCAGGATCCATGGACACATTCCTTTACAGATTGTAGTTTTTACAGCATGGAAATATTCCTGAAATCAAAAATAAACTCTGGTCATTGAGGCATGTCTCCTGGCATCTGATGAAAACTGATTTTAAACTATATGAACAGTAGTTCTGGGGTCATTTAGTAAAATCTGGGGGAAAAAACTGTGGCCCACAATCATGCTTAATTAAAAAATATATTTAGACGTGATAAAAATGTTTTTTAAAAAATTCTTTACTGAAAACTTGTCAGAATATTTCAGTTAATTGATCAACTAAAAGATCAAATTTATGAGTGTGGAGTTTTAAAAACTGTGACAGAATATTACAGAGAATATTAAACTATGAATTATTTTCTGTTTTTGAGCTGCGATTTGTGCAGCATGTACCCAAAAATGTTGAAAACATTAACAAGACTGACTAAAGACAAGAGTAAAATAAATTGTAAATATAAAAGTACAAACTTTTTAAAATATTTCAGATGAAATGTGGACTGGGTAATAATGCTTACCTGTTTAATAACTGAAATAATGTAGAATTTTTCGATGCTGACTGCTGAAAATGAACATTATCTTACTATAAATAACCTTTCAAGAAGGAAAAAAATGGTCTGAAAATAATAAATGTGGATGTTTTTGTATTTTAATGTATATTTAGTCTGTTAATTCACCCCAAATCAACGAGAACAGCAGTTTGATCCAACTCAGATTTGATGAGCTTTCAAGCAGCTTTTTATTTGTCCGTGTGCCAAACAGAACGGGTTTGGACTGTGGACCTTAGAGAGCCTGCAGCTTTATACAGTCGTCTCAAAAACAGTCAACTTTAAAATGAAGCCAATATTCAGATTTGTGACATTTTAACTTTAGGGGGGAGTTTCTGTTAATGAGCCAGTTTGGGGCATCTAAAGCACCCAGTTCTGTTCAGCAGTAAGAATTCACTGATCTGCTATGATTGACGTTTGTCACAAAATAACTACTTTTTTCTCTTAATAATTAAATGAATGAATGCACCAACCAACAGTGTGTGCTTTCCTGTAATTTACCCCCATCAAGAATCTGAAGTCTTTTTTTCAGTTTTATAGTTTTTTGGGGGGTAAAATAATTGGCAGAAAGCCTCAAAGAATGCCAAAAATTAAAGCATTTGAAAACACTGAAGTCTGCACATTTTGTTTGTGCAACCTTTTGACTGCATTCTCCTCCACAGTAAATAATTCACCAGAGGGATCCGTCGTAGGCGACCATGTCTATGGCCCTGAAGCAAGTCTTCAACAAAGACAGAACGTTCCGGCCCAAGCGCAAGTTCGAGCCTGGCACGCAACGCTTCGAGCTGCACAAGAAGGCGCAGGCGTCTCTAAACGCGGGCCTGGACCTGAAGCAGGCCGTGCAGCTGCCGCACGGCGAGGACCTCAACGACTGGGTGGCCGTCCACGTGGTCGACTTCTTCAACCGCATCAACCTCATCTACGGCACAATCAGCGACTCCTGCACCGACCAGACCTGCCCCGTCATGTCCGGCGGGCCCAAGTACGAATACCGCTGGCAGGACGAGCACAAGTACAAGAGGCCGACCGCGCTGTCCGCGCCCAAGTACATGAGTCTGCTCATGGACTGGATCGAGGTACAGATCAACAACGAGAACATCTTCCCCACCAACGTTGGTGAGTCTTTGTTTCTTTGGAGTTTCGCCAATTTATTTTATTTACTAATTTTTTTAATTTGCGGACCACCAAATTAGTGCTCAGTGACCGGATAAGAAAAAAGATTTGAAAAAAAGTATTATTTCTGAATCTGTGTGCAGTGAACTGGTTTAATTTAGGTATTCACTTTATCCTCACAATTAAGTTGCATAAATCTGGATGAATCAAAGTTGTTTTTTGCAGTCAAATCTTCATCTTAATCGTTTCACAAAACTCATATACAACAGAAAATGAAACATAGAGCTCATTCAGCAGCGTAAATCAACCCACTGTGTCCTTATCCGCTCATCAGCAGCGCCTGCTCTTCACGTGTGGCGTTTGAGTTTCTGTGGTTCCCATCAGTCCGAACTTGAAGTTGTTGAAGACCACTTCCTCCTCTGCAGCCCTACAGTCAAAATTTATCACCAGTTTCTTTTGATGCTTTTTCCACCATGAAACTTTCTGAGACGAAGCCAAACAAGCTGAAGTATGGAGGCAAACGGGTTTTCTAGTGTCAATAGAAATGATTTTACAGAGGGTGTCTTTAATTGCAGCTTAGATAAGAGGTAAATTATTTTTGCCGCTGTCGCTTCTAATAGCAAAATATAATGTAGAAAGCTTGAAACACTAAAACAAATAATGCGGTGGGAAAATTAAACACAATGTCAAAGACAGACAATAATCAAAAGGAACAATCGCTTCAGATAATATTACAAATTATGATTGAGCAGATGGTGGAGTTGAGATAATTTGCAGATTGTTTGTAGAGACAACATGAGAATTATTAATAGACATTCAACAAAGAGCTGCAGTGGGTAAGTATGAGGTTATGGATTAATGTTGTTTAAACAGAAAACACTGCATGTTGTTTACTGCTGCCCAGTTTTACTCTGCCTCAGTGCAGAGAAATGGACCAATAATTACATTACAGCCATTAATTAAACAGCAAAAAAGAGAAATACGCTTCATCAATACCTGGATCACACAAACACATTATTCTAAATTATTGAAAACTTACCGATGTGGTGAATTTCGTACCCATTTAAATGACAGTTACCAGAGAATATTCAAAGGTTTTCTTTCAAATTATAATCTCAAAGGAAAATTCAAATTCAGAACCACAAAAATTAAGTTTCTGCATTTTATTATGGAATTAAAGTCCAAACATCAAACACTTCAAGCTACTTTGTAATGACATGGTCTAAACTAAATATGAAAAAGACACAATATATTGTGTTATTATAGCATTATTAGCATCAATATTATAATTATTGTTAATACTAGGATACACTTTTTTCACTCCCGATACCAATATAGATATCCACGGTTTAGTATCGGCCGATACAATCCGATACACAGATTTATTATTAGTAATAATGTAATTTATGGCACATCGTTGAATTAACTGTGTTAATAAATCTAAGAGTAAATGAAGGTATAGCTCTACAGTAGTAATAGAGTTCATACTTTACGCTCTCAAACTTTTGTTACTTATTATTTTACTGTCATTTTATTTATTTATAATTAGGCCTGTCGTGATAATACATTTTTATAGATGATGAATTATCCCAGAAGTTATTGCAATAAACGATAATATTGTTTTTTTAGAGACCATGACATAATAATGCAAGATTACGTTTTCAAAGATCAATAAACTTTAAATTCTAATGAACATTTAACGCTGGAAAATAAACAAAACGCTTCATACAATTAATTATAAAGTCTCTGTAAACAAAATTGTCCCTCAAAAAAGGGCTGAAGCACCAGAAGGAAGACTTTTGTCATCCAGTCGTTGGTAGAAAGAGAAAAAAAGTTTGATCATGCAAAAGGAAGTTATTGAACTAAATCCGATTAATAAAATTTTTTTGGCTTATTGCTATAGGCCTATTTATAATGTTGAATAAACATCAAAACAGTCTAACCAGAAATAATCATATTTAATCCAACATCTGGTGCAAAAAGCAACTTTTAAAAATAACCTGTGGAAAAAAAAAATCAATCCAAAATATGAAGCGTTTGTGTTTCAAGGCTGCATTTATTAGATTACCTTCTGCGTTTCACATCGCAGACGTTGAGGATTCAGTAAATCCGTGGCAGTGGCATTCTCGTCTGGATTTTATTATCTCTGCATGTATGCATGGCCTCTGCTCCGGTTCAGCAGCTGACTTTACAACAGAAACATCCAGGCAGTGGATTAAAAAAATGGGTCACACCATGCCCAGCACACTATGAATAGAAACCAGCGCCGATGTGAACTACTTCCTGCTAATTTTGTCAAAGCAAACTGCAGTCAGACGATCAGAAAATGTAATTATTTATGAAATAGTTTGTTGTGAATGTGTTTTATGTCTGGTGCAGACTGTAAGAGAGTCTCTCCATCTGCTGCTCCCCTAGGTACTCCCTTCCCTAAGTGCTTCATGCAGGTGGCTAAGAAGATTTTGTCTCGTCTATTCCGGGTGTTTGTCCACGTCTACATCCACCACTTCGACCGGGTCTCCCAGATGGGGGCCGAGGCGCACGTCAACACCTGCTACAAGCATTTCTATTACTTTGTCACTGAGTTCAACCTGACGGACCACAAAGAACTGGAACCCCTGGTGAGTCAAACACGCCTAGAGCTGAGCTAACTAAACACCAGAGAGGCTTTAAATGGGGGCAAATCAGAAAGCAAACAACCTAATAAATAGTAATTACAGACCCTTGTTTTAATTTGCACAATTGATTAAATTATATTAAAAATGATAAATGAAGAAAAGATTATTTTCTAAAGGAACTTTCATTTTAACATTAACTTAAAAGTCTGTAGGCTTTAGATAAAAGTTGAAGTCTTGTGTAGAAGGAATTTAGCAAAAACAAATAATTAATATCAAAGCTTTAGCGCCCCTGGCGGTGAAACAGTGTAAAAGCACCGCCATTTCACAACATAACTGAACATTTGATTCTTTTAGTCCATCTAGGTAATTATATGATATTAATGATATATATATTAATAATAATGTAGTAATATAATACAATGTTATAATATAATAATACAATATTATTAGTATTATTGTTATTATGTCAGTATTTAATTTCCCTTTGGATTAACAAAGTATTTTTTTTATTTAATTTGAATTATCTATTATTATTACCTAAATATTTGGATTTTTATTAATTCAGTTAACACATTTATATACAGGTGTCTCAATAAATTAAAATAGTACTGATTTATTGAGCTGTACTTGTTGTGTTGCAGTGAGTGATAATAGAAATAAACTCCCTGCTGATCAGCATGAATGAGAAAATCTGAATCATGCAAAATGCTCTGTGCAGCCAAAAGCAAGAACATGAAAACTTCCAGCCATGAACGTAAACACAGCAGCTCTGCTCACTGGATCGTTTTCAGATATATTGTGAAAATAAATGTTGGGACATTTTATTTAGGTTCAAACTAAAGTTTTCTCTAAGACAGTGCAGTTTTTTGCAGTCTCACTGGGCATGCTCAGACTGAAGAGCCCTCCCTCCTCTGAGGGAGTTGTTTATGGATTTAAAGCGACATGTTTTGACATTTCTCAGATCTGAAAAGTAGGTCTCCCTGATAAGATGCTTTAACCTTTAACCTTTTACCTGTTTTTGATCCATCGACGTCTTGTCATGATCAAGCTCTGGAAAAACTCTGCTGCTCCAAAATCAGGACTTTATTTCACTACCCTGGAAGATTAACAATAAAAAAGGATAACACAATAAATGCCGATTTATTTTATTAATTATATATTATCTGTTTGAATCACACATGTATGTTTCTTGCTGCGAATAGTTGAGAAAAATATTAATTTTAGCCTCACAGAGTCACCATGCTGACCTAATTCAAACAATCTATATTTGGGAAAAAGCACCTTAAAAGTAATAATTACATAAATTCTTTACAATATTTTCACAATTTCTTATCAATATTTGCATAGAACATTAACTGGATCTAGCTTTTGAACTTGCAGAATAAAAAAACAAAATCTTGTTTTTTGACTAGAAATGAAAGAATGACGTGTTTGGAGCAGCAATTAAGCCAAAATTGTACAAAAAATGTGCTACCCAGAACTCCTGAAGTGGCATTTTTAGATTCACCTGCTTCAAAATAAGTAAATCTCATCTGTAAAAATAAATAAATCTCAGATTAAGATCTTGTTGCTCTCCATTTATTAATCAACAGATCAGATGCTTCGTTTAGCGTACACTTGATCATTCGCAGCAAATCAATGCTATAATTTTAGCCAATAAAATGTTTATTTTCTTTTTAAAAAAGGAATTAAATCATTTGTCTATTTGTAATTTATGTATTTCTACAATTGCATGAAATAGGTTTCAGTAGTTGGATGAAAAGTCTGCAAAATGGGGCAATTTAAAAAATATATTAATTAAAATATAATCATTAGTTGTACTTAGAAAAAATGTAGCAATACTCTTGAACCCACACATTTAAATTAATTTAGAGCTTTCTTAGGAATTAACTTGTTTATTTTTACTGGTGCAGCTCAATAAATCAGAAAAATTATTGAAAAGTTAATTTATTTCAGAGTCAGCCATTAATACTGATTATATTTAGAGTTTTTTCATTGTTTTCTAATAATCGACTCGCTGTTAATGTCCACAGAAAGAGATGACTGCTCGAATGTGCCACTGAGGGACCTGAGGACACGTCCGTCCACCCGTCCATCCGTCCATCTCCACGACTGAATCAGAGAGAGAAATGGGAGCAAAGAAATCCAGAGTCTATTTTTATATTTAAGTACTGTAATCTATTTTATCCATTCTTTAGGTTTTCAACAAGAACATTCTCGTGTGAGGCAAACTATTCCTTTAAAAAAGAAAAAACAAAAGAAAGAAATCCTCTTGCAGACATCAGAGCACAGTATTAAGAGGTGTATGTTTGTGTTCATGTTTTTCTGTTTTATTTCAATCATTCCGCCATGCTATCTCCTTCCTCTCGGTTTAAAATGATCTGAAATTAGATTTTTATTTCTGACTGTAAGTCTTAAAAATCACTATGTTGTTACATTAAAGTGATTTCTAATCTCTTTTAAGTGGAATTGGTTTGTTTGTGTTTACATCAACACTGACTGGGTTCCAGCAAAGTTATTATAGTTAAACTAAAACGGACTGATGAACAAAAACTGAAACTGGGAAAGCATTTTCTTTAACTGAAATAAATAAAAACAATATTTAATGGAGAAAACAATTATAAAACTTTCTGAAATATAGATATAATATTTTTCATTTTGTGTTTATTTTTTAGCATTTCAGACTGACATGAAATTGATTTTTTTATTTACTTTTTCCAACAAAAGCAGTTTACGTCAGCTGTTGGCAAATTACGGCACTTTATGTTCCTCATGGCGGTACGTAAAAAAACAGCCCGAAAAATGCTGCGGAGAGCAAAAGCTGCCAAAGTCAAGAGGATTGGTCAAGAATAAGTTAACTAAAACTTGATTATATAGGTATAGATAATCACAATACTTTGACTTTTTGAATTCTGCATCTAAAAAAGTACGAAACAACTCAAACTAGTACTGTTACTAATAAAAATTTTATATTTAGTTAAAGCTGCAGTAACTTTTTATAAAGAATGTTTTTTATGTATTTTTTAAAAACTGTCTCATGAGAGTATAATGTGAGATAAAATATGAAAACATCGATATCGTCCACTTCTGTCAACCATTGCCATTTAAAGAAATGCAACATTCCAGAGCTAAAACAACCAATCAGAGCCAGGAGGAGGGACTTAGCGTTATCATGATCAGTCTCTCCAGGATCACACTGTAGTGTGAAAAAATATTATTTAATTGGAAAAAAACAAAACAAAACAAAAAAAGACCACTTGTTGAATGCTGAATAAACAGCTGTTTAACAGTTTAATGGGTTTTATCTATGTATTCTGGCACAATCGGCCTTTTAAGAACATTACGAATTTAGATTTGACCCAAAATAAACATGAGTTTGACCCCCCTAATTTAAGTGGATGCGTTGGAACCAGTAAAGGTTTGACGGCGGCCCAGACGCTACCAAAGCCGGGTACTGTTTCACTCCGGTTCTCAGATGTCCAACCGGCCGGTGTTGGTTGCTGATACGCTTAGGAGATGAAGGTCACAAGAGACCTGAGCCTCACGCGACGTGACGAGCGCCACATGTCCTAAAAATAAAAAATAAAATCCACGTCCTCAACTCGCCACTAGGGGGCTCCAGACACCAGCACTTGTCTGCATCTGGGGAAACCCAGTCACCCCTCTGCTGCTGCTGCAACGCTTACAAAATCCGCCCATTGCGCCTGTTATAGGCATGAAGCGCAGACCTGATCTGGATTAAGCCGCTTATGTAAGAAACAGGGCAGACTGTACTGTGATGGAAACAGAGGACAGTTTGTTGTGAATGAACTCCGCCTGACGTGACCGGGTCAACCGCAATGACATCGAGTTGGATGGATGTGGAGGCACTTTTCAGTTTTAATTAAGCAAGTTGCATAAATAAGAGGCAATAAGTTTGAAAACAAATCATTAGGGACGCAGCTAGTAATTATTTTTGTAGCTGATTGTTCTGACCATTGATTAGATTTTTTTTAAATGCCACTTTCTACAGATTTTTCATTACAATTTTTATGAAAAAGATGCAAATAAACAATTCAGTAGCTTTTATAAATAAGAAAATAAACATTTTATAGCCTAAAACGCAAAATCATAGCATTCCCTTAGTATATGCTTGATCATTTGTAGATAAATTGATTCATTTTTGCACTAACCAGTTGCTAATTGGATAACAAAATAGGACAATTGGAACCAAAAATGCCACTTGAGGAGATTTAGGTAGAACATACTTACAGATAAAGGATTTTTTTATTATCTTAAATACAAGATATATAATTTTTTTGTACAGTTTTGGCTTAATTACTGATCTGAATAAGCTGTTTTCTCTGAAATTGTACTGTTTTTGAGTTTGTAAATTCCAGTTAATCAATTGCTAAATTAGTTGACGATTAATCTGATAAATTTTTTCAGCCCCACAAAACATGCAGCATAAAATAGTGTTATATTTTGCAGAAAATAAAACTTATTTCTGCTGAAGAAGGAAGAGAAAGTGCAACACTTTAGTGAAACAAAATTTAAGATAGACCTGAGAATATTCTACAATAAATAAGTTCTAAACACACAAAGTCAAACATTATTTAAGGGTCTGTCTTTAATTTGTTTAGTCTTCTCAGCGCCGGCAATTTAATTAAAAATTTTGCTTATTTCATGTTGTATTAAACCTTTTATCTTTTTTCTATTGAATCTAAGTAATTTACTAAAATAAAACATTAATAGACAGAAAAGTATTCATTTGGTGGACATGCTTCTGAAGACTTTAAATTTGATAATTGGATGCTAATAATAGTAAAAACTGCAAGCTAATGAAGCCAACAAATTGCATCCAAGTTGCATCAGAAACTGAAGCAGACTGAAAGTAAAATTAAAATCTGGAACTGGTTTAACGGGTGAACACGGTGTTACGTTTAAAGAACTGTTAAACTTTGTATGCTACTTACTGTGAGAAAGGAAAAAAAAACACTTTTATGCTTAAGGATGTAAGTTTTCACGATGTTTCGTAGTTCTGTGGTTGAATAAAGAAACCCGACATCAGTTTGAGGTGTGGATTATTAAAACCATTGCAGCTACAATTGTCTATGATTTGGGTGATGTAACCCTGAGACGTTGTTGCACTAAATCAGCATCAATCTTACCTTCCAAAGATTATCACCATTGCGGACTCAAGAAATCCTAACAATGCACAACCTTGGGGGGATTGTTTGCTCAAAAATGCTGATTTAAAGTTAGTAAAATACCAAAAAATTAACTTGCACCAGATTTTTCTTTTGGGCCTTCTGTCAGAACAAAACTACAGGCAATAATATTAGCTTAAGGACAGCCAGCAGAGCTTAATTTGACATTGCTAACTAATAAATAGCATCGAGTTCACTACTTTTGGTTCTTGACTTGAACATTTAAGAGTCATTTTCAATTATCTGTTGATTGAACCATTTTAATTTTTATTATATTCAATTAAATGTATTTACTGAACAAGACAAATACTCTTAGCTCTTTTATGTTGGTCCAACCCAGATGAAGTTAAAAGATTTTTCATCATAAAAGATGTTAAAATAGATTAGTAGATTTGTTTCTCCAACTTGTTAAATGTTAACTTTACAAGTACAGTTTTATAGTGTGCATATATTCCAGTACATGGTGAGTGTGTTGTTATTTCTGAACGGGGGATTTCCTTGTGGGAACACTACATCTGCTTTCAGATGGGCTGGCTTCAAACATGGAGAAATTCATTTAAATACAACCCCAGCATGACGGAATCTGCTCTAATTAAGGATAAACTTAATATTTTAATAATAAATATTTTCAGATAATCAGATTTAATAATCAGTGATAATGTTTCGGGTTTTCTCCAGTTGAAACGTGACTGCAGGCGGGTCACATTCGTGTCAATGGGTTCATCCCAGCCAGGCAGCCTCACAGCTATTTCAGTGTTAGGATTCCTCGAAGCATTGGCATGGGGGAAAGATTTGACACCTTTATTCCTCTCTGGAAGCATCATTAATTCTGACTCTTTTCCTTTCTTTATACCTGAAATCATAAAAACACGTCTACCATTCAACTGCATGCCTCAGCTTTTTATTCTAAACTTCTTCTAAAGTATTTTTGGTCTAATTTCTAGTCCAAAATGTCTTAGTACACTTAAAATAATAAATAGAAGTAAATAATCCAGAATACTGATGAAGACGTACTAATTTCACTAGCAGATTAAATGTCTTTTTATAAGTGAAATAATCTGCCAGTGGAACTAGGACCCCTTTTAATCAATATTAAGAAATTATTTACTTAAAATGAGTTCTTATGTCTTGCTTGAAAGTTACTTGTATATTAGTTTTGTCTTATTTCAAGATTGAACTTGAAACTAGACTAAATTATTTAGTAAGGTTTATTACTTTTGCAGTGAGGTTGACTAATAATGAAATCATTTGCATGGATTGGTTCACACATGCAGCCTAAATGTAGTGAGACGCAATAAAGTCAACTTTATTTGACCAGTCTTCTTAGAATTGATCAACTTTCTTTAATGTGTTATTTTCTCGTAATTGACTCGACTTTTGATGAAAAAGTTTCAGAAAGAAATATCAGAGAGATTCCATATAAGCTATAATCTTTTATTTAAATTTTTTTATATGTAAGTTTGGGATCATTGTGCTTTTTTTTTTTTTTTTTTTTTTTTTTTTTTTTTCTTAAATCATCTTTTGGCAGAAAAGAGGTGCTAATTTTTTATTTTCTCCATAATCACTGTTGGTGAAAAACAACTTATGCCATTATGTCATTCCATCACTCAATTTCATGAAATTTCTATGAAATTCAGGGTATGTAAACTTCTGACTGGTATTACACCCATGTAATTTTGTTTAATCTTTATTAACGATAGCTCTACAGCCAATAGGAATAACTCAATATATTGATGTAAAATGTGAACATATTTCTATTTAAGTTGCTGCTTTATTGTTATTTCTACAAGGATGTTCACATTGGATACACATTCCGTGTTTCTCCTCCTTCAGTCAATCTTGGGGAGGACGGAAAAAGTAGGTTTTGACATACAAATATATATTTTAAAGAGGCCACATGATGTAACGTTGTGCTCCAGTAACATCACCCACTGAAATGACATCATAGCCTGCTGTAGCGCGATCCTTTTACAGGATTGTCCCTCCTCTCCCTCCCTTGTTCCCTGGCAGCGTGTGCTTCGCTTGTTACGTGTGAGATGAACCAAACTCAGCCCTGCCTTTTGCTCGTCCCTGCCCCCACCCTTCTGTGGTTTTTCTCTGCTGGAATGTACCAGACAGCCTCGGAGAGAAAGCTCTGCAGCAGCTCCAAGACGCGAAAGGTAAACAAGGGAGGAAATCATGGCGGCCTGCGGCCAATGAAAGCTAACTGACGCTCTTCCAGTTTTGATTTTACACACCTCTGGCCCATGGTGTTGTTTTCCTGGTACAGTGTGGCCAGTTTTACAGTCGGAAGAGGGTTTGGGACATTTTGTGACTCAGCACAAACCCAAACGACTCTGTGGGGTGTGAGTCATGCATCTAGTGGCGAAGCTTCTGCAAAACCTAGGAATCAGGGACGCGATTAAAAGGAGGCTGTTCCTCTTTTGAGAGGATACAAAAACAAGATGCTGCACTGAAAAAACACAAAATCTCACAAAGCAGGGGAGTGCTGCGGTGGCGTAGGGGATAGGGCAACCCACATTTGGAGGCCTTGAGTCCTCGACGCGGCCGGTTCGATTCCCGGACCCGACTGACATTTGCCGCATGTCGTCAGCCTACTGTCCTGTAAGGGACACTAGATCCCACCAAAGACCCCCTGGGGGAAAAAAATCTCACAAAGCAGTCGAGTCTCTAGTGCAAATGAGTTTACTTGAAATAAGACAAAACTAACTTACAAGTAACATTTCACCAAGATAAAGTAAATAATTGCTCAATATTGATGAAAACATTTTGGTTTGAATGGCAGATTATTTCACTTGTAACATGAGAAAATGTCTTGTTACAAGAAAAAAACTGCCACTGGAACTAGTGCTTTTCCATCAATATTAAGCAGTTGTAAGTTAAAATAAGTTACTTTATCCTCCTGAAAAGTTGCTTGTAAGTTAGTTTTACCTTATTTCATGTGCACAAAGATATTTGGACAAAAAAAATACTTGGTGAGATTTTGTGTTTTTGCATTATGGTTCAGGGAACCATATTAAATTAATCATGAATAGCATGCAAATTTGAAGGATTTAAGGATACATTTGACCCATTTTGTTTTCCCAGTTTGAATGATCATATGATGCATATAAGCCATAGGAAGAAGAGCAAAATGTTGAAGTTTAAATTTAATACGTTTCTCTGAGCCACACTGCAAAAACATAAAATCTTACTAAATATTTTTGGCCTAGTTTCTAGTGTAAATATCTTACTACACCTGAAATAAGACAAAACTAAATTATAAGTAACTTTTCAGCAAAGTACAGGAGCTCATTTTAAGTCAATAAGTCCTCAAAAGTACTAGCTACAAGTGACATAATCTGCCAGTAGAACAATACATTTTTCCCATATTATAATATGTAATGTAAGAACAATGGTTTGAATGCATTTATCAAAATACTAAATTTAATGTCATCCATTCATGATGAGAGTATTTGAATATCTGACCGGCAATTTGCCCACAACAGTGCTGCAATGAATTTTGACATTGTTTAAATCTAAATAAGCCTAAATACATTAAAAATACATTTTAAATACATTAAAATGTATTTAAAATACATTTTTATGTATTTTAATTAAAATGTATTTTAATTAAAATACAGCTCAGCTATATTACTCCAAAAAAAGAAGAAGCAATCCATCTGAAGGCTGATTCCTCAAACTGAAATGAAAAAACCCAAAACAAAACAGTCATACCCGAATGGTTTGTTATAAGTGGTTATGTAACAAGATCGCAGTGTGATTTCAACACAAAGCGTTTGCTGAATCTAAATGGGAACGATGCTGCTGCAGAAAACTGCTCCAACTCAGAGACAAAGCGGATTCCAGGAATGTTCTAGATCCAGAAGGCTGCAGCAATCTTCCTTTAAAGCCAAAAGCTCATCTACTACAACCAGAGGCTATGTTTATGTGTCTTCTCCTCTGGAAGCCGCTTCCTTTTTGGTATCATGTTGCTAAACAGGAGGAGCAGGCACACTGGACACTCTGGGTTGCTATGACCATCCAACTTAAGAACAGTATGCAGATTATTGTAACAGAGTAAGGCTCCTGGCTGCATGCAGATGACTGATCTCCTTGGCCTTTCAGTGTGTTTTGTACATGCCAGAAGTGAATCCTATGAATGCATTTGCACATACGAGAGTTGTGAACAGCTTCACTCATGCCTGAATGTGCTGAACTGTTTGTACTGGAGGATTGTTTTTGCAAAAAACAAGTTCTATGAATCCTGCAGCCATGTCAGTCATCATCTAACGATCTGAAGTCCAAACAATTTGACTCTCATTGTTATAACGTCTTGATTGCTGCACACTTCAGATGCCAGAAACTGGAAAATAAGCTCTGTAGATGTTTTGAACCTGAGAAATGTTTATCAACGTAGATTGTGGTTTTTAAACGTTATGGTTTCAAAACCTCTAAAATGTGTCGTGATTTGATTACAGCTGAAAGTTTACCATCTAAAGCAACATAACAATGCCTCTCCTACACCCACTGTTAACTTCATCTTTTCTCATTTGCAACTAAGTAAAATGTGGCTCTTTTCAAAAATAATTAAGCTATTACCAGGATGTCTGTAAAGCAGCAGGCTGTAGGCTAGCTAGTCCATCTAAAGTAAAGAGAATGACAGCAAAAATGTATGGATTCTGTGCAATAAGCACTTATAAACTATCAGATAATGTAATGCCTTTTTAAATCTGTATTTTTGCTCAGGTTTGCATTAAAACAACATAGCAGCATTCAACTTCTACTCACCACAAATATGGAGCAAACGTCCAGAAAACTATAAAACAGTTGAAACACTGAGTTCCATTAAATTGAGACTAAAACCCCACATGTTTAGAATTGCTTTTCAACAGTAGTAAATGGAACATTGACCAACATGTTTGATGTGTATTGATAATTTTGATGGTGGTGCTCATAAAAAAATAACGTTTTTACTGGTTTTCTAAATTGTTGGCTGTGTGGTGGTTTTTATGACTTTGTATTTTATGATATAAAGCACTTTGAACTGCTTTGTTGCTGAATTTTGATATACAAATAAACTTGATCAATTGATTGAAATATGTTACAGAGAGAATTATTGCAACTTTAACTTTACAATTGTTTATTTAAAACAGATATGTTGCATACTAATTAAAAATACTATTTGTAAACACATCAGACTGAAGTCCAAAGCTAATTTTCATCTACTCATTCCTCAGTTTAACACATCAAATAAATTTTATAGATAATCTATTTTAACTCTTCTTTTCTACAATTTCTGGTGTTTGAAATCAAACCCATGTTTTTACTACAGCAGCATTGCATAAGTATATATTTCATACTTATTACAGCTGAAAAGATTTTCTGTCTTCCTTTTTTTGAACCAAATATTACTTTTAAAAATGTATTTTGCAGCTTAAAAGCAACAAAAACAGCAATGCACATGCGCCACATCTCTCTAATCTGGTTCTCTGAAAAGAAGACCCCCGCCTTTCACGTCAGATGCACAGTGGTATCCATCTGAAGGTATTCATGTGTCAGCCCATTCCTCCTTGGCTTGACCTGCAATAACTCAGGCTACGTCCCCACCCACTTCCAAGTGGAATCTTGTTTGTCTAAAAGCTTCGACAACACGATGTGCTCTTGGCTACGGAGAGTGAGCTGAAAGCTTGCGTAATGTTTTCTAACTTCAGGTTTATGTTTGAGGGGCAGAAGGTAAAAGGAGGAGGGGGAGTGGAGAGCCTTCAGTCACAAGACTTGATAGCTAACAGCAAACTGTAGAAGATTTGACTAAGAAGCCATTGATGTTAGACAGAACTGGACTGTGCTGCAACAATAAGAACCACATGGAGTCAGACACAGCCTATGGACAAAGAATGTGATCTGATGAGACAGTCAGACTTGTTGACAAAAATGCAACATGTTCTCAAAAGGGTTTAGACCATATAAACAATGAATATAGTTGCCAGAAAACCATTTACTTACAGTAAATCCAAAAACCAATGTGATATTATAGAAATACTGCATTAGCATGACAACTGTGTGGTAATACTGCTGTGGCATCGCACAGTTAGCAGATGGCCCACGTGGCAGGATCATCTCTGCAAATTCAGACTTCTTGGATTTCTTTCAGTGTCACAGCCATGACACTTTGTCCATCCCGTCAGAACACCATCGTCAGAACAAGAGCTTCATCGGACTACAAAACATGCACGTTTGCGTCACTATATATCGCAGAGGGCTTATCTGCAGTTGCTTGTTTACAAACCTCACTCTTGCACAATGTCATTTACATACTCACAAATCACGTACTGCAGACGATGCACACATGTATGACAACTTTATTGCAGCATATAATGAAGCAGAATATGTATTTATTATTACATTATGTTGAGGTTAAGCTCAAGATTTAACATTTTCAGGTGCATTCCAATGAATTGGAGCTATTTCAATAATATGTTGTATAGAGTCATAACACACATTTAAATTGTCTATGTTTTGTAAAGATGATTAAAAAAATAAGAATTACTGATGGAATCACATATTTGTGTACACTGTATAATACACAAAGTGTTTTTATAATCCTAAATGTTATAAAACAAAGCATAATTTACAAAAAAATATTATTGTGTTAACGCAAACATACTTTAAAGTATGTGTAACTCTGACAGCATAATCTGTCATTACGTTATTAAATCAAACATTTTAATGAAACACCCCACGTATTAAAAACAATCTCTTCACAACATTGCATAAAGGAACGCATGTCTGGAATGAGGTGTGTGCATTGAGTCAGACGGGGATTTTTAGCAACATCATAGATGCAACTGAATATAAAAGTGAAAGACGTTTTACGCATATACATATTCCAAAGAAAATAAACAAGGTGGGTATATTTCTAAAATTAATTCTTCCTGCACAGGGCCATGTTCTGTGTTTTCATCGGCAGAAGCTTGTGATATGATCCGTGTCGCGACTGTCGACAACTTGTGCTTGGGTCGTCATTCCTTTGAAGTCCGTCTCGATTGAAAAGTCCTCACAAGAACAGTTGTACTGTGCCGACACGCACGTACTCACCATTTCCTTCCTCCACACACATCCCCTCGTAATGACTCTAAAGCAAAACAGAGCTCAATGGCGAGCAATGCTGTCGCGTTGTCAACACTTTTCATTAAATACTCCCAGAAACGCATCCAAAGATATTAAATGTTAAATCTCAATCCTTGTCAAGCAGCGAAAAATATATTCTTTCTTCGGTTCAAAGAGAATGTTCTGAATATTAAAAATAAAGCGAAATGGAACCTTGCCAAGCATGTCCTTTTCTAGAAAGCACGTGACCCATCACGTCCTTTGGAGTGGGAAGGAGGGAGGAGCCAACAGGAGGTTATAAAAGCACCCACGCTGTAGTTTTCCAGCCACCTTCCACGCACAAATTATCCGGCGAATATCCCCTTTGACTGCCCTCAGCGGCCGTTGGAGCAGTGGGTCAAACAACGACGCTAACACTGGAGCTATAAACGTTAACAACGGGGTGAGTAAACTACACTTCATTTTATGTTATTTTTTCTTGCAAATGGCGACTTTAGTGTTCTGCTGGTCGACCGTTACAGTTTTAACGGTTAAGTCGCGTGCGCTGCACCACCAACCCACAGCAGAAGTCTGGGTTAGTTTAACGGTTGTTAGCATCTCCCTGCATTTTGCTTAAATTGTATTTGCCTACTTTTGCTAGCTAGCCCGTGTTACAGATTTTCTGTATTTGAACGCTCGAGTTGGATTTGGTGTACACAGAACAAATAAGCGAGACGATGTTGGAGCTTATGGTAGTTTTGTTTCAAATGTTCCTTAATGTGGGCGTGTTTGCCTTGTCCACGCAGGGCTCCCGTTTAACAACGCCACAGCAAGCGTACCAGCCAGCGCAGTGTCATCACTTGTGACTCTCTCTGAAACGACTCGGTTTCGGAGAAGTGCAAATTGATACACCGCTAAATAAAACCACTGCCGCCGCACATCCTCCAGGGAACAAAATCCCCCGAATCAAAGCAAAATGGTGCAAAATAAGATTACCGAAGTCACTGGATTCCACCGCTCTTTCAAGGTGAGCCGTCTTTTATAGCTTTGTTGTGTGAGACTGCAGTTTTTAATCAGAGGACGTCTATCGGCTTGTGTTAAAGGGGTGATCGTCTTGCTGCAAGCTCCCTTTTTATTTCTGACTACTCACACTTATGCAGGTTGCTTAAGGGTGCTTCAGCAACACATATAAGAATGGGAATACCTACATTGATCCTTAGCAAGGACTTCTGATTGTACCATGACTATAGTTTGTCATATCAGTGATAAGTTACTACTAATCTTTATTTAGAAGTTAATCAAGATAACAAATATGTTTATGACTTCTCAGGGCCAAAATCCATTCGAATTGGAGGACTTCCCCAAGAACGGGTCCCATCACATTGATTCTTCCTTTAATTTTGGTTCTGCCCCAAGACATGGTGAGTGTGCTCTGCTGAGGTTCTGAAAACTACTTTTAAATCTGCACAAATCATAACAAATCTTTTGATCAATTGGTTAGGAAGCATTCTTTCTATAACTGTCTGCATCACGTGCTTTAGATTTAATTCTCATTTGTCTTGTCCTCATTTACTCATGTGCTTAAAAAATCTGTTTGGTTAGAAATGCCTTCAAGCCAGCCTATTGACATTCCTGATGCCAAGAAGAGAAACAAGAAGAAAAAGCGTTGCCGAGCAACGGACAGTTTCTCTGGACGATTCGAGGGTAAAAATATTTCCTGTCTTTATATATACTATGGTGGTGTTTAGAGGCTTTCTGTACATCGGTATGAGTCAAAGTTAGGGTTTTTAAAGTATAAGTAAAACTGGGGTGATATTGTATGCGTCTCAGTAGGGAGTTGGCCATGTGGTATTTATTTGTGCATATGACAGTGATTAGGAGGTGTTTAACTGAAGCAGAGATGCAATGTCAGCATCTGGTTGGTTCGTTTTTCACAGTTTAGGGCAATACAAACAATAGATAATATTTGTTATCAGCCATAGCAGCAATATTTATAACTGTATTTCCAAATCTTACATTTCTAGTCAATATAGTGTCAATTTCTCTCTGCTGTTTGGTCCACAGATGTCTACAGACTCCAAGAAGAAGTATTAGGAGAGGGAGCGTATGCCAGAGTGCAAGCTTGCATCAGCCTAATCACCAATAAAGAATATGCTGTCAAGGTAAGGCATTGCTACACATTACACATAAATGGGATGTTTTGAAAACAATTACAATGTTGCATCAGCCTTTAGTCTTCTGTGTGATCAGCAGATATGATTCTCTGAAAATGGGATGTTTCTTTGCTGCTTGCAAAAAGATTTGTGGGAAACCGCTGGAGAAAATTTGGAGATTTTCATAATGTGGTATTTGTACTACTTATTTTTTTGTTTAGTTTGATTTTGAAGAAATTCCCACCCTGTTTCATGTTCCTGTTTAGCTTGAGATCAGACCTCTGCTGTGGATGTTTGCAAAGGCTTTGCTGTACTGCCTCTGCACTGTTTTCAACTTGCAACATTAACTGCTGTTATCGGATACTTCCTCTCCCAGTTCTAGTTTGAGCCTATCGGAGTGCTTGGCGGGATATACCCGCCCCCTTTTTATTTTGCTCTTTTTGCCTACAGAGGACGCTCATAGCGAGAACATTATGTGCTATGAACTGTTCCAAAACAAAACCCAAAGAGGAAGGAGGGGGTGGTGGGTGAGGGTTGTGACCCAATGTGTTTACACTGCTTTGTTCTAACTTTGCGTTGCTTTTACTTTTTTTTTTCATGGTCTTCCAAAGACAAAGTGAACTTTTTGTGAAACTTTTCCTAACTTGCTGGAACTTTCTACTTTTCTTCTTGCTTGTAGATGTTTTTTTAGGGAGTGGGGTTGGACACTAAAAAGCTGCTCCTTAACTTCCTTCCATGTCATTGTCATAAACACTATAAAGTGGTCATGCACACCATGTGTAGTTACTGTCCTTGTTAAGTACAGGGTGGGTTGCTCTGTGCTCTGGGTGGGTGGCAGTTATGCAGGGAGGAGGAGGCATGAAGGTTGGTGGTTATTGGAGGTCTTTGGAGAAATAGAGGGGGTACGGACTGCTCCTGCCAGATGTCCTGTCTCTCCCCTCCCCCTCCAGGCAGTGGATGTTTTGGGTTGGTTGTATGTGGGTTTGCTGCAGGCGTCTGTGCAGCGTGTCTGGCTATAGGCTGAGGACAAAGGCTTTATATTGAAATTACAATAGATGATGGTCTTAACTTGGTGAAGACTTTTTAAACAGTTTATTTTTAATAAACTCCATGGAATCTATCAGTTTAGTGTTAATCTTGGTGTTTTTGTAATATTTAATTTTAGTTTAAATGCTTTTTTTTATTATTCTTTCAGGAGAGCATAGTTGTGTTTTTGCTGCTGACTCGGACAGAATCAGTGAACAGGCACTGGTCTGCTCGTGAGCCTCCTGTCTGTGCATTAATCCTTAACACACACTGCAGCTCTGGGCCCCTCTGGCCTTCAATACAATCAGTAATCCAGCTACCAGGAAGAGAGGCATGTGCAGCCTCCAAATCAGACAATAACCAACCAGGGCTGGAAATTTCAGGCCTTTTGCTCTGTCAGCAGTCTGTCTCTCCTGGGAGGGCGTTGTGCAGCTGTTGGCCTCGCTGTGGTGTTTCCAGACAGTTATTTTTAGAGTGCTTTCTGTTATTGTAAACAGTTTGGGATTAGAATCTGAGATCTTAGGAAAACTGCTGTGGCCATTGAAGAACAGAGGTGATTCACAGGAGAGTGTGTGGTTGTGAAAGTTGCTCATTCCCAACCAGCACATCTGAAAGTAGGATCAAATGTCATTGCAACAGTGCAATAAGTGGGATAAAAGTTAGTAGGCAGCAGTCAAATAGTGTTCTCAAATATTTGGTTGGTAAAATTACACCAAACCAGTATTCTTGTTTGTGAACACAGAAGTTCCTAAATCATTTTTGTTAATTTAATATTTAATCCATGTTTTCTTCTGTTTCAGATGATTGAAAAAGGACCAGGTCATAGCCGCAGTCGTGTCTTCCGTGAGGTTGAGATGCTTTACCAGTGCCAGGGTCACAGGTATATTTAATCATAATCTGTTGTTTCAAAATGCATTTGGTAGTCACACCCCACCACAGGATACCTTTATGTTCACATAACTGGATAACTGATGTTATTTAAACATTTATTTTCATCGTTCTGCAGGAATATTCTGGAGTTGGTGGAGTTCTTTGAAGAGGAAGACAAATTCTACCTGGTGTTTGAAAAGCTTAGAGGAGGTACGTTACCTTTTCCGCTGATAGTTTTGCTCCGTTATCTTTTCCACAAGGCTAAACTAGCATCTTTACCCTCATATTAGGGTCAGTCTTGGAGCAAATTCACAAGAGGCAGCACTTCAGCGAGCAGGAAGCCAGTGTTATTGTCCATGACATCGCCAGTGCTCTAGATTTCCTCCATAACAAAGGTAAGCCTACATGCATACAGCAGTGATGAGTTTCTTCTGACAGACAGATGAAACAGCTGGTGTAATAAAAAGTCTGATTTATTTAAATGTCTTTCAGGAATGGCCCACCGAGATCTGAAACCTGAAAACATTCTCTGTGAGAGTGCAGACAAGGTGACTTATCTGTCCACTTAGCTCAAAGGCCAACACATGTGGCTGATAAATATAATTTATGATAACACTTCTTGTTTTTAACTATAGCAGAATGACACAAACTGAAAAAAATTCTTTTTGTTTTGCCAGATTTCTCCAGTCAAAATCTGTGACTTTGACTTGGGCAGTGGGATCAAACTGAACAGTGACAGCTCGCCCATCTCTACTCCCGAACTCCTCACCCCTGTAAGTCCAGATTTTATAAACATTTTTCTGTAGAAACATTTATAAATCAGTAATTTTTAGCAACTCATGTCACACAAAAATTGTGTGATTTTTATGTGCCTGTTGGGGTTAGGGAAATTATTTCCAGGCTGTAAAATGATATCTTTATCAAATCCAGCTGACTGATATGTGGTTAAGCAATTCTCTGTGCAGAGCAGTTCATGGATTGGGACTAGAGCCGCGTTATGCGAGGTTATGATCGTACAGAGCAACGCTGTTTTCTTGGAAAGGCTTTGGATTGACTCCCAAATACCCTCTTTATGAACCGCGCTTTTCCGAAATACGATGACTGTCTTCTAAAAGAAAGGCCGTCTGCTTGATGTCAGCGTCCTCTAGCTTATCAGTTGTAAATATTTAGCCCCATGATTTCGGAGGTTATGAGTGTTTAACCCCCATGTTGTTCTAACAGGAAGAATCTCCTCTGAACTGTATCCAGAAAACGGTATCTGCCGTCCCCAGAATCAGAAAAGTTGAACTGGAAAGCTTTCCTCTGCTGTCAACATGCAGTGTGTTGTTGGGCTGACTAGACTGAACGGAGCAGGTGAAGGATATCATTCAGGCCTGCAGGAATGTGTTGGGAAGAGAGAGGGGGCTTTCTATACGTGTAACTGTAGCTTCTTTGCACCGACCTGAACTGTGTCATACTCTTTAAGCTCCTCAATGAACTCTGTCGTATTTTGAGGCTCTGAGTGGATTTGAAATGATATTTTGGATTGTAGGATTTCTTTTACAGATGAGTTGATCCCAAGGTTAGAACACTGTGTAATATCCTTGAGGATTTAACACCACTAAAAAAGGCAATATAACTTTTACAAGGCTGTGTCCTGAGGCATGGATATTGAAAATACAAACTCTCGTTTCCTTTCCTTCCATCCTTCATCTGAGGAGGGACAGAATCATGCCTCTTCTGCACAAGTCTCCGCCCAGAAGCCCCAGCCACACTCTGCCCTTTGTTTTTAACACAAAGGCTGTTCATAAGGCTTATTCTAGAAATTTTGGTCCTTCCCCCCACCACCCAGCAACTGAGCAGTGATTGGCTGTAGCAGTGAGCAAAGGGGAGGGACAAATCCCCAGTCTGGTCATGCGCTGAAGCTTGTTTTTGTTGCCTTGATCACTGGAACAATGTTATCTGATTGTCACTTCATTATTAGTTCTTGCACCCTGCCCCCTTTTAGTCACATTCCTACAGCTGCTGTTGCACAATAAGTGATCACACATTTATTGCAGCTCCTGGTTGTAACTAGCTGTTCCCAAAGCCTTTTAAATTCAGATCATGCTGGCAGCAGTTCCACTGAAACTTATAAATTAAATGATTCTGGTCAAGGGAGAGAACATGAAGCTTCCTCTGGTCTAATTTAATACGAATTCTGGTTTTGCTTAAAATATTTTCAGTTAAAGAGTAGAACCGGAACAAGAAGGCTCAAAATGCTCTTTTAATTCAAGGAACTGCTTTTGTTCCTTGTTACAGGTGCGCCTGCATGACCGAACATGTTCTCAGCCAGTAAACCTCTTCAAGATAATCCTGTAGTTTACAAACAGCAGAGGTGTGTCATCAGTGCTGCCAACATGGCCTGACTAGTCACATGGCTGGTGGAAAGCCCCAGGTTGCACTGCCTCCAAATGTAGCCGCAGAGTACAAGATAACTGCAGCTTACAGGAAGGTTTTGAGAGGGTTACTGTAAGTGAACAAGGTAATTGCAACAGATGTGCAGGAAGAGTGATGCCCCAGAAAGATACTTTCTCTCACACTTTTAGTTTGCTGACGTCTATATATCTTGTCAGACTGTTCGACCAGCCTGTTAAAGAGCTGACTTCTTTCCATTGGTGGCTTAAGTATGGAGGAGCTAAAGCATCATTGTTGGGGTTTAATGGCATTTTGGCCCAAATCCAGTGTGCTTGTCTGGGTACCGAGTCTCCCCAGACATGGTGGTGAAAAGGAGGGGGAAGGGATTTTGTGACAGTAGCAGCTTTGTTTGAGTTGAGGTTCCTGCGCAGTGAATTTTATTGCATAAGGAAGCTGGGGGTGTTAGCGACAGCTGGTATATGGTGCTGGGATACAATGAACGCCTGCTCAGTGTATGTGAACGCTGTTCGTCTTAAACAGGAAGGATATGTGGTATTTCTATGTGAAATGCAATGTTTTTTTTGTTGTTGTTTTTTTTTTTTTTAAATGATGCGAAGTCACACTTTGACGTATATTCTTAATCCCCAGCAATAAGCTTTAAAGCTTTGTCCTGGTGAACCAACGACCTGCTTCTCATCTCCTCTCTCAGACCACTTAAACATTTGGCTTTTGTGTTGCAAGGTTATGTAACTAACCAAAGCTCAGCCTGGTTAGTTACCAGGCTGTACAGAACAGCCAATCCTCTTCCACTGCTTTGCTGTTTGGCCTAATTTCTTCCCTAGTTACACAGCGAGGAAGAAACTTGGTTGTGTAAAGCTTTAGTGTTGACCTAAAGCTCCCCACATTTGTTTCATGACGGGAGCAAAATCATCAAACTGAATCAGAATTTTAAAATTTGATCAACATGACTGTGTAAAAATAGCTTCTCTTCAGCCTTAACTCTTGTAGCTTTGAGACATCAGCAAACACATCTCTGTTTCTGTTGGTTGTGATTTTCCGATCCTTATAAACGTTGTTTTTCTCCCTCAGTGTGGCTCAGCAGAGTACATGGCACCTGAAGTAGTCGAGGCCTTCAGTGAAGAGGCTACAATATACGACAAGCGCTGCGACCTTTGGAGCCTCGGGGTTATCCTCTACATCATGCTGAGCGGTTATCCGCCCTTCGTGGGCAGATGTGGCGGTGACTGCGGATGGGAACTGGGAGAACCCTGCCACACCTGCCAGGTAATACTTTAATGCTTTCATTCTTTCACAATGTGAGACGAGTAAAAACAAAGATGGCTGACGGTGAATCTCTCTCCACCTGCAGAACACTTTATTTGAAAGTATCCAGGAAGGAAAATACGAGTTCCCAGAGAAGGACTGGGCTCACATCTCCTCAAGTGCCAAAGACCTGATATCCAAACTTCTGGTTCGGGATGCCAAAAAACGTCTGAGTGCCAGCCAGGTGCTGCAGCACCCCTGGATACAAGGGGTAAGCTCAGGCTGCATGTCTGCAAATGCTTGGGAAGTTTGACCTTTGAACCTTATCACTAATCTAGTATTGTGTCTCCTTCTTTATAGGGAGCATCTGACATTTTATCAACATCCATAATCCATCAGAGGTAAGGCAACTTTAAAACTCCAGCAGGAAACGATTAATAGGATTAATTGATTATTAATTAACTAATTTAGAACACAGTTCAAATTTCTTTAAATCATAAAAGCAAAAGTAAAATGTAATAAAAACAACATAATCACCAAATATACTGGAGTACTGACTCAAAAAAAGCTTCTTCCTGAAAAAATCAACATATTCAGAGCAATAAATTAGCAAAACTGTATAAAATATATATTTTTATTTATGTGTATATATATATATATATATATATATATATATAGACATTTTGCATTTAAGATAAAAAAGAACTTTGTCTGTACACATGTTGTACCTAAAACTCCTCAAGTGGCAGTTTTAGTGTCAAATTCATCAAAGGAATCATATGTTGTTGCATTTTAGGCAATACAATTTTTCTTATTCAAATTAGTTTATTTGCAATTTTAAATGTCTTAAGAGGCTTTTGTAGTTGATCTGATTATTTATCAGAATAATTGATAACTAAAAATAATAATTCGTTGTAACCCTATCCACCAATAATGCCTGCTTTGAAACATATTTTTTCTTTTAGCTTATTTGTTTTTTTCTGATTTATTTCCTCCAGGAACAGCAGTGCTGTGGATTTAACATTCTTTGCTGACAAGGCCATGGCTGTAAACCGGCAGCTGGCCGAACAGGATGGCATGGAGGAACAGCAGCAGCAGGAAGTCCCGCTGGTTGTAGCTGCTAGCGGCTCCTCCATGCGCCTGTCGCCTCCATCCAACTCCAAGCTGGCCCGGCGCAGGCAGCGCAGCAGCCAGCTGAAGGGCGGCCCCGTCTCCGCTGCAGAGCTCTGCCAGCTCCTGGCTCCTCTCGTCATCGTGGGAGACTGCGCTTGAACTGTCTCATCCTGGAGTTCCTGAAACCTCATTTACAAGGACTTTCCAGGCTGGACTGTTCTGATTCCCCCCACCACTCCTCCCCAGTTTTGGCTCCTCCCTCTTTTTCCTCTCAATCCGGCTTTGGTCCCGACCTGTGAAGACGGACGGCGCTTCCAGCCATCTCTCTAAATAATGCCTTCTACCTTTATGCAGCACTTCTGAAGCACAACTACACAGGGCCTGCATAATATCACATTCAGGTTGGAGAGGAGGGCCAGTTCATGTTTTGGGATAGTGTTTTGTTTTTTTTTTTTTTTTTTTTTTTTTTTTCTTTCTCCTTCATATGACTCAGTTTATAAGTCATAACTTTAAGCTCAGACACCAAAGGACAACCTGTTGTGCTGCTCCCATGTTACAACTGGATCCACTGTGAATTAAGTTATCTGGAATGTTCTCTTTGCCTGTATGTACACACATGAGCGGCCCATCTGCTGAAACATACAAGCTTATGCAATATGCCAATATGAAGGCTGTTCTTCTGAAAAGGATTTTGTATCAGAGAGGCTGAACGGGCTGGAAGCCACTTCCTGTCTGTGCCTGGTGCAGCCCGTTCTGTGGCTAGAGACGGCTCAGATTTATTTTTTTTCCTCCCCTCCATTCTCTCATTTGAGCTTCTGGAGCATGCACTCATCAGCCTGGTGGCCATGCACTTAATGCTTTAAGAGCAAAGAATGTTAATCGATCCCTTTTCTGTCCATAATCCATAATGTGATCTGACCATGTATGCCAAATTAACAGCAGCACTTGTTATTGGAGACATTCAGACCAGGTCTGATGGTATAAAAGTTGACGGCTTGCAAGTGTCTGGCCACCCAGTACAGACTTTTAGCTTGTATTACTGGTATGTTGGTTCAGGCTAATTTCAGATTCTCTTAAATGGCTTAGCAAGTGAAATTGGGTCAGTGTTACTTTCAGTGTAAGGAATCCACAACGTGTCCCTTTTTTACATTTTTTTTTTTCTACAAGCAGATTTTGTGTGTGTGTGTATATATATATATATACATACATATATATATATAATTTTTTTCTGATAAAATTGTGCATTTGATATTTAACCTTAAATATTTTGCAAGTAAAGGTTAGAACTCCTTTAAGGGGTTTGAAAAAGCACATGGCCACTGTGAGCAGACTATCTTTTTGTTGTTTTTGTTTTACCCCCATCAGACGCATCTAAAATTTCAACCATTTTTTTCTTTTTTGGGGGGGGACAAACACCCTTTCCGGAACAACAAAACTGCTTTTCAAATAAAAAGCTGGTAATATTTTTTTCAGGAAAAATGTTTTTTGAAAAGGAAAAACATTCCACAAAAGAACAAAAAAACCCATTTGAAATTAGCTGTATTATGAGCTTATATTCTATCTTCTGACAACTCCACATTAATGTGCCACATTTTTATCTTTTAGATGAGTGTATTGTCTTTTTTTTTTAATCCTGGTGCTGTTCAGTTCAGATATAGCTCCAGAATTTGTCCTTTAATTTTTTTTTTGTTTTTTTTTTTTAAGTTGAAAGTATGCTGTATGAGATGAAATACACAAAGCTTGTTTAGTTGATCTGGAGCGTTCATGCCCACTGAAGGCTAGTTTTCGTTCTTTCTTTTTCTTTTTTAACTTTTGTACATGTGAAAGTTGGTAATAATTGTTCCGATTACGTGAAAGGTAATGGACTGGTGACGTCGTCTCAGCGCTGAAGCCATTTCACCAAAGAAAGTGCAAGTTGTGACGATGAACATGTAATCCATCATGTAGCATTGAGACGTGAGAAGACTGCTATGTGTCCATGTCCTGTTAGCAGCGCAGCGGCGGTACTCTGGAATTGGTCTCAAAAAGGCCCCTTTATGCTGATAATAGGACACTGTAATAGTTCTAAATACCTTTCTACAGACACATCATTATGGGGGTTTTTGTCTTATAATAAGACTTACTTGAAGTTTATATATGCAGCTGTTTCTTCTCCAGTGTTGGAAACTACTTTGCTATCAATCTTAAAGCATTAAGCTGATGATCCAGGCAATCTTTAGGGGTTTTGAAGATACCTATACATTTCAGTATTTTTTTTTTGCCTTCTTTCTTCCCTTTGTAAGCTTCATCCAAGTTGTTCCCTATTTTCTGACAGGGCTGGAAACTTGTTAACGCACACACTTTGGCCACACTCTAATATCCTCACAGATATAATTAAGAGTTTAATTGGTCACGACCATTTCTAACATCTGTCCGGTGGCAGATTTTGTTCTGGTCTGCCTTCTTGTTTGCAGGGAAAAAAAAGGGGGTGAATTAAATCTTGCAGCCTCTGTTTTTTTGTATTGTTTGTCAAAAGAAAAAAAAAAAAAGTGTTAAAATACAGTCATTCAAATGGACAGTATCACAAGCCTCCCACAGTTTGAATGTAGCCCACAGGCCAGGCGTCTAAAATTCCAGCAACATGAATCACATGTTATAAACGGCTCCTCTCATTGACATGAGCTTAGTCTGTTTATACTGATACAGTCCGCAAGCATTTTAGTCAACTGATGCCTAATTTTAACACTGAACAGCCCCAGGCCTTTTGTGCTCAGGGGAAGAAATTTAAAGAATAAAAGTCCTTTAAGTACAAAAGATTTGATTTAAAATAAGCACTTTACTGTACCATGTGAATGATTGCAGTTCATTCAAGGCAACATTTGACAGTTGCAACAGATTTTTGTATTGTTTTTCTAAAAAAAAGAAAAAATGCAATAAAATGCTTTGAACAACATTCTGATCTTTTGTGCTCATAACCTAGTCATTTTCTTCTTATGCAATTCCACTCAAAAGTTCTGGATTCCGGCACAGTTTGGGCTTTCTCCCTTTGACTCGGATTCTCTCCGGTCGGTTTTTGACCGGGCCAATCAGCGAACAGAGAGAGACGTGAACGATGACGTTGATTTTCTGCGCTGTTTTAAAACTATAGTATGCCAGTAGTAACGGCAGCGGAGTTCAGTCTGCGCTTTCGAATAATTATTTTTTTGTAATTATTAAATTAATATAAACAGCTGCTTCGTTTAGATCAGCACTTTTATCTTAACAATAGAGGACATGTAACGTCGAAGCGGCGCATTACATATGTCACGGGCAAAAGAAACCGAAACATCCATAGTTCTAATGTGACGTCACAAGTCCGTGCAGTTTATTGGCAGGGAGTTGTTAAGACAATAAACAAATCACAACCAACTCTTACTTGATGGAAATTTTTTAGTACTCTACCCGGCTCTGTTTAATACTAAATATTAGTAATATTTGCTGTTGTACTTGCTGCCGAACTAGCAAAATTAGCTTAGCTAATGTAGCTTAGCCTAGTGGGGCAGTGAAGCTCCTCCATGTTATACGCACTCTTCGTGTTTACTAGGTAGTTAGCTATAGTATGAGATCGGAGGCAGTTTGTTTGGTCACATATTCTGACATGTTTTCCTTCTCCGAATGATAGGGGTTGATCCCAACACCAGCTATTTTTCCACATGTATATATTTTTTGTTGGTCTCGAAGCCATGCGACAGTTATGCTTTAGGCATGAACTTCCCTACTAAGATGGCGTGGATCACTTTTGGTTCAGACTTGTGAGAACTATAGATCTATCTGGGTAAAATTTTAAACCTCAACACCGTCCACACCTCCATGAAGCAATCGTTTTTTGGCATCCAGACCACAAAGTGTTTCACTAGGCTGGCCTGCTTACTGCAGCGTTTCTTTATCCCCCTGATGGGAAACACCTGAACTATAACTTTTATATTAACTGCCTTATCTCTTGGCCAAGGCTGAGGCCATTTCATCCGGTTCTGAAAACACTCCCTGATACCGACACAGACTGCCTCCCATGTGTCCTTGGCTGTGGGTAAATATGAGCTCACTTGTTTCCAACCTGCTTAAAATGTGACTAGTTTCACCTTGCGGTAGCAGCTCTAGGGGGCGCTCTAAGCAGAAACCCGGGTGGCATCATCTGACAGAACTGATGCAACCTCCTGCAAGAGCTGCAGGAGATTCAAAATACCTTATGCTGAGTAAAACAAATGCCAGTTGTTTCACCCCCGGCCGGGGTTACAGTTTGCATCAGATAAAATATCACCTCATGTTTCACTTAAAATGGGCCAATTTAAGCATCACTATTAATTTGACAGTCATTGTATTTCATATTCAGCGTTTTCTTTTATACACACTGAAAACACACTTTCAGTGTGTATTTTTGCTTTGTTCAAAGGACACGCGGATCTGAAATATCAAATACCAACCTGTTTGTTACATAACCTCTTTTTCTGCACTGCAGACGTCATAGATGGGGACATTAAATGATGCAACGCCAGGCTATTTTTTGTACAGTCTGGGGAATATTTGTGTATCTGACCCAGAATGGGTATCTTGCTCCACCTGCTGGACAACTCTGATTCTCACATTTTATCACGTCACTTTTTATCATGTGGGTCAAAATATCCAATCAAAAGCAACTTAAGAGCTGACAAAAAGAGTGCACTTGAGATCTTTTATAACCACACGCTCAACAATAAACTAAGCGTGCAATATTTAAATTAAACAAATGTAGTCTGATATGTTTGTTGGAAATTGAAGTATAAATAGATCCAAAACTCAAAACATAGTGCTGTACGTTTGATTCATTAAAATAAAGGCATAAAGTTCGCAGATTACTGCAGGTTTGATTAGAAAAAGTATATGTTGTTTTGTCTCTTTTTCTACAAACTCCTGCTATAACCAATAATATGTCAAAATCTGCTTTTCAGTAAAAGTCACAGAATAAACATGATCATATTGCTATAAAATTTAATAAAAAAAGTGAAACTTTTGGTTATTAAAAGATGAATACTTGTGTTTGAACCCCAATAGGGTTCAGAATAGAAACATTTTGAATTGAGAAAAAATTGTTTTGCCCTGAATCAAAATAGAAGTCTCCATTTGCATCATATATTTTTGGTGGTGGGTTAAAATTTGCATCATTCTTTAATTACAGCCTCACAAATTCAGTTCAGGCCGCATTTTGGACACCCTGTATTGCCAGCACCAAATTTTAAGAAGTGTGGATCAGACAGATCTTTATTATCTCTAAAAATAATATTCAACAAAAAATAAAGTAAAAATAATAACTAAATCCTACCAAATAAACTAGTGTGCTAAAGAAGCTGCAATATGAATGGCTAGCATTTCTGTTTGCCCCAACACTTCTAATAATTTGTTCTTTAATTTTATTTTTTTCAAGGTTTCAGTCAGATAAGAATATACTTTTCCTTATATTTCTTCCAAAGTAGCATAACAAGCTATGATTACAAAAGCAATTTCCTGTTATTTTTTCCTATTTTAAAGAGTGTGCTGCTCAATCCAGAATGTCAAAATCTGAGTCTTTATATTATTATATCTTCTCTTCTGCTTTTTCCCCTCCACCTCTCGTATTTCTTGTTTTCCTTTGTACCATTGTGCAGCGTTATAATTTCAGAAAAAAATCATAAATCCAACTAAAATGACCTCAAGATGTTAACCTGCTGATAGGCAGCCAATTATTACCTCACTTGTCACCTGCCCTGAACACCTGGGAATAATAACAGGTGTTCAGGAGGTGATAAAAAGCCTGAGCAGGCATCTGGTTGAAATTTGACAGTGGCAGTGCAGGTAAGTGTCATTTAAGAAGCTTATGGCTAAAATATGCATTATTGTTTGATATGTTTGCTAGTTTGAAAACTGAAATGAGAAAATTACTTGTTTACTGAAATTGACTAATCATTCAGAGACAAACTTCTATCTTTGTCAAAAAAATGCATCAGTTTTTGACATTATTTGTAACATTTGTATGTATTTTAATTTTAAGGGGCTGTTTGTATTAATAGGTGAGTAAATTTTGGACATTTTATTTCTTTGCACTGGCAGACTAATTATCCCATTTAGTTAAAGTAATTCACTCCTAGCATAAAATGTATTTAAAAATATTGATCGGACTCTTGGTATATTTGAATTTCCTTTGCTTGTCATTACTTTATCCTCTGTTTTATATTTCTCTAAAGGTTTGTTGGAATAGTTCTTCCACACTTGATGCTGCAATTTGAGCTCCAAGTCGATGGCTGAGAAAACTGGAATAACCTCCAACTGTGGAGCTGAATGTTGGCGAGTTTTGGAGGAATCTACAAAATTCAGACTTTAAACTGGCTCTCCAGACATCCATCCATTCAGGAGGAACTGTCCCTAGAGGGGGAACCCATATACACAACCTCATGCTAGAAAAATGAAATATGGCTGCTGCACATAAAACAAAAGGGAAAGTTGCAAACATAACCATGAGACAGTTTCTAATCTTTTGCTTCTTAAATGAATTGAACACTGCATTTGTGAAAATGTATGAAATGCTGACATATAATCAGCTTTAATTGAAAGTATCATGTTGGCATATCTGATTTGTCTGAGTTGTAGCTTAAAGTGGTTATGTCTTGTTTCTGACATAACTAAACCAATAAAGCAGTAGAAAAATACTTTTAAAACAATAAATTAGCCATTTTCAATGTTTGCAACAAGGTGATGACCTCACACAAAAGTATAGAATTTTGTGGAGTGTATCCTGTTGGGAAAACTAGGAAGTTGTACTAAGTGGAAGACTACATGCAACTTAATCAGTATTAATAAACTTTCTGAACCCTCGCCTCTTCAATTTCATGCATGATCATACAATTAAAAAGCATAGTTACTTTATTAGTGGACGTCGTGTTGAGATGAACTATAAACTGATAAAATGCTGAACCTGTGATTCAAAATAAGGCTTTCATTAGAGATGAAGCCATGTTCCTAACTGCTCTAACGGTTATGGTGTTTGGAGTCTTTTGGAACCTGGTTTCGTTTCCGCAATCCCTCTGACGTGTTCGAACGGCAACTCACGCGAGACTTTCGCTCATCTCATCTAGTCTGTCATGGCGCCTTAGGGACGCTGTTATTGTTCCAGTTTGCTGGTTGTTTGAGAAACCCGACGCGGAAAACAAAGCCCATGAAGGAAGTTCGGGCATGAGACGGCAATCCGGAGATAATGTTAAGGTCCACCGGCTTCTTCCGAGGGATTGACTGTCCGTTTTACGCGGACTATATCGACGGCAAAGGCAGTAGAAATGGGTGTAACAGACCGTACTGTCACTTCAGACACAGCCGGCAGAGTCGGCCGTCCTACGGAGACGTTAAAAAGCTGCAGTCTGGACATAAAGGTGCTAATTTAGTTGAATGTTCACTTCATTTGTCTTCTGTTGCGACAAAATTGACCAAAATATATTTATTAGACCGTCTGCGTCCCGTTGCTCTAAAGTGAAAGCTAGGTTTCGCTATGCTTCTGGTGATGCCCTTATCATTTTGTGACTACTGTAAGCTGGGAGACTATTTTAAAGCTACTTGGATATAAATTTATACCACAGAGACATTAGAGCATCCTAATGTAGAGCATTACAAAGTGAATTGTGTTGATTTTTGGTCCAAAGACGGCTTAGAAGTATCTCTTAGAAACATTTAACTTCACTTAAATTAGCCTTAATATGTCAGTTAAATTGCGAAATTATTTTTTGATATTTAAAATGCCAGTATAAAATATTAAAGTTTGAGGATGTAACATTAGAAAATAAATGTCTTTACAAGACAATATAAGTGTTTCTGAAAAAACATATGAACTACATGTCTTGAGTTTTGAAAAAATATGGTCAGTTTATAAGATGTATAAATCTACCTGTATTTCATGGAATCTACATCGTAAATAATTTTTGCTTTCTTGGAAAAATAGAGGTCCACCCCTAGATATACTACACTGGGAATTATTATAGCACAGACATTTAATAATAAATCAGACAAGACTGCTGAGATAAAATAAAAAAGTAAGCACAGGTATCCTCTAATAGAATCCCAATAGCAACATTTTTCACTCCTCCTGTAGTTGTTATTATGTTTCTTTGGAGTTTGGTTTTTGTAACATAAAGCAAGTCTTGAAACATCTCTCTTTAAAGAGTGCACTCTTCCTTAAATCCAAATTTTGGATTTAAAAATAGCAGTTTGCAAGACTTTTTGATTATTGTTTCTTTCTTTGAGATAAAGTAATTGCAATATCTTCTTTTTACAATATGAATATCTCTCTCCTTAATTTTATTTAAAAGCCTTTTCATCCAATATTTTTCTGTCTTTTTCTATCTAGAAGGTTTTCCACATGTTCAAACTTTTATCTTGTTTTTTTTCTCCATCTGATTTGTACATTATCTAATGAGTAATTTGGGCTGCAGAGTGAAGTTGAAAGCTGAAATTAATATTGCTGCTAGGGCAGATGACCAATATTTACCACTGTTGCATATTTTTTCCCTACCTATTAAACACTCTGACAATAAACACAGCTTATGTTTCTCATTTGCTTCAATTAAACACCCCACAATCCTGTGCTGCATCACTTTCATCGTCACATGACCAATCAAAAACCACATGGCTCCTGTAACACATGCACCCCTCCCCCACCACACACACAAATGGCAACAACATAAACAAAATAAACATTGATTGTTAATTATTGCAGGATTCCATGCAAAAAAAACCTGTAAAAACTTTTAAAAAATCAGCATTTGTCATGTCAAAAAGTGTTGGTTCTGCATGTTTTAAGCCAAAACTTTCCATTGGGAGGAAAGTTACACTGCAAAAACACAAAATCTTACCAAGTATTTTTTTTGTCTAGATTCTAGTGGAAATATTACAGCAAGCTTGAAATAAGATACAGGAAACGTACAAAGTACCAAAGATATTGACATTTTCCCATGTAATAAATTAAATAATCTGCCATCGATCAGTTGATATTAGTCGATATTGGTCATTATTATTTTGTTTCTGTGTTTCTTGCAGACCAGGGTTACGATCCCTTCAATCCAGACGTAGTGAGACCTCAAGAGCAGCAGAATGGGCAGCCTGCTCCTTCTGGGGACCTCAGCGGCGCCTTGGAGATGGTCAACAAAGCCATCGAGGAAGTCCGTGGCGAGGTGGAGCGAGAACAGCGGAAGCTCTCTCGCATCGGAGACGAACCTTACAGTCCCACTGAGAAGACCGGTTCGTCTTCATCCGACGTCGCTAAAAGCCAAGCAGCGGCCTCGCACCTGGCTTACGACCCTGGGAGCTATCAGATCACATCGGGAGGATATGATCCCACTCCGAGCTGCAGCAAGTACACCTTGGATTCAGACAGTCAGAAGTACAACAGCAGCTCTATGGAATATGTCCCCACTTCCCTGAAAAAGCCTCAGTCTCGGACAAAAGTCCCCTATCCTCCCCAGAGCCCCAAGTATCTGAACACTGCATCCTCTGCAAAGTGCAAATACACTCTGGACAACTCTAGGCCGTCTACAGATATGGAGTATGACCCTCTGTCCAACTACTCTGCAGGGATCGCAGTGAAAAACAAGAGAGACGAGGGTTCACATCCAGTTAAGACTGACTATAAGAAGGCATATCAGCTGGATGCTTCAGATAAGGAGGATGATACACCTGGAAAAAAGCCACAGCAGGCAAGTATAGACTTAAAAAAGTACACCATCTCCGACTCTGATGGGGAGAGCTCTGGAACAGAGTACCGACCCACATCGCTTAGCAATCTCCAGCAAAGAAAGGCCAACATTGTGTCGGCCAGAGACGCTTTGGGGAAAGATACAAAAGACAGGAGTAAAAGTATAAAGGGCGCTCTTACACAGAGGAACAAGGAGGAGCTTGCACAGGACTTAGACTCACAGGAAAATACCAAACAAAAGGAGAACTTGGAGAAAAAGAAACTGCCAGATCAAAGTGGTCATGGAAAAATTAGCAAACCGGAGAAAACGCAAAATATTGATAAAGAAGTAAAGAAATCATCTGGTGTTAAAAGTAGCAGTGGTAGCAGCAGTAGTGCAAAAGACAAATTATCATGTAAAAACTTTAAGCAAGACTCTGCAAAGAAGGAGAACAAAAATCAGAAAGATAATAGTAAAAACATGCTAAAGATGAAGGATAAAGTTCAAAGAGAAGGCAGGGATGAAAAGAGATGTGAGAGTAAAAGCAAGATGGTGGAGAAACTTAAGAGAGCCTTAAGTGAACAAGACAAAGATGCACGAGAAAGAAAAAAACTGAAACCATCAGAGCGTGAGAAAGACCAAAGCAAGAATAAAGACAGCCAGCACAGAAACGGTAAACTGGACAGCAGTAGAAGAGAAAAGGACGTTAAGAAAAGTAAAAGCAGCTCCAGCAGCTGCAAGGGGAGCTTGGCTAAAGCAAAGCAAAGCGCCAGCTCGTCAAAAGAGAAATTCGAAGACAAGAGTCTGAGTCTGAGCCACGCAGATCTGTTCGGAGACGAGAGCCCCGAGGAGGCCGACCCGATGGAGGCGGACTACGACGACGAGCCGGAGGAAGTCCTGGTCAGGAAATCAGCCGACGCGTTAAAGAGGGGACTTCTGAGCAAGAGGAAGGCTTCAGTGAGGACGCCATCTTCCTCTGAGGATGAGGCCGACGGGGAACCGGAACGCAGCAAGTCGAGCTGGGAGGAGCCTGACGACGTCCGAGTCGACTTCTCCATGTTTCAGGACGATCTGGATTTTGACTCGGATCCGATGGAGGAGTGTTTGCGGATCTTCAACGAATCCAACGATGTGAAGAAGGAGGACAAGGGACGGCAAGCAAAGCAGGTGCTGCTGTCTTTCGTCTACTTTTACTTTTCATTCATATTTTAACTTCCAGGGGTGAACAAATTTATCGACCAGCCGATTTATTGATTTCTTTACATTTGGGAAATCTGTAATCGGTCGTCACTTACATGTGAAGCCGGCTCACCAGGTCTGCATGTTTACAGTTAATAATAACCTCTTTTACCAACTCAGTGACTTTCTTGCTACATTTAGCAACATTTCAGACAAAATAATTGGTAGAAGTGTGGTAGTTATCTTTTCTCCTTTTGCTTTTTCAGACTTCCAGGGATTCAGAGGAGGAGAGAAGCACAGATAGCACTTTAACCACACTCTTCCCCGGCCAAAAGAAGAGAGTGTCCCATTTCGTTGCCAAAGGAGATGTAAGTGAGACTCTTTTGAATCATTTTAATTGTATGGTACATTTTATTATATGTGCAAACATTTTCTTCAAATTTAGTCACTCATACACAGGTAATCTTTGCAAACAATGATGGTATTTTTAAAAACAACATCAAGCTTTGTGTTAGTAGAAGGAAGAAGAGGAACAACTGAAATATCAACTGAAACAGGGGAAGTTTCTTGTTTACCTTTTAAAGTCTGACTTTTATGTGAAGAGTGGGAAAAATCCCCTGTTGTGTGATGTTTACTTCACACCATTCTGTGATGTTTTTATTTCTAAATTGAGGTGGAGCGTCAGGTGGTAGCGACAGAGAAACAAGGAAGTAAAACCAAGATGAAACATGTACCTGTAAATCAGAGCTCAGGGGTTTTCCTGATATGATTTAATGAAAACATTCCAGAGAGATTCTCTGACGGGTTTCTGTGCCGTAAAAGTCTGTCTTTAAAGCTAATTCTGTACTTTGATTTTATTTTATTAGTATTCTAAGAATTGAACGTAGTACTAGAACAAACTCAGAGAGGCAGAGTTAAAGTCATGCTAAGAGAAGATTATCCCCTCTTGTAATCCATGGGATTTTGGCCCCTCACAATAAAAAAAATTACTTTTTTTGGGGATGCTGTGGTGGTGCAGGGGTTAAGCACAACCCACATATGGGGCCCTTAGTCCTCGACGTGGCTGTCGCAGGTTTGATTCCCAGCCTGGTGACGTTTGCTGCATGTCCTCCCCCTTCTCTCATTACTCACTTTCCTGTCAATTCACTATCATACAAGCGCCACTAGAGCCAATAAAGCCTTTATTTATATAACATTATTTAAATCTAAACATAAATATATAAAAACGCTCTACAAAATCCTCCATGTTGTTATTTATCACCAGTTGACAAACTAGACTAGTATTATTTCACGTTTTGTCTTAAATGTGAAATAAGACAAAACTGACTTCGAAGTAACTTTTCAGCAAGATATTGTAGCTCATTTTAAGTAAATAATTCTTTAATATTGATTTTAAAAACAGTACTAGTTCCACTGGCATATTAATTCACTTACAACAAAACATTTTGCCATGTTATAAGTGAAGAAATCTGCCAGTGGAACCAGAACTGGGTTGCTAGGTGACAGGCTGGGCTGGGCTACGGTTGCTAGGTAACGGCACACTTTCCCTTGATTTTGAAATAAGTGAAAAAAATACTTCTTTTTAGTCAATGTTAAGGAATTATTAACCTAAAACAAGCTACTATATCTTCCTGAAAAGTTACTTTTAAGTTAGTTTTGTCTTACTTCACGTTTACTAACATATCTTCACCAGAAACTAGACAAAAATAGTGTAAATGTTGTGTTTTTAAACAAAAATGCTTGGCAAATTTGCAAAATATTTACCAAGCAAAATACTTGGTAAGTATGTGTGTGTTCACATACTTTCATAATACCAATATTTTTGTTGTTACTTTCCAGACCGATGCACCTTTGAAGACAGCGGTCCGGCCGTACAAGCGGCCCACTCCGCAGGAGGTCTGCTTCCAGCGTATGCAGCTGGCGCAGCAGCAAGCCGCCCAACTTTCAGCATCAGTCAAAGCCGCCTCACAGAGCTCGACCTCCAGCTTTGCCGGAGAGAAGAAGAGAATCGCTCACCGGCCCAATCCTCAGATAACCTCCACCAAGACGAGTAGGAAGCCTCCCGGCTCTGGTTGAAAGTTTGTGCTGGGCTCTATAATAAGTCAAATGTGGATGTTTGTCCCAGCAGGTCCAGCACATGGAAAACCAGCTGCCAGTGAGACTCCCCAGGGGGTGAAGAGCCAAACCACAGTTGGCATTCTGTCCAAAACCTCGTCTACGGTGGCGCAGAAGAGGACGGCACACACACCCACCATGAAGGTGATTTTTAACTATTCATGTCAGGCATTATTTGATAAGCTTACAGATGTTTTTTTATTTCTGCACAGTGCTGGAAATCTCTAGAAGTCTGTTAGACTGATTAGGGACCAAAGTTGAAACATTTGTTAGATTTTCAGCTGGTACAGTGAAACAAACCAACTATTTCAAAATCCTGGTCACTCCCTCACCTGTGGTGGCGCTGTAGCAAGAACTAATTAAGAAACTGAGCGCAACTTTCTATGCAAAAACACAAAATCTCAACAAGTATTTTTCTATAGTTCCTAGTACAAATATCTTAGTTCTTTTGAAATAAGACTAAACTAACTTACAAGTAGATTTTCAGCAAGAAATAGGAGATTTTTTTAAGTCAATAATTCCTTAATATTGATTTTAAAAGTACTAGTGTCACTGACGTGTTATTTCTTTTAACATGGGAAAACATGTCTTGATTTAAGTGAAATAATCTGTGAGTGGAGCTATTACTTTTACATTAATATTAAGAAATTATTTACTTAAAACAAACTCTTATAGCTTACTGAAAATCTACTTTTAAGTTAAAATACTTTGAGATTTTGTGTTTTTGCAGTGTTCTTCACAAAATGAAAATGGAGTAGTGCCAGGTTTTAGTAGTTGTAGGACCACAAACCATTTCTTTTGCTAGAGCTGAACTCCTGCATTTGTTTTTATTGTATTTACCCAGAATGCCTTGTGCTGTAATCCATATCCTGCTTTTGGAGCGATCTCCAACTAGTACTAATTCCATTGGCATATTATTTTACGTATAATGTGAAAAATATCTGAACTAATCTGCCAGTGGAACAAGTACTTTCTCATCAAAAGTAAGGAATTATTTACTTAAAACAAGCTCCCATTTCTTGTTGAAAAATTACTTGTAAGTTAGTTTGTCTTATTTTAAGTGCAATAAAAAATTTTGCGAGAAACTAGAGCAAAATACTTGATAAGATTTTGTGTTTTTGCTGTATAGGCAGTAAGATGGTTCACGTCAGGTTTTGTTGGCGCATACACACCTTCCCAAGCAAACCAGACTTTCTAGGCAAACATACTAGAGTTGGATTAAAGCGGACTAAACAGAGCTGGTGTTAATTTTTCTTAAAGTCTCGTGAAGGCTTTAAGGATCATTGTGTAAATTCAGTTTTTCTTAAGTGACTCCCTTCTCTGCATGTTTGTCTTTTTTTTCCCCAGAGCTCCTCCATGAGGCGTCCGGTCATCCCCACTGAGTTCGGGGCGAAAGTTCCCACCAACATCCGCCAGCGCTACCTCAACACGTTCATAGACGAATGTGTCAAGTTTTGCCCTTCGGAGGATGTTGCATTTCAGACGGTGTGAACATTATCTCTTCATTCTGCTCTGCTAGAGTTGGTTTGTGTTGTTTATTAACAGAACCGCTTGTCTGACTAATTATGGTCAAACAAGCGGTTTGACCACAAGCTTTTGGTTTGGTTGACGTTTTCACTTAAAGATGGTTGTGACGGTTGTTTCAGGCCCTTGATGAGGAGAAGCTGGTGTACGAGCGCAGTAGCAGTAAAAACATCTACCTCAACGTTGCCGTCAACACGCTGAAGAAGCTTCGGGGCAAAAGCAGTTCGTGTTCATTGCCTGTCAAAAGTATGTAGTCTCAACTCCCATCTATAAAGTTTAAATTTCCATTATCTGCGTTTAGTCCGCAGATATAAGATATATTATTATCTGATATATCTTAGTTTTTAAATTATTTTTGTTCATTAGTGTTGTTTGTAAATCAAATTTTATTTGCATAGTACATTTCAGCAACAAGGCGGTTCAAAGTGCTTCACATCATAAAAAACGCAAAAATCAACAATTGAAACATTACAATTGTAAATAAATTTTCAGATTTTTTATGGTGGAGGAAGAAAACATTTTATCTGAATTTGTTACAACAAGTACGAGGGAGTGAATATATGTTAGTTTTCAGTTTTGTGCAGCTCATCTGTTTTATCATTAATGAAATGACAGCCAGTGGATCTGTTTTTCCATTTTCTGCAGAGGATTCTGGGCTTGCAGTTAAGCGAAAGGCGCTGTCCCACGAGGAGGTTCTGGGAGGTCGTCTTGCAGCCACAACCAGCTTCACTGTCAACCGGTCGGGCAAACAGCAGGAGGAGAAACTCTCCGGTAAAAAAACACATGGCCTCCATTTCAGATCAGATGACAGATGTTCTCATTTCTCTCTTCTTGTTTGTGTTTTTCTGGATTCAGCTCTTTATGCGTGACTTGATCACATGCTTGGCAGCAGAAAACGCAGATTATATCTCTAAAAAAAACAAAAAGTAAAACCTTTTTTTTTCTGTGAGATGCTGCTTGCAGTCTAGAAGCAGTTTCACAGTAGAAGGTCTGTTTAAGCTGCCATGTGACAATCTGAGGGTCACCAACCCATGACCCCTCGTCAGATGGAGCATCCTAACGGCGCTCCAGCTAAATAACAAGAAAATTACAAAATTAAACCTTTTCTGATCAAAAAGGAAAGAAGAAATTTGTTTCCTTTTTGATTTTGTTTCATACGTTTTTTTATTGAAAGAAACTGATTTGGAAACATTTTCTCTTGCCTGATTTTGTTAATTTTTACTTATATTAAAATATGAATGATAATTTCATCTGTTACTCTGAACTTGAGTAGACTTTTTACCAAATGCTTTTTTTACTCCTAGTTGTGTAATTTCTTGATTGTTTACTTTTTACTTTTACTCAGGTAAGAGTAGCTCTAGTTCAACATATTTTTACCCAAGTAAAAGTAAAAAGCAGCCATCCAAGAAATTTCTTAAGTAAGAGTAAAAAAGTATTTGAGTCTACTCAAGTGCTGAGTAACTGATCAAATCATCAATCATTTAAAATATAAAAATCACATCATCAGATGGACAACAATATAAAATCAAGTGGAAATTTTGGTATTTTAAGGATAAAAATGACAATAATTCAGAGAAGTAACAAAAAAATAACAAAATCAAGCAAAAGAAAATGTTTTCAAATCAGTTTCTTTCAGTAAAAAACTTATGAAACTTTAAGAAAAGCTGCAGGTGTGTGTCTGTGTGGTGGATTTTTGGTTAAAACATGTTTGCTTTTCATGCTGTGGGTAGAAAATCCAGAAATTTTACTCATTAAGAGCAGAAATATTTAATAATAAAATTACTGAAGTATAAGTAAAAAGTACAGCATATCTAAAAATGATACTCCTTTTTAATAAAAGCTACTCAAGTAAATGTAACTAATTACAAACAAACTGTGGATATTTCTGGATCTCTGTTACATAAGGAAAAAGTCAGATTTGTGTCTCATTTTGTTTTAGGAGTTTGTGATAGATTTAGTTGTTGCTCTGTTGTTTGTGTAGGTGCCAGCCTGTACAGGAAGCTGCAGGCGTACCTGATGACAGAGGAGCAGCTGCAGGAGCACGGATACCCGCGGCTAAACCCCGAGGCCTCTGGCAAGGCCGTCATCCACAACCAGCCAGAGAGAAAGATCTGCCCAGACCGTGAGGAAATACGCAGCGCTGTCCGTCTCAAACCAACACCACGCTTTCAGCTAAAAGGTTTCTGCTAATCTTCCTGTAGCGTTCGGTAGGATATGCTGCCGCTGCGGCGCCGAGTATAAGGTCAGCGTCAACGGCAGCTGCGTCCGCAGAGAGGAGTGCAGCTATCACTGGGGGCGCTTACGCAGGCACAGAGGTAAACGCTCTGAGTTGTCTTTCCTTCTGAGTCGGTCGTCTCCTGAACGCGTTTTATTCTCCTCTCAGTCGCCGGCGGCTGGGAGACGACGTACAGCTGCTGCTCGGCTGCCGTCGGAGCTCCTGGATGCCAGATAGCAAAGGTATCGCAACAAAACGATGATGATATATTAGAAAGATGTGGACTCGAAGATTATTCTAGAAGTAGTAAAACCCTAAAATAAACATTGACATGTTACGTTTATTAGCTGGACAAGCAATTGAATTAATTATCCAAACATTTCATTGTTTGGAAAGAAGTAATTAAGAAGTAAGAAAGAAAGTAAGAAAGTAAGAAAGAAGTAAAAAAGTGTAACCAAGTCACTTTATTATTTTTTAAGATTGTATTTGATGTTTGATTCTTTTAGTGCTACATTAGTTGTATTATAATAGTGTTAATAGTGGTATTAGCTTATTTTAGTTAGAGATACTAAAAATTAAAGCTCTGTGTTTATTTATTTAGTTACTTGTATTGTTTTTATTTATTTAACTATGGCTATTCATTTATTAGTTTATTTATGTATTAGATCTTTTATTTAATGTCTGTTATTTATTTATGTATTAGTGTATTTTCTTTTAAAACAACTTAAAATGTAAGTTATTTTATTTGATTATAAATATTTAAATGTAATTATTTGTTTATAATTTATTTTAATCATCAATTTATTTAACTGTAGGTGTTTAGGAGTGTTTATTTGTTAATTTATTAACTATAACAAATTTATTGACTATAGTCACTTGTTTATTTTTATTTATTGCTAAAGTTATTTACGTTTGTAGCTATTCTTGTTTGTTTATTGATTTATTTATTTAATATTTATTTTAATTTAATTTATTTATTATAGTTGTCTAACTATCTTTTATTGCTAAATAAATTAGGTTAGTTAAGATTTTGCTTTGGATTTTTAGGAAAGCTTTTTAAATCTTCATGTACCTCCTTTAATTGTCTAATATTCATTTCTGATCGTTTAATTTTCTCCATCGCTCTGCGTTTCCGTAGCAACACGTGCAGGACGGCCGTAAAGAGTCCCTGGACGGCTTCGTGTCGACGTTCAGCAAACCGCTGCCACCGGACGGAAACGGCGGAGTGTTCGCTTTGGATTGTGAGATGGTGAGTTGGAGCGAAACGGGAAGAAGAATCGCCTCGAGTCGCTCCGTAAACCACGGCTGGGCAGCATGGCTTAATCAGAAAACCAATGATTCTTTTCAGGCCAGGTGCAATTTTAATTTATTTTCTTTTTTGCCTGCTTTCTTTTCTAAAACAAGACGCTGCAAAAATATTTCTAAAAACTGGCTTTTAATTCAGTCATCCGTTCTGTCAGTTGTACGAAGGAGTGTTAGGGACAGGATGTGAGAATTTTTGTTTAATTAGGAGAGAATATTAGCAGAAAAGAAGCTATTTCACTAGAAAAAAAACCCATTTTGAAACTGTGAAAAAAAGTGTTTTAGTAAGAAATTGTTTAGCGATCTGGATCTAATCAGTCCGAAATCTGAGACTAAAGTCTGAATTCTGAGAAAAAATAAAACGTGAGAATTTTTTTTTTCCATCGGTCTTAATCCTCTTCCACAGACATTTGACATTTATTTTGGTTAAAAAAACAATTCTTAGCCTGATCCATTGTGGCGTAGAGTTGACCTGAATTCAAAGACCAAATAAATAAAAGCTGTAAAAAACAAAATGGTGGTGAAAATAAATCCTGATTTTCCAAAAATGAAATCCCTTAAAAACAAACAAAAATAAAAGAATAAATGTGGTAATTTATGATAAACATTATCGTAGCTTAGCTTTAATTGGTTGTTCCCTGTCTATGTGATCAGTGCTACACTAAGCAGGGCCTGGAGCTGACCAGGGTCACCGTCATCGACTCCGAGATGAAGGTCGTCTACGACACGTTTGTGAAGCCCGACAGCAAAGTGGTCGACTACAACACACGGTGAGGGAATAGGAAGCGACTCCCGGCGCCATCTTGGATGGCTGCAGGTGTGAACGCGCCGTTAGTTGGGTGTGACGAAGCTGCGTCTCTCTCACAGATTCTCAGGCGTCACCGAGGAAGACTTGGTGAACGCCACCATCACCCTGAGAGACGTTCAGGCGGTTCTGCTCAGCATGTTCAGGGCGGAGTCCATCCTCATCGGACACAGTCTGGAGAGCGACCTGCTCGCACTCAAGGTGACCTTCATCATCCTCTTCATCATCTTCTCCAGGCGCTGGTTGTTTGAGCTGCATGAGCACTGCAAAAACACAAAATATTACCAAGTATTTTTAGTCTAGTTTTTACCACAAATATCAGTTCACTTGAAATAAGACTGAATTAATAGCAAGATAAAAGAGCTTGATTTAAGTCAATAATTCCTTAATATTGATGAGAAAAATACTTAGAAATTCATTTATAATAAGTTATATTTCCCATGTTTTAACTAGAACTTTTTCATCTATATTTTTATTGACTTAAAATGAGGTTCTATAGCTTCCTGAAAAGTTACTTATAAATTAGTTTTGTCTTAATTCAACTTTACTGAGATATTTGCACTAGAAATGAGACTAAAAATACTCGTTTTTGCAGTATATGTACCAGTAGTCTTTAAAAAAAATGGCTGCAGGTAATGCATGACATAATATAGAATTTTATTAAATTGATTTAAAAATTGTTTTATTTTCATTACACACTGTTGGTAATGTATTTAAGGGGTTTATTTCAGTCGTTTTGATGATTTTTATTTTGAAAAATAAAAACAACTAAATATTCTCAGAAAATTAGAATCTTATGCAACACAAAATAAAAAAATGTTTTTGTTCCAGAAATGTTTCATTGTTTACACAATCATGAGGAAAACTGCTGCCTCATGACTTCATGCAGAAAGTTCATTTCTAAAGTTTCATCCAGTTTAATTTATGATTTTGGGGGGTTTTGTTTGTTCTCTTTGCTTATCTAGTTGGTTATTTTGTAGACCAATTATTTGTTATGCTAGTCTGTAATCTTTGTTTGGTTTTGCAGTACTTGGTGAGCTAAAAGTAATAATAATAATAATATTGCCTTTCTCAAACTGAAGTCCATAAATGTAACTAATTGAGGACAAAAATGGCTGCTTTAACAAAAATCTGCAACTTGTTGCACAAATCTAATGTCTGACAGAGCAATCCAGTCCTTTTCTGTGATAAAAATGTTTTTCTTTCCAGTAAATAAATCGACTAAAACCAATGATATTTTTAAAGAGTAAGGTTTATTTTACAAATTTTATTTTTTCCTCTCTGTTTCCAGCTCATCCACAGCTCAGTTGTAGACACAGCCATCGTTTTTCCTCACCGCCTCGGTCTGCCCTACAAACGTGCCTTGAAGACCCTGATGGCCGATTACCTCAAACGCATCATCCAGGACAACGGTGAGAAAATTCACCAGACAACCCGCAGATGAAGCTGTGCAGTTAGAACAACTTATTCTTTTTCCAACAATTACTTATTTTATATAGCTAAACTATGTCTCACTAAATCTGATCTTGTTAAAAATACACCGGCTTTCCAGCACTTTACTGCCAAGTAGCAACAAAAAAAAAAAAGTCAGCCAAACACAAATATTCTTACTTTTAGTTTTAAATATGTAATAATTTAACAAACCAGATTTCAACAAAACTTTGTTGCGTTGTTGTACATAAAAACAGAGACAAATTGTAGACTAATTAATGGAATTGGAGCGTTGCTGCTCTGATTTCAGACTGGTAAATGTTTGAATCTGCTCCAGATAAACTTTGTTTCTTGGGTTAGTTTGTGTAATACGCACAAATCACCAGCAGATGTCGCTATTGCTGCTGTGGAAGCTTGCTTCTTCATTTCTAATATGGTACTCCAAATCATAACATTTCTATTAAAAAGGTTAAAATTTTCCATTTGCCTCATTCGTCCAATTTGTTGGATGATTATTGATCTGGAGATTGTTGTCGATGCAGCTCTGTGTTGATAAATATGGCAAAGTTTGTCATTTTTTTCAGTGACCTCGCCTGCAAAATTTGTCCTGTTGATAATGAAAATTTACAAAAACGAAAGATTTAAAGTGCCAGCAGCAAAACTGGGAAATAAAAACACACCAGAAGACACAAACTGCTTAAATTCTGGTTTTGTGATGTTTAATGTTCTTTTAAGTGTTTAGAAATTAACTCCTTTATTAGTCTGGATTCAGAAATCCTGAATAAATCTTATATTTTTAGGAACTAAAAGTTATTTTTTTCCAGTGTTACTCATCCTATAAATAAGTATAGTGCTTCAGTCTTAATTTCCAAAAACGTTGAGGAAATGATTTATGCAGTCAGAGTCTGTAACTAATAAAATAAATATTCAACTGAAATCTTTTTATTTATATACCAACAATTCACAACAAATCTCATGTTATAACACTTAATAAGACAGATAAATCTGATTTATATACAGAAATATAAACACTGCAAAAACAAAAAAACAACATTTGGTCTTGTTTTTAGTGCAAATATCTTAGTAAATTAGAAATAAGACAAAACAAGTAACTTTCCAAGAAGATATAGGAGCTTGTTTTCAGTCAGTAATTAAAAAGAACTAGTCCCACTGGCAGATTATTTAACTTATAACATGGAAAAAAATCTGCTATTGCCCTGCAGTCTCTGTATGCAATCGCTTAATGGTGTAGGTGCATTTCCATTTAAACATCCATCCATCCATCCATTTTCTTTACACCCTTCTTCCCTAAATGGGGTCGGGAGGGTTGCTGGTGCCTATCTCCAGCTGCGTCCCGGGCGAGAGGCGGGGTACACCCTGGACAGGTCCCATTTAAACATTTAAAAATCAATTTTAAAAGATTATCATTTATAAAATTAGGAAAGTCCAAAATGCCAAATTTAGCCAAAATGTGACAAAGATGGAATCTGTTTGGCTTTTGATATAAAACTTTTAAAGCCCGATTATACAGACTTGCTAATAGTTTGACAATAAAGTCTTCTTTTATTGTCTTTCACGCTTTGTGAATCTAATTTAGACTAATTTGGCACCATACAATTTAGAATATAAAACAAATTAAATATCTATTTATATTCTAAAAACTCTTAATTTCAATATTTTTTAGTAAATAAAAGTCTAACCACTTCGCCCATGAGGTTCCTTCCTTCACAAACGTCATTAATTTCCTCCTCACCGTTTGGTCACATGATCAGTGTTTCCTACCGTTTCCTAGCAACAAGGGGCGGCTGACCTTGTGCTTGTGTTCGCAGTGGAGGGCCACGACTCCAGTGAGGACGCATCAGCCTGCATGGAGCTGATGATATGGAAGATTAAAGAGGACGCAAAGGTCAAGAGATGACGCCTGACCCTCCCACTCTGCGTCCACGGTGATGACCTCCAGCCTCCAGCTCTCGACAGGTGAGGGAGGATAAATCCAGCAGAGTCTTTGGTCGTAGGAGAGGAGAAACTCACAACCCGTAAAGCAATAGGAACCTGAGTTAATGAACGCTGTTTTCTTTCTGTTGTTGCTACTTTAGATTTAAATTATGTTTGCTGGAAAGTATTTTTATTTGAGCAGTGTTTCTTTCAGGCCTCAAACTTGATGATCGTAAACTTTCTATGGAAGAACTTGAAAAGCAGGGGCATTGTCTCAACTGTACTGATTAACAAATATATATATACCTATATATATATATAATAATATTCATGCTGGGCTGCCTCCAGCATACATTGCACTATAATATAAATGCTCTTGTTGTACAGGGCCAAAGTCCGAGAACCTCGTATGTGATGTGATGTTTTCACTTCTAATAAGAAAAACCAGTTACTTCTTCTTAGTTACACTTAAGTGCATTAATGTCTTAGTCTGTCGATGGTTTCTATAAATAAACGCTCTCTTTCACTCACACCGCCTAGTTTTCTACCACATGCTTATGAAGGTCATTGGTTTTTTAAGGAGGCTTCAGCAGCTTCTAGTTACTGGGTTCGGTAGGTTGATTAAATGTGTAGAAGAAAACACATTAAAATCACTGATATGTCAATCTCTGCATGACGAAAACGAGGATCGATGAGGCGAAACTCGATCTCCATCATGAAATGGAAAAGTCCAAACCAAGCTAAACAGGGGAAATAATTCAGTTATCAGTTATTTTCACTGACAGTGACTTAAAATATACAGTAGAGCTGTAAATGTGCTGTAAAGAGTTTACTTTGTATTTGTTAAACCTCTGATTGTTTATCTTTTTCTATTAAAAAAATCTTTGTTAAAAGAAACGGTTTGTCTTTCATTCTTTATGCCTCCTTCAAACACTTAACTCCGTTTGGGCAGAAACGATTAATCAGCTTAATTGTGATTATTGAAATAATCGTTAACTAATTTAGTAATCAATTAATCATTAACCAGAGAATACAGACTCTAAGAAAGGACATTTGCCTTAAAAACAACAAACTCAGGGCGTGCTGTGGTGGATAGCGTGACCCACATTTGGAGGCCTTCAGTCCTCGACGTGGCGGTTGCGGGTTCGATTCCTGGACCCGGCCGACGTTTGCCGCATGTCTACCCCCTTCTTGTCAGTCTACTTTCAAATAAGGGACACTAGAGCCCACAAAAGACCCCCTGGAGGGAAAAAAAAAAACTAACAAACTCAGCAATTAAGACAAAACTGTACAAAAAAATTTAACATTTTGGATCTAAGATAAAAATTAAAACCTATATACTTAAAGATGATATATATATAAAAGACGATGCTGCTTCCAGTCCATATCTCTGAATTCCTCTTCCTGCACTGCAGCACAAATAGTTTGTGACAGTGGGACAGCTGCCTCCTGTACTGTCTCCTCAACAGCAGGTGCAGCGACTTTAAACTCTCCTTTCCTTCAGCAGATGCGGAAATTGACAAAAAACGAAGAGAAAAATGCTAAACTGGAGAGGCCCATCTTTTCTTTGGCCTGTTTGCCTATTAAGCCGGTCCAGTCACATGTCAGGATGCATTTCCCCCAGCCAGGCCGCAGACCCCAGGTATTAACGGAGCTGGTTAGCGGGGATCAATACCTACACAATGTTGCAGTGGCAGGGAGGGGGCCTTCCTAGTGTTCGCCAGAGATTTTAAACGTGGAGCAAAGCGGCTTAGAGGGTCGTCTTCATTATCAAATTCGATCAGTTGCCTCTCTCTGTGTCTCCCTGTGATCACCTTTAACAAGTGGGGCTACGGGGGGCGCAGGGTCCTAAAATGACCCCATGCTAGCAGATAAAGAGCCAAAAAAGGAAAGCACTTCATCTCCTGAGCAGCTTAATGGAGAGCGAGTGCAGGACTGATTCATCGTTACTATAAGTATTTACCCTTTGCAACTACGTCACTTAATCATTTGAGGCGCCATAATGGACGTAGGAAGTGAGAGACGAGAGTATTGAACAGCGCTACTGAAATTATTTTCCAAAGTTGTTTTTTTCCAGGTCACTAATGGCTTTTACTTGCTTCAGTCAAGCTAATTTGTCTGTGAACGTAACACACCTGGTTGGGGCTCATAGTGGGCGGTATTTACAGAAGTTGGAAACGGTTGGCTTAGAAAGCGACACATACCTCCTCCCTCCTGACGTGTTGATCAAATTACCGACATAACCAGCGTTTTCTTTTAAACGTACAAAAGACGAGATGCTAACTAGTTTTTTCCACACATGCTAGGCTACATGACAGTGCGGCATTATTGTCTCCATGGTTACCAGCCCTTAGACGCGTACACATTAGGCTGCTCAGGAGACGAAGTGTTTTCCTTCTTTGGGTCTTTATCTGCTAGCATGGGGTCTGATATCTTTCTAATCCTACTAATTTTAAAAGTATATGAACGTTAATCTTCTTACCTTGTAAAAAGTGTTCGCTGTAATCCGCGGTTACACCGAGGGCTGACAGTTATTATGATTGACGGCTGCTGTCCGTCGCCGCCATCTTTCCTCAGTATTAAAAGTTCTAAAATAAAATGACACGTTTGGTTCGCATCTTTATCTGTTTGTGCAGCACACTATGAGCATTTTAAAGTAAAATCAACTAAATAAAACGATATTAGGTTTTTAGAACAGCTTTAGAGGAACGCATTCTTTGTTTTGAGGCGGAGTTCTGGATTCCGTAAAGTCACGTCCAAAGGGTTTACAAGATTAGTAAAACATGCTGGCCTAAATATGTTGTACTTTTCCTATTAACTAAAAAAAAAACACCTTACTTCAAAAAAATGTATCTTTTTTCATGATTTCCATCCATGATGGTCGACATTTTTTTCACCTGCTGGGTTGTTGACGCAGTTTGGTCCGTTCTGTACTGGAATCCACAGAGTAACAGAAAGGCTAACTTTACCTCAGCTGTTTATCATATTGTGCTTGACTGGTGTGAAAAGAACAACACAATTTTGAGATTAAGTTCAGAAATTTCCTAGAAAAGATGGAATGAAACATTAATGAAATAAATAAAATTAAATGAAAAGGATATTTTGAGTCTTTTTATTCCTCTGTTTTCACACCTGCACCCCAGCATATTGGGTGCTCTTGACCCCTGGGTCGCCCATTGCTGTCTGACCTTCTCCGTCCATCTTTAATCCCTCGTTCTCTCTTCCAATTAAGAGTCTAATCTTTACTCGTATTGATCGGTGTTGCCGAAAAAGAGATCATAGGAGTATAATTGGTTGGTAAGGAGTTAAAACTGCCTCCTCCAGATTTAAATCCAGCTAATTGATTGGAAGTTTAAAACTTTGTCCTTTTGGTGTCATATAGCTGCTCCATCCGAACCGGAGTCGCCTCTTTGTGTATTTTTGAGCTTTGTTGTGTTTGCAGTCGGGTCACTCTAAGCCCAGAGAGTGTCAAGGCTTCACAGCGTGATCCAAGTCCAACTGCTGCCGCCATCCCCCATCTCCCTCAGGTCAAAGGCCAGCGGTCCCCATCGATCCCCCAAAAGATCCGCTGTCTGTTCGTCCACATCCTTGTGTAAAAAAAAGAAAGAAAAAATCCTCCCAATTGTCCTGTGCGTGCCGATCGATCTGGTCGGTGTCCGAGAGGGAACTCCCTTTGAGATAACTGACAACTACAAAGGTCCTGTTCTGACAGGCTCTTGTCAATACAAATTTCCACTATTGATAAGTAATTTAGGAATGACTGGTGAGCTTTATAAAACATCTGTTAAACAGGAGAGTTGAACAATAGTTACAAAAAAGAGGGAGAAAGAGAAGAAAAGAAGATTTACTGATTCTCTGCCCTCATTTAGTCCAGCTGGCTCCACGTTTCCCTCAGTAAACGGGGAAAAAATGAAAAGGGAGCAAAATGGGGCATTAAAATTAAACATTTTAAGAGGTGATTTATAAAGAAATACAACAAAATGTCATGAAGAAAAACTTCTAATTTACACTCAAAGTGGATTTTTCTTTTAGGTGATGCTGAAACTGATAAATGTGCAGAGATGGAAAGAGATTACACGATTAATAGTTATGTCAATTACTGCTTATATATGAAATGTAAGTTCATATATAAGTTCATTTGGAACAATGGAAAGCATTACTGCTTTCCATTGTTCCAAATGACAAAAATTAGAAAGGCCTCAATATTTAGAGTAAAGTTGGGCAGATCAATCCAAAATATCAATAATATCGATACAAAGTCGGTATAAGATCAATACTAGTGTGGTAAAACTGATGCTTTAGATTTAGATTCCCTCTTGACAGAACACTGCACAAACTATGGAGCATGGTTGAGGTAGTATAATGCTGAGGGGTATTCCACAGCTAGCAGCAGTAGTGCACAATAAGAGGGTAATGATCAGGACTACAGAAAACCTTTTTCAGTTTCAAAATAATATTTCTGCTTGATTTTCTTCAGTTTGAAACTTTTCTTTTTAATTTCAAATAATTTTTCCAGTTTCAAAATATTTTTTTCAAAACAATTTTCAGTTTGAAATTTTTTTGTTTCAAATATGTTGCTTTAAAATAATTTTTCCGTTTCAAATATTTTTTCTAAATAATTTTTCAATTTCAAATCCTTTTTCGTTTTCAAATATTCCTTTCAGTTTCAAAACAGTTTCAAGTACTTTTTTCAGATTCAATTTTTTTTTTCTAAATAATTTTCCAGTTTTAAAAAAATTCAATTTCAAATAATTTCTGTTTCAAATTTTTTTTTTTTCAAAAATAATTTTTCAGTTTCAAATTAATTTTTCTGCTTCAGATATTTTCTTTGGTTTAAATTTTTTTCTGTTTAAAATTTTTTCTTATTCAGTTTTTTCAGTCTTTCTTACAAACTTTATGCCCCAAATTCAGCTCCATAAACATCCAGGTATTGAAACACTCAGAATATGCTTTTTTTTAAATTATTATCCAACTCTATTAAAATTGGAGCTTTAGCAGCTCTTTAATGAGACTTGTAATCAACTTAAACTTGACGTTTCTCATCCCTGTGAAAGAGCAGAACCGTCGTTTCCTTACATTCGGCTGAACAGTAATTCCCTCTGCTATGCGACAACAGTCACTAAACCTGCATAACACCTGCTCAGCGGTGAGACCGTTGTCAGCGCCGTGACTCGGCCTTTTGTCTTTTGTTCACTGTAATCCCTGCATGTGTAAGTGGATCCTTTAAGAACAGGATAACCACATTGAAGCGGTTTCAGACACTACAGCAGCAGCACAAATCCACCAACTTCTCCTGTTCTAATGCATTTGATAAGTATTAAAACTTACCAACTTGGTGGATTCACAAACGGTGTGAAGCACACAATGAGCAGAAAATATTCAGAAGTTGTTTTCAAAAGAAGAAGAAGGATTTTATAATGTAGGAGGGAAATGTAAATTTAAAGCTTGTAAAATCAAAATAAGCTTTTGCATTTCAGTCTGTGGAGTTTGACTCTGAAGATGTCAGTTTTTGTTGCCATCATTATTATTGTTGCTATAAATGTGATGTTTTATTAAGTTTACTCTTTATTGTATTACTGTTATTTTATTGGTAAATTACAATCTTCCAAAGTACTAAAATAAATATATATGATTTAATAAGGCAAGAGGGAGCTTCTTGCTTTGAATTCAGGTAAAGATGAGCAGAGTTGAGTAGCAACTAGTTACATTTACTCAATTACATTTACTTGAGTAACTTTTTTGAAACAATTTACTTTTAGGAGTATTTTTTATTACACTGTATTTTTACTTTTACTTGAATAATTTTACTGTGAAGTATCTCTACTGTTATTTGAGGGAAATTTCTGGATTTTCTACCCACTGAGTGAAAAACAAACACGTTTTAACCAAAAATTCCCCACATACAGACCCACACCTGAAGTTTGTGTTAAAGTTTCAGAAGTTTTTTATTGAAAGAAAATGAACAAAATCAAACAAAATAAAAAAATTTCCAAATCAGTTTTTCAATAAAACATTTATAAAACCAGCAGGTGAGTGTCTGTGTCTGGTGAATTTTTTGTTAAAATATGTTTTTCATTCAGTGAGCAGAAATTTTAATCAACTAAGAGTAGAAATACTCAAGAAATACTCAAGTACTGTCAAGTACAGCATAGTAAAAAATACTCCTAATAGTAATTTTTTTCATAGACGTTCCTCAGGTAAATGTAATTAAGTAAATGTTACTAGTTACTCCCCAACTCTGGAAAAAAATGTTACAGTAGTTTTATTCTTACTTGAGTAAAGTTTTTATCTACTCTCAACCTGAGAGATGAGACATTTTTGAGTAAAGGTGGAGGAGAAGAACCTGGAGGAAAGGAACCTGGAGGAGGTCATCCCTGTGAAAGGAGCAGAACCGCTGCTTCCTTACATTCGCTGAACAGTAATTCTCTGCTAGGAGACAACAGTCACTAAACCTGCATAACACCTGCTCAGCGGTGACTGCTTGTCAGCCAGTGCCACGCCTTTTGTCTTTGTTCACTAATCCCCAGCATGAAGTGGCCAGGTTTCATCATGAAAGTGCCATGAAATAACTACTTTTTTTCTCTCCTCAGAGTAAATCTCCCAATCCTGGAGCTTTTAGCGGGGCGGAGGGGCCGGCCGGCCGAGCCTCTTCTAAATGACTTATTTCTATCGGACACTAATACAACTTGACAGCCGGGAACGGTGAAAGGACGAGGAAAAGGGCTGGGGGAGGAAACGGCACCAAACGTTTTCACATATCTTGGGCTGAGTGTTTGGTAATGGAGGAGCTGAGCTGGCGCAGTTTCATCTGGGAATAAAACCATGAGATTTCCTCTGAGGGTTTGGCTCCACGGATGAACCTGTTGCATTTGATACCAACGCTGACCACGAAAATCACTGAAGTGTCTCAGTATATATATATATATATATATATATATATATATATATATATATATATATATATATATATATATATATATATATATATATATATATATATATATAATATCATTAAATGTTAAGTAGCAATAATAAGCTATTTAAATAACATGTTGTTACTTTGCATGTAACATTATGTAAAATAGCAGTTTTACATATTATTGCTATTTTGTATAGCATATTATTGCTATATAAGATAACAATAATGTGCTATTTTATATAAAATAACAATCATCTTGTTCAGATAAAGAGTTTTTCAAATTAAAGCCACAGTATTCAACATTTATAAAAATGTGTTTTATTACATATTACTCTATGTAAAATAACATAAAATAAGCTATTTTGCAAAGAATAATATGTAAAGTAGCAATAATTTACATATTGCTATTTTTTAAGGCAATATTCTATAAAACTATTTTTTTTACATATTATCCATAGTAAAATAGCAATAATATGCTATGTAAAATATCTTATTATTGCTATTTTTAAAAATATGTTTTTATTCAGTGAGCAGAAATTTACATAATCACTAAGGTAAATGTTATCTCATATAGAATAAAACCTGGATGATCCTGGAGGAGCCTGGAGGAGGATCCGAGGAACCTGGGACAGGGAGGGTCACACACAAGCACAGTCTTTGTCCGCCTCTAATCCCCCCAGCCAACACAGCTTTGGCCAGGTTTCATCATGAAAGTGCCATGAAATAACTACTTTTTTTCTCTCCTCAGAGTAAATCTCCCCTAATCCTGGGGGCTGCGGAGACAAAGGCCCCGGGGACCTAATCCTGGAGCACATTTACCAAAGAGTACATGAGGTTGATTGACACACTAAGACCCTACTCTTCAGATGGACAGCCATGTCCTCTGTTAATGCACTCTCTTTCCGTTTTAACAGGATAGTGAAATATTTAAAGCTTGAAATATTGTTTTCAACTTAACTGGGCTTTAAAGGTCTCCATAGGTTTCTCACTGACCTTTCGGCTGTGTTCTTTGGTCTTCATGATGCTGTTTGCTCATAAATACTCTCTAAAGCCCCCGGAGCCCTTCACAGAACAGCTGTATTCATACTCAGATTAAATTACAAGCAGGTGGACTTTATTGGGTTAAGAGGCCTTTTTCATTCAACTGATTGCATTGAATATTAATTAAAGGTAAAAGGGGAAAGCAAAAACAGGCCGTAGTTTTCAGATTTTTACTTTTTAACAAAATGAGAGGAAAAGTGAAAGAAATTGCTTAAATTTCCATCAGTAGTACATTACATTAACAAATCTACTTGGATTTTATTACCGGTTCATTCTCCGTGCAAATAATCTGATAAAATGTTGCGGAAAGACTTATGCTTGGGGTTCAAATGTTGATTATACAATTAAACAGCAGCTGTATACAAAAATTAGTTACTTTTATGCTTTACATATTACTCTATGTAAAATAACATAAAATAAGCTATTTTGCAAAGAATAATATGTAAAGTAGCAATAATTTACATATTGCTATTTTTTAAGGCAATATTCTATAAAACTATTTTTTTTACATATTATCCATAGTAAAATAGCAATAATATGCTATGTAAAATATCTTATTATTGCTATTTTATAAAAAAAAAATATATGTAAAATAGCAATATTCTACATATTATTGCTATTTTATATGTTATTACTATGTAAGATTACAATAATATGTTATCTTATATAGAATAATGATCATCTTGCTGAGTCCAAGGGTCAAAAGGTCAATTCTGACTAGCTTTTTGGTGTCTTAATCATACTTGAGTTTTTCAAAATAAAGCTACAGTATGTAACCTTTATAAAAAATATAATTTTTTGCACATTTGTTGAGACTGCCACTACGTTATGGCATTATGGTTTAAGACAGATAATTTGTGGAAAACTCAAGGTCCTCTGCTTTTTTCACCCGCGCGAACTAGAAACAACAAATCAAAGGTAGGAGGCGGGTCTTAGCGCTGTAAATCACCACTCCATGCTGCACACCCTGCCATGAATGCTCAGGCTAGTTAGCATAACCACAATAAACAGTTTTCCTGTTGTTTCTCCACCATTAGCACATTTACCAAAGAGTACATGAGGTTGATTGACACACTAAGACCCTCCTCTTCAGATGGACAGCCATGTCCTGGTGGGTTTCTGTTAATGCACTCTCTTTCCGTTTTAACAGGATAGTGAAATATTTAAAGCTTGAAATATTGTTTTACAACTTAACTGAGCTTTAAAGGTCTCCATAGGTTTCTCACTGACCTTTCTGCTGTGTTCTTTGATCTTCATGATGCTGTTTGCTCATAAATACTCTCTAAAGCCCCCGGAGCCCTTCACAGAACAGCTGTATTCATACTCAGATTAAATTACAAGCAGGTGGACTTTATTGGGTTAAGAGGCCTTTTTCATTCAACTGATTGCATTGAATATTAATTAAAGGTAAAAGGGGAAAGCAAAAACAGGCCGTAGTTTTCAGATTTTTACTTTTTAACAAAATGAGAGGAAAAGTGAAAGAAATTGCTTAAATTTCCATCAGTAGTACATTACATTAACAAATCTACTTGGATTTTATTACCGGTTCATTCTCCGTGCAAATAATCTGATAAAATGTTGCGGAAAGACTTATGCTTGGGGTTCAAATGTTGATTATACCCACAGCAACAGCAGCTGTATACACAAAATTAGTTACTTTTATGCTGAAGATCAAGTTTTTGTCAGATGTGAAACTTTTTATGCTACAAACAATTTTGTATGCAAGTCAAAAAGTTCCAATTTTTTATGTATTCTGTTAAAATGTTGCAGAAAATATGATGTTTGGGGTTTGCATGCATTACCAATGCAGCTATAGACAATTTTAGAAAGAGGTGCTGCATAGAAAAATTTTAAAAAGCATCTTACTTTCTGAATAATTCATTCTACAAATAAAATATCCTGACACGTAAAACTGAAATTTTTACGTCAGTTTTACGTGTACGTAAAACTGACGTTTACGTAGTACGAAAGAATCGTACTTTTTCTCCAAATTAACATGAATTTTAATTTGGAGAAAAAGTACGATTCTTTCGATTTCTCGTATAATCTGGAGTATTTCCTGCAGGATTTTGAGGAATTGCTCTTGCTAGCTCAGATTAACTTCTCATTGTGACAGTTCATTGGGAAAATATGGTGGCTGTTAGCAAAACAAACCCCCCCATCAGGGAGGCGCAGCGGCTGGGGGGCAGTCAGCAGCAGCGCTATGAGAGAACGGAGAGGACAATCAAAGGCTGTTATTTTAATCTGTCCTGCCTCAGAGATTAGCCCTCCACATTGTCTCAATTGTTTTAACTGGGGAGGGAATGAAACGTTTTCTTATTGGGCGATCCTTGGCATAAATCTCTCAAGTTCAATAGTTTCAAAAAACTTGAGCTCCCAGCTGCCCCCCTCTCTTCCCTCATCCCACCTAATCCCAGCTAATACCTTCCTTTTCATTGGCTAATGGCTGAGGGGAGCCTGGGTGAAGGCGTCTTAAATAGTCCGGGGTGAGAATGGTTTCAGGGAAGGAGATTCATGAAGCTGCAGGAAAAGGAGCTGCTGCTGCCTGAGGATTTATTTGGGCCTGAATTGGACTGGAGGCTGACTTCTGACTGGAGGAACTCGACTGATCCAAACACAGTCTGGATCTCAGGTAATCTGGTGCTGAATGGTGGGACAGTAATCCAGCTAAATCTGATGTAACCATAATTAAAATCAAATGTTTTCACATTTATATTATGTTTATTCATTTATAAATAGTACAACATTTCATTATTCTTTTAAGAGAAGAGATGCATGGTACCAGTTATAGCAAAATATGATACTTTCTACAGATTGGTGTAATCAAGTGTGACTTAACAGATTATGATTTGAAGAAAAGCCAGTTTAGTAAAGTGAAAATGAGTTTGGAAAAATGTTTGAATAAGTTAAACCTTTCTAAAAACTCCTATTACTACTACGACAGTAATATTAATAATGATGCTGTAACTACATTTTGTTTTTGAAAGACCGATAGGGCTTGTTGTTAACATATGTTTAACCTATTTATAATTTTTTAAGTTAGTTTTATGTGTGACACATCATAAGCATTTTTAGCCCCATATCTTTGTTTCTATTTTCCAAGTTGTCGTTTTGAGTTTTGTTTTGTTATTAATTCATAAATGTCTACAATCTAGTGTAAAACAAACTGAAACTATAATTTCATGTCTTTTACATGAAGATGCATAATAGATGCATTATGTCAAAAAAAATATTTAATTGCTGCTGATACTGATTATGCTAAACGCCCATCTTCCTGGCATAAATCTCTTTTAGCACTTCAGCCACTATGTGCACCAGGACTCCATCTAACTGTCCAAATATCTTATCAATACCAACATAATTAATGCATGACACATCAAATATAAAATATTTTTAGATTTTTTTTATCCATTACAATATTGCACGAACACATATTGAGATGACAAATGTTATTTAATATTTTCTGTAGCTCTAAAATGTATATAAAAAGCATACACTGTGAAAGCAAGTTGCTGTTTTTTATCATAAATCTTTGTGGTCCTCTGTGTTTATTTTTTGTTATATTTCTGCCATTAATTAGTTATTTACTCACTGACAACTGGAGTTTGATCAAATGAGAACGATGTTAATCAAAGAAATGCAGCAAAAATTATCCAGATTTATTTCCACATTCTTGCCAAATACCATTATTTAAGTATTTTAAGCGTTTTTATGTGCTTCACGTGTAAAATAAAGTTGCTATATAATCAGAATAACTTCCTTTGTTGATGTAGAGTCGCGATGAACTCCCTAAGTTTCTACGGAACCACGGGCAGTGGCGTGTATCCCGTCCGCGGTGTGAACTCGGTGCTGTTCGACTTCCGCCACCAGGTGGCGCAGCAGTACCAGGCTTACCCCGCTGCTGCAGCTCCGGCGGCGCACACCTTCTCTGTGGCGGAAAGGCTCGCAGGTGGGTCATCAGGTCCGGACAAAAACAAACATTTCAGGAAAAAGTTCACTGAAGGTTTCAAGTCATCACCACTGATAAAAATACAGAAAAAAAACCCTGATTTTAAATGTCAATCCTCAGTTGAGACCTCTATTAAAAATGAGGATTTAGCCTAAATTGAGTATTAATAATAGCTAATCTAAAGTAGCAAAGAAGATTAAATTACTATAAAGATATGGAGGTAGGTAGAATAGCCAAAAGTAAGAGAAGCCCTAGTTTAACTTATTTTTATAGAAGTTATAATGAACTTCTTGAGTAACTTTTTTTTCACTTGAGTAACTTTATAATAAAGTTACTCAAGTGAAAGTAAAAAGTAGAGATCCAAGATTTGGTGAAAAGGCTACTCAACTGATCAAAACATCAATCATTTAATATTTAAAATCACATTATTCGACAGACCAAAATATAAAGTTATCTGAAAATATTTGTATACTAAAGACCAAAATTAAAATAATTCATGAAATAAACAAAATCATGCAAAAAAAAAACAAAACATTTTTTCCAAATCAGTTTATTCACATAAAAACTTCAGGTTTGTGTTTGTGTCTGGTGATGTTTTGATTAAAACAAACTTTTATTTACTCAGTGAAGTTTCTCACAGTGGGTCGAGAATCCAGAAATTTTACTCAACAGTAGCGGTACTTCATGATAAAGTGACTTAGGTGAAGGTCTAACGTAATAAAAGTAGAAGTATCTGAGTAAGTGTAACTGAACTCATGAGGCCTGTTGGTGTTTTGTCCTGTCAGAGCTGATCCTGGAGGCTCGCTATGGCAACCAGCAGAAGCAGCGACGCAGCCGCACCGCATTCACAGTGCCGCAGCTGCAGGCTCTGGAGGAAGCCTTCCAGCAGACACAGTACCCGGATGTCAGCATGAGGGAGAGGCTGGCCATGTGCATCAACCTGCCTGAGGCGCGCATTCAGGTGGCACCACCTTAACGTGACTCGTGTCACTGTGCAAAAGTCCTGAGTCATTCCCCGTTTTCTTACATTTCAGTGTAACTTTCTGGGTCTAATCAGTTCTGAAAGCTTCCTGGAAATCCTTCTGTTTTATGTTTAACACCTGAAAAATGTTAGAAGAATGTTTTGGTTTTGATGTTTGTTTGAGTCCTTAAACTCGGACATTTGAATCATTCAGGTATAAAAAGTCTGACATACTTAAAATGAAGATCAGATAGATAGATAGATAGATAGATAGATAGATAGATAGATAGATAGATAGATAGATAGATAGATAGATAGATAGATAGATAGATAGATAGATAGATAGATAGATAGATAGATAGATAGATAGATAGATAGATATTATCAAATATTATGTCTTTCATATTTGATATAAAGTTAACTTAAACAAAAATGAGTCAGTGGAACAAATTTGAATACTTTATCATTTCTTAAAAAAATCCTAAAACTTATGTTGAACTTAAAACAACAGAGTTATTGCTTCAAAAATTTATTTCTGAGTTACTTTAATTAATGGGAATGAGTTACCACAATATTTTCTTAGCTTTAAATTCTTTCAACTTATTTCTGTTGTTAAGATGCACTGTTAGGTTTTACAGTATACAGATAACATAAAACTAAGCAAATAAACAGATTTAAATTACTTAGGGGGACAATTGCAAGCACACTCAGGGCTGGCCAATAAATCAATAATAACCTATATCAGGGTAGATGCATGATCAATATTAATAGATAATTTGTCTGCTAGAATATTCAATCATTTCACTGAAGTCCGATCCAGAAGAAAAGCTTTAACCACTCAATTTCTCTCAGCTTGCTAAGCTGGGGTCAACTAACGCACTCTCTCTGGTTACCTAGCAACTCACTGTCCTATGGTTACCTAGCAACAACTTATGCCGTGCAAGTTGTTAGGCAACTGTTAGGCATAAGTCCAATGTTCCGCCATTGTGCCTAATAACTGCTTAAAATTGACATTGACTGACATTTTAATCACTAATTTTGTCCTAAGTGTAAATATTCTCTCTCTCTCTCTCTCTGCTGGTTTTTTGTGCAGGTGTGGTTCAAAAACAGGAGGGCAAAGTACCGTAAAGGCCAGAGAAGCTCCTCTCTTCCACGGGATTCCTGTCGGGACGAAACTCTGCAGAGCAGCAAAAAGTTACCGGAGGAAGTGAAGACAGAAGACAAACAGGACGTCATCACATCGCCCGCTGAAAGCCAAGCCTCTTCCCGTTTCTGTCCTCCGTTCATTCCCACTGTGGATAAAAACCAGGCTGCTAACTCTGACATGTCGCGGTTTGCTCCTTCACTGCCGTCCGCGCCGCTTCTCTCCTTCTCGGCTGCAGATCGTTTCTGTCGCCCGCCTCAGCAGCCGCTTCTGTCCGCTGACTTTCCACTTCCTCCGTTGTTCTGGCCGCTCATTCAGCAGCACTTCTCCACCTCAGGGAATCCTTCATCTGCTACCAAAAATGGCAGCCTCGCTCTTCAGACTAATTGCTCCACTAAAGCGTTGGGCCACCCTGACCTGTAGCATTCAAACCCTCTGAACTCGCCTTGAATTTGATCCATTTCACCTTGAAATTGCCATCCAATCTTCACTCAGACTGGATGAAGAACATCTGTGAACATAATCTGTTATGTCTTGCAACAGATTCTCATTTGGATTTAAGCCTGGACTTTGACTAGAACAGGGGTGTCCAAACTTTTTACACTGAGGACCAAACTCCCCAAGCTGAAAGTATCCGGGGGGCCAAAATTTTACTTTATTTTTATTTCCACAATTAAAAACGCAGAAATATTATTGTGAATGCTTTCTCTTTTACCTGCACAACAACAAATAAAACATGTAATATTTTACATTTGCCTCAATGTTTACAGTTATTTAAAATATTGGCCTTATTACTTTCCATTTTTTAAAACAATAAAATGTTTTTAGTTTATTCCCAGAGACGAAAGTAAGAATTTTCCTTTACAATCTTTGCTGTATTTAGGCTAATATAATGGAATGGGTGTGCCAAAATCTGATTTTGAATAAAAACATGCTGGAGGTTCATGGCACAACTAATAATAATAATAATAATAATAATAATAATAATAATAATAATAATAATAATAATAATAATAATGAGGTCAACTCAAGAAAAATTCTTTGTTGAACTTAATATCTTCTATTTAAGAAGATATAAACGTGGCACAGAAAATCTCATCCTAAAAAAATTCCAAAACGTTTTGGATTGCTAAATTTGTGCTGTTCTTGAACTGCAGTAAGGGGCCACACAAAATTAACACAAGGCCACACATGGCCCACGGGCCGCATTTTGGACACCCCTGGACTAGGCCATTGCAGCAAATGCATCTACTTTGACTTAAATTATTCCTTTGTTACGCTGGCTGTATTTTTAGACCAGATGTCTGCAACCTGAGCCTCTAGAGCCTCCGCAAGTACCTATTTAGCTCTTTGCTAACTGAGGAGTTTAAATATAAATACAACTGCAGGTTTTAGCATATTTTTATGAAATTATTTTATTGAACTTCCACAATCGAATGGTACTAAAAGTACCAGAAATATATTTTTCTTGTGGTCATTAGAAACTATTTGCTTTTTTTTTTAAACTCAGTTTTTATGTTTTCACAATGTAAAGCACTTTGAACTGCCTTGTTGTTGAAATGTGCTATAAAAATAAACTTAACTGACTGATTTTCCTCAAATATCAATTGTATCCATACGCATTCAAAACTTTTGTTTTCTCTGTTTAAAATCTAAAAATAGAAATACAATTTTAGTTATTCAAAAACAATAAATTTCCTCTGTCAAAAATCTAAAGTTTTGTTTTTTAAAGATCATGTATGGCTCTAGTAAAATGTATTTAGCTGGTTTGAAAGCCAGAATATCTCTTTGGATCATAACGGTTGCAGATCTCTATTGATTTCATTTTGGGGTGTCAGAGTGAAAAGCTAGCTTAATGTCACTTCTCTTTCACTTCTCTTTGTGTGTGTAAAGATTAAATATTTTTTACAATGCAAATTTTACTCACTGTGTTTTTGTCATAAGTCAAGATAAGCTTGATGTAATTTACTTTTACTTACACGTATTAACTTGGGACTCTTAGTTTCCGTTTATTTTAGCCAACAGCTAAAAATATTTCAGTGGTGTGTAATACGGTTTCAAATGATGTGAAAATGTTTTAGAAAGGCTTACTTTTAAGTGACTCAGTGCTGCAGCATGAAGGCATAAAATTAAACAAATCCACCTCTTCTCTGTTTTTTTAAGCTTTGTGAGTCTTAGCAGTACTGATAGTAAAACTGGTTTCAGCATGCTAAAACAAACCTCTGCAGTTTGTTTTGACAAACTCAACTAACTGTTGCCACGTGAGAAAATCTACTTCTGAAATATATTATTTTAAAAGGTAAGATTAGGCTGATCATTGTCACAATAACAATGCAAGACAATATCATAAATTATCAAGATATGACAGGATTTCTTATTTCAATAAATAAGAAACATGGTTCATTAAAAAAATTAAAAAAAATCTGAAAATATGCATGCATGTTTAAAAAAATAACAAGATGGAAAAATTATTCAAGGGATGAACAAACTTATTGTTTAGATGAATACACTAAAAACATATTTTGTGCATATTTTTGTGCATCACAAAAATAAGTTTTTAATTATTTCTCTAAATATACACCATTTAAATTAAACTCTAATATTATCACAATAGTTTTTTTACTTCATGTTTCCATTCATTCGTATTCCTTTGATGCGTGGCATTAAAAGCACAAATTTACCAACTAAACCCAACCAGTTTAGAGCAGCTCCTGCGTATTCCAGATCTTTTTTCGTATTCTCCAAACCAGTTGAGTTAGTTTGCTTGCGTAACGTCGTGCAGAGAGAATAAGCGTGACGCTGCGCAGCTGAGGCTTAAAGAGACCACAGTGAAATCGTACCGACGCTGAAGTTAGCGTCCGATTTGAAGCTTCCGACTCAGCACTTGTGTAAAGGGAGATTTCGCCTTTTCGAGCCTAGCTCGAAATCTGAACTATTTAAGATGGTAAGACATGAGCTGAATTGTTTTACACTAAATGCAGAATCTTTAAAACAATGTTTGTGGTTCTTTAAACTATTATCCTAGTTGGAAATCAAAATAAAAACATAAATATTTAATACTTTTTGGTGTTTTTGAATTAAAATCTGCTTGAATTATCTGCTTAGAGACAAATAGACAAGTCAAATCTTCACAGCTCATAGATGATGATGTTTTTATTCCTTAATGAATCAAACTGCGTCATTAAGCCATTTTGTTTTGAGGCTTACCTTTCTTGTCTTTAAGACTATTGTCAAGTCAGCAGGTATTTATGTCAGGATAGTTTTAGGCGTAACATTTCTTTAACATAAATATTGTTCTAATTTTCTGAGAAACTGAATTTTGACTTTTCAGTAAGACAAAAGAAAGCAATTATGTTTAACCAAACATAAATGAAAGCCTGAAATATATAAATCTGTGTGAAACTGTTAGCTTTTTCAGTTTGAAGTAAATTACTAATATAAATTATGTTTTCTAATTTGCAGTGATGTGCCAGAGAGCTTTGTATTCTAGTCACTTTTTATTGTAAAACAAAATAAAATAAAAAAATCAAATTCAAAAATAGTTTATGTATCCAAAAGAGAAATTAAATGTTGCAATTTAATTTCTCTTTTAGATACATTTAATTTCTCTTTTGTATACATAAAATATGCTTTATTTATCTTTTGCATAAAGTATGCTGCCATAACTAATCTCATCTACATCTCTTCAAAATGTCATTGTGGACGGTGATGCTGTGACCCGGAAGAATCTCCAGCAGCAGTCAGTCTTAGCAATATGTCCTGATCACCATCAGTTGTTGCTAAGAACTGCTAATCTACCTCATTTGCTTTTGCTACTCCTCTTTAAATCTCCACGTTGTCTTATGGTTATACAGCTGGGGCTGGTGGAATGATCCTAACCCATTGTGATCAATGGAAGAGATGGATGAGTTTTGGGTGGTAGTTCGGGAATTATTTGAGCTTTGTAGATGCTAATTAGGAGCCCCAAGTTATAAAATCAATAATGTTACCATTGATGTATTTTTGACAACTATCCAAAACTTAAGGAGTAAAAGAAAAAAATCTTCTAGTTGGACAGCACCTAAAATCAGAGGGAATAAATGTCCAAACATTCAACACCTCAATCAAACCAAATTATGAAGAAAAATGTACAAAACACCAAATCAGATCTAACAGAGCTAGATTTATATGTTTATAAAATCAATTTAAAGTTGTAGTTGTACCAAATATAAGTAAATATATTTTTGGGAATTGGACTATACAAATGAAGTTATAAAAATAGAAATTATACTTCTATTTTAAGTCCTCTGTACCATTGTCTCATGCCTCATGTGATGTCATCAGAGGCGTGTTTTTGGAAGGCTATATTGAACAGTGAATCAGAAATGATGTACAAAAAAATAGCAAAACCATTAAAAAAATCTGCCACGGCATGTTCTTTTACAGATGTCAAGCTAAATTGAATTCGAGTTGGGTGTATTTTGTAGAAAATCTGGTCTGGCTAGCTTTAAATCGGGTGGAATAGTCCTTTACCAAATAGGAAACTAAAAATCAGACACCAACTTCATCGCTGTGAAATCATAGCAACTTGGGGACAAGAGGAGCTAAACGGGAAAGAAGCCAACGATCGAACAACCATGACTTCGACTGGGTTTCGATAGCTGAAAATTACAAGGTAACACGCTGTATTTTGACGACTAAAGTTGTTTTATGGAGGGCGAGTGTTTTGTGACCCAGTGTCTCCGTTTGTGAGCGTTCCGGTTCGGCGTTCCGTGAGCTAGTTTGCTAAAATGTCTCTGAGATCCAGGCTGCGCCGCTTGGTGAGCAGTTTCGGCTGGTAGGATTAAGGAGTTGCCCGGTAGTGCTGTGGGTAAGATCCGTAGCCGAAGTTTGAGCCGTGAAACTACATTTTCAGGTGAATAAATTGTTTCTTTTTTAGTTTCTTAACGTTTCCACAGTATCTTGTCGTATTTCTCGCGACGTCGTTTGGGACGTTGTTATTTTTCAGTTATAAAGCATTAACTAACTAGCTCGGTAGCATTGGGGATGTCAGTCAATGAATATTTTATGCCCCCTCTTGCTTCTATTTGATCAGTTTGGTCACTAACATTTAGGTAAGCTGTGGTGGTTTTCCTAAGTTGTTATCAGCGTAGCTAACGTAAGAAGGTTAGCTGTTTTCTATTTTTTTTTTACAGACGTTGGGCCAAAATTCACGGTGTTTTTGTGGTTGCTAGCTCTTCTTAGCCCTTTTCGTATGTTAAAAAATTATGTAAACATTAAAAATAAACGACATTACCACAATAACAAAGAATTGCTGCTGAAATTATATGTCGTAGACTACAGTTTCGTAGTAAGAAATTATCAGCGACTGAGCGATTTGAAGCTAACCATTTAGCATCGTACTATCTGGCCTTGTCCGTGGTTAACGCTAGGTTTTCGTATCGGTGAAGCCTCACTTGTTGTTTTTGAGATATTTTTAAAGTACAGTTTTCTGTTATTATGGAGTTTCTAAAGCTGGTGTCGAGAGTAAAGTCAAGCATTTGGGATTACGTGAAGCTAAAGCTAAATGACAGCTGTTAGACGCGCTTCGGAAGCTTGTTAGCCATTAGCTTCCCTAAACATTCGCTAAAAGGCCAGTGTGTATGTTAGTAAAAATGTTAGCAAAATGTTCAAAATATATGTCAAAAACATTTCAAATGAGATGTTATTAGAATAACTTCTCTTCTCGCTTGTATGTAGGAGAAAGAAGGGGAAAGTTGCAGCATATTAGGATAAGAAATAATCTTGTTTTATGTCCCTCGGTTTATAATAAACACTTGTGACTCAAAAATAAACGTTCACCGCATAATTTGCGTTGTTTTATTTCAGAATTTTCTTTTTCGATTGTAGAAGTAAATTTTTCAGCAAATATTAATTGAGTTTTATACATTTTCGTGGTTTGAATACATATTAACTGTGTTATTATCTAGATCTACAACAGTGTGTAGTTGGATTTAAAAACTTTAAAGTCTTTCTGCCCAACCATCCATCAGTCCAATGGACTTTACATTTTTCCATTCATCCATCATTTATGTTTTCCTTCCTTCCTGGTTTTTGCAAGTTCCTTATTTAAAGCAGATGCTAGTCTATGCTGTAGTGCTAAGTCGATTTCCAATGTGAGTATTGATACATATTAAGGCCTATTTGATGTTCTAACTATTAAATTGCACAATTATAAGGATTTGTAGAGGTTGGCTTAAGTATTTGTAGATTTTAGTTATTTTTGGACAAACGTATTATGTTTGAGCTATTGTTTGCTCAGGTCTTCAGATACGTTTTGAATAAATTGAATTTTGTTTTCTTTGTGCTTTATATAGGTACCGTCAAACATTTCCTGACCTATGATTTGATTGAAAAAGCAATCGTATTTATCTCAATAGGATTGCTTTGTGTCTTTTGTGTTAAATTTGAACAACTTGAGTTTTGAGTGTTGGCTTTATGCTTTCTACAGGGATTCTCAAAACTCTGACCCACAATAGAAAGCATTTTTGGAGATGTGGGCACAGTAGTTACTATCGCAAATCAAGGAACTGGAATCAAAACCATTGCTGCAAACTCACTGAAGGTAGCAAACATAATACCATCGTCATGCAAAAGAAAATCCTGGTGTTTAGTACCAACTGGATCCTCTTTGTTTACATAAGTAGTACATTGCTAGCATCATCTTCAACAGAGTTATGTCAAAACAAATAATTCACTCTGAGGGATCTTTTATAAAACATTAAAATAATAAAAATATTGTGCATCGACTAAAAAATCAGCCAGTTAAAGCATTTAAAAATTTATACAAATCACAAAATCCCACCCCCTCAAAATGTTCTGCAAATATATCAATAATCAGCATAATTTGATGTGTTTTAAATTTATATTAAATTCATAATCGTAAGATGCAGAAATGGGAATAATAATGACATTTTCTTCACTTTAATCTTTCATTTTATGTTGGCATCAAAACGGCCACTTCTATCTGGAAACCTGTAGCAGATTATAGTTTTTAGAAGAGAAACTCGTCTCACCAGGTCAGACCTCAAAGAAAGTATCAGTCAGTATCAGCCAAGAGAAACTTTTATTTATTATTTTTTGCTATGTTTGTAATAAAAATGTAACATTTGCTCACTAAAACATGGCCAGTAATACGTAAAATAACAGTATATCACGATGAAACCTGGGCAATTTTAGGTTATGATTATATTTGTTAAATCCAGACATCTTGGATTGAGACCTTCAAGTTGTCTAAGGTCTATAAAATAAGCTAGTTATTCAAATTGCTTTGAATGCATTGGAAGGAACCTGTTTCAGAGCTTTTTTTTATTATTAGAAAAATAAACATCCATTCAAAATGTTAATTGTTAGCTCCCTCCACACACAAACAAACTTCAGCAATCAACAAACAATAATGGCAAATATGAGCTCATTGTTAGACTTTATCACCAAGATGTTGGCAACCGTGTGATCATTGATACTGTTGTACTTATATTTATCATCTTAGAAATTATATTCTGTGTACCTGACCAGATTGGTTGAAAATAATCTTAACTTTAGTCACTGTTTCTAAATTGTGGTTTGGAGATTAATCAATTAATCGTCTTTATTTTCAGAAATGGTTTTTCATTGCTGCAGACATTAAATCGCTGATCTAACATATTTTAATCACCTGGTTATCAAAGCTGTGCGATTCATCTCCCGTAATGACCAGAAACAGAAGTAATGAGGCAGACACATTTTACATGTGACAAGTTATTACAATCTTTACAGTTTTGCCAATAATCTCTAAACATTTCCTAAAGTATGATTTAAAAAAAAAAAAATCCTGTTATTTATCAAGTTCTTTACAGATATAAACAGCGTTACCAGCAGTTTCCTTTTTGACTCAGTGTCTGCGCTGATTATAAACTGTCTTTATCTTACCATGTGGCTTTTTATGTGTGTTTTTTTTAGATGAGATCTGCAAGACTAGATCTAAAACCAAGAATAAGTTAATCCAATGTGTCCAATTGTTTCTAAAAGCAATTCTTCTGCCAGCCTAGAAAGCTTCTCTACCATTTGCTCCTCTGTGTCATTTTTATTGTCACTTTACTAAATCAGATTAGTTGAACATTTTATTACTCTATTTTTCATTTCACATGAACTTAATTGCTCTCATTAAAGTGCATTATTCATTCTTTTTGAGCATCCCCTCAATCCATTCGATATCTTATTTTGAAATGATAAACGGGGATTATTCTATTGCAGTTATGTAAAATAATCATCTGCATAACGATCATCTTTATATCATCTGGTTTATTTTGATTTGAAATTAGCTCTTTTTCATTTTTTTAAATTCCTCTTATCAATCGATCGTGTGACCAGATTAGGTATTTTCATCTTACTTCCTTCTGCAAGTATCAGTCGTGTGTTACACAACAAGGAAGACATGGCAGGGTAATGACTGATGGCACGCAGGGCTGAGAGTCCTTTCTGTTCCCCAGGTGTGAAAACGGCAGCAATAAAGAACTGTTGACCTTCACAGGTTTGCTGTGGACGTTTCTGTGAATCCTTAAAACATTTCAGGCTTCAGTAATCCTACTAATTACAATAAAACAAGGTGCCATATTTGATTTGGAGTTTGACAAACTGTGGCGTTGTTTACTGGAGGGCTTACTTTTTGTCTCCCAGATGTAACTGAGTTACCCGTAGACTAGACGGTTTCCGAATGCATCAAATTGGACGGTTTCCTGTGATGCAAATTATGTAAAGAAATGAGGCATTACATCAGTCATTGATCTGTGTAAGTGCCTTTCGGTAGAGAAGAGTTGCTGGCCGTAGCTTTTGCGTGCATTACCTGCGCTCCTTATCAGCAAAAGCATCTAGGATCATAGACACAGTGGAGCTAGTGATGTGATCTGAATACTGTTACCTACAGAAATCTGGAAAAAGATGGTTGAGATTAATATTGCAACTTCCTGCTCTAACTTGTTAGAGCTCATCTAAAAATGTTTGCACTTTTTTATCAATGTTCAAGTGCAAATTTGTATTTTTATTTTCACAATTTGGACTCCAAAGAACTCATTTTGAATAACTTAGAATGTTACCTGAGAGTGAAAATGTTTCTTAGTCGTCAAAATGAAAGTATTATCTATTTTTGTGAGTTGCACATGTTATATGGAATTTTACTGAATAGACTTTAATTGGGTAAAAAAAATCAGTTTGATGTTCTGTGGAATATTTTAGCTTGTATTGATTGCTTTATTGAATTTGCTTTGCACCAGTAAGCACTAAGCTCTTATTTCAGCAGTAGTACAAAGCAGCCACAGTCAGCATAATTTGATATTGAAGTAAAAGGTTTTTTTATTTTTTTATTATTATTATTCCTGAAAAAATGACCTGAACGACTTAAGAACTGGTCATTGTTAACCAGATTTTCATGTGTTTTGTAGTAATTTATAATTTGTGTTTTAGGTTAAAAAAAATTTTCCCCTTACTTCTTAATTTAAAGTTATTCAATTTAATAAAATGTGCTTATATTGAATGAATCAATACATCAAAATGGATTTCTATATCACCTTTCATTAGAATGTGGAGCCTTTAAAGGTGAAAAGCAGAACCAATTTCCCTGCAAATGGCAAACAAAGTAGACATGGGCTCTTGAGATTCTCACCTTGAGTAATAATTGTACTACTTCACATTAGTATGTTAGTAACAGAATAATTTTACCTCAATGATTTTTGTTAAAAATCAATGCCAACCACCTCTTAGTTTAAAAGCAGTAGTTTCTGTACAGCTTCACATTAACATATATGATTTATGTTGGTCTTTCAGTATCCAGATATAGACTATTCACACATTTTATTTCTTAAGGTAAGTTTTAAGAGGTCATAGGTTTCTAGCAAAATGTGATCTGTAGCCCCAACCTATAGTCTATAGTTTGTGTCCAGGATGTGTGGGGTTTGCAGAGAACAAGACGGCAAGTCTGAAGGAGCATTTTTAGCAACTTTTAAGCATAATTCTAAAAAAAAAAGAAAGAAAAAATCAATATATGTGTATGTGTACTGAAAAAATATTTTTTTAAAGATTTTTAGGAACTGGTGAAAATTTGTAAAATTAAATGAAAATTAAATTTTACAAATTTAATTTTGTAAAATTAAATTTGTATTTAATTTTACATAATAAATAATATATATTTAATATATATTTATTATGTAAATATATTATTATATTTACATAATAAATATATTATTATATTTACATAATAAATATATATATTATGTAAATATATATATTTACATAATGTATTTTTTAATTAAAAAAATTTACAAGCATGATGTTGGGAAACTTCTCTCATCCAAAGTGTTCAACATTAGTAAATGTAAATATAACAATTAGTAATATAACATTTATAATACGAGTGTGAAATTAGAGGTAATTTAAATCTAAAATAAATAAAAAGAGCAAGCAAATACAGTAAAAAAAAATTAATAAGTGGTTATCCAAAGCTTAAAACCTCGCCCCAAAAATATACGTCCATTAAAAAAAACTCAATAAAAATATTTCCTTAATTCAAAAATAAACGGTATTGCAAATTTACCAAAAAAAATAACATCCTTAAATATTTAAAAGATGCGTCTTTGGTTTACATTTAAAAACTGGAACAGTTTCAGCCTTCCTGGGCTCCTCGGGGACACGAGGGACCCTCGGAGGCGGGGGGTTGTTGTAAGTTGTGACGCCATCGTACGCTTTAGTGACAGCTGACGTACTGGGAAACGGTTTCATGTAGATCTCATTCACCAGAACTTTAATGCCCCAGGAATGTAGGCATGTTTGCATGGCTCACTGAAAATTTGCCTCACAAACTAAACGGTGGGGATTTTTCTTTTTTCATCTCACTAAAAGTTATGCGTCAACCTGCTGATGGGGAAAAATGCAAATGCTTATACTTTCCAGTTTCATGTGATCGGTGAAAAGTATGTATAGAAGCAATGGATTATTTTCTTTTTTTCATTTTTTAAAGGGAGATTAATAACTTTGAGTTCAGATAACCTTTACGTTTAAGCCACTTATAATGACGTGGGCTGTTGCAAGCTCTTAAAAACATTTTCTCAATCTATAAACTGACTAGTCTGTGTTTTGTTTTTTTTTCAGACAGGCTGCCATCAGTCCCAGCTGTTTCCGTTTTGCTGTTCCTTGGACCTTTGGGTTGAGTCCAGTCGTAGCCGTGCAACATGGAGCGTCTCCACTGCGTGAATGAAGGCTGACCAGAAGGAAGGCGGCGCTCCAAATGACGTTCCCAAGTGGCCTTGTGGAAGCAGTAGCTACGCGTTGGAGTGCTTTTTCATGATTACCGTTGTATGTGCGTCAGCGGGAGCAGCTTAGCAAAACCCGACATTTTCATCGGGCCGAGGAATGAGACTGGAGTCAAGAAATCCACAAGAAAGAAGCTCCTGTTTATAACCAACATTCTCAAAAAAGCTGTATGATTGACACACAGGCCACTTCAGCTGCTGTGTCGGCTTGTTTAAGTGTGCGCGGGATTTTTTAACAGCAACGCCTCTCCTCTGTTCTGTGATATCTGTCTCCCTCTTTAAAGCACTCTCCATTACTGTTGTTGGAGTTTCTATGGTTTGCATGGCTGGAGAATAACCGTGGAGAGGCCAGGGTATCACAAGCTTATGGATTTTGATAAGAGAGGGGGCAAAGGAGAGACAGAGGAAAGCAAAAAGATGTCTAAGTCGACGGCCAACAGGACTGGCGGCAGGGGTACAGGGACCAATTCTGGAGTTCTAATGGTTGGTCCGAACTTTCGTGTGGGCAAAAAAATCGGCTGCGGTAACTTTGGAGAACTGAGGTTGGGCAAAAACCTCTACACTAATGAATATGTGGCCATCAAATTGGTAAGTGCTCAACTTTTGAAACTTTCCAGTCAGTTGCTGTTGTCCTGTCTGCATAGTTTGCATCCAATGTTACAAATGCTTCTTTGCTAATTTTATTAGCCTGAAAGTGGTTTTGATTTTAAAATGCAGCAGTTTTTAAGTGACGCAGAGAAACAGGAAGTGAATAGAGTCCGTCTTTTTCCCACATCTGGACCTCATGAGCGTTTCTGCCTCTGTTATGGCAAAGAAGAGGGCGATAAAACTCGCAGTACACCATGTAAATCCAGTCATTTATAAAGTTAATTTCAGATTAAACTGTTCTGATAAATGTATTCTTATATATTCTTATCCAGACTACATAAAACTTCATTTCCATGCTTTGGGACACATTTGAAGGACCTTGTTAAATGCCTTAAACAACTGTTCAGTATTGGTGATGTTTATTTCGGTGAAACCACATGAAATGTCAAGGCTTGTTGGCTTTCTGATTACCCAACAGTTTCCTCTGAACATCTACTTCTCTTAACATCATTTCTGTTGCCACTTGTAGAGTTTGGATTGTTTTCTGATCAGTCATACGTTCTTCCCCAGGAGCACTTTAATGTCAGAAACATGAAACTGAAAGTCTGGTTTAGTGTAGTGTCCATACTCTTGGTGTGCTCGTCATTATCCCTACAGATACTTCCATGTATGTTTCCTCATCCGTCTTTCTCATACGGATGCCAGGATGTGTGCATGGGCATTCAAAAGCTCTGTGGTTGGCACAAAGCCATAATTGCACTTCTGCTCTCCTGAAATCTTTAATTGCACTCTCTGCCTCTGCCCCTTTAGCTTGAGATCCTCCCATCTGTTGGGTATTTTTACCTCTGTAGTGTCCAGCTATATCTGGAACAAGCAGCAGTGCCATCTTCATCTGCCGCCAGGACCTTGTAGTCCCACTAGCATCTATCTGGATGAATCATTGAGAGGATGATTCTGGACTCTAGAAAGACCCAATGAAAGCAGGGCCACGTTTGTATTTTTACAAGTTATTTTTAAGTTCTTAGGAAGAAAACAGGCTTTTTTTGCTGTAAATTTCATCTTCAAACTTGATTTTAACTTGGAACATTTACATTTATTTCAATTCAGTCAAAAAAACCCTGAATTAATCCACAGAGGAAAATTAAAATAAAATCTTTTTAGGGGGTGCCCTATGGAATACAACAAAAAAATGAACATGCACTTAGCACCACACTGTGACCTTTTCTGTTTGTCACCTCAATTACGCGTCAAATCTAAAATAATGCTTACAGAGTCTTGGCATCATAAAAGGGAATTTGATGATGCAAGTCTTCTGACTAATGTTTTGCTCTGGGTTTTAAGTAAGTTGCAACATTTGGATGCACCCAGACTGTTTACCGTTCCTTTATCACTTTGCCTACTAAGTTACTGGATATCTTGAAGAGTCACATTTTTGTCATTTTACTTGGGGATTAACAATTCAATGCAATTTAGAGATGTAGAGATGTGATGGTTTTGAAATATACAAAAATGATTTTTTTGCTGATGTTTTTTTTCCCATCTTTTCATCAGCAAACACAAACAGCATCTGTTTTAAATCTAAAACAGGTCAGTGTAGAAAGGACAATAGTTGGCTGTATAAAAACAAAGCTTAAATGAAAAATTTAATTAGAATGGCATTATCTGGCCAGAAGGAGACATTTCTACTGTTGGGGAAAAATTTAGTTCAGCTTCTGCTTCAAATTAAATGAACAATCATCGTATGTGTCGTCTTTGTGCAGCGTGTTGCTCATGACTCACTCACCATCAATTTGTTACAGGTAACTGACATTTATTAATGTCACTGTTATTTATTACAATAACAACTAAAGGGCCACATAAGTTTTAAAGATCGTGCAGTGGTGATAATATTGGTAAATATTGAAGTAGATACTTTTTGTACTTTATCATCTTGAACATTTACTGCCATGAAACTCAATTCAGTAGAAAATTAGTATTAGACACAGTAACAATACATTTACTGCAATGTTTCAGACCTTTGTGATATTAATATTTTGTACACTGTTATTGCTATGGTGATATGTTGTGTTTCCCAGATCAAGAATTTGAGTTTATGATGTCTGCAGCACAAACGCAGTCCAGTCATCGTTAAGATCCTTATTTTTGCAAGCAGAGTAGAACCTCTAAGCTTCTTTAATGGTTTTCAGATGTGACATTTGAAGTCGAGTGAACATCTGAGACTCTTCTTGGGGATTTTTAAGGAAGTTGCACCACTGGTTTTTTGACCTCCATCTGTCCAGTCATTGTTTCTTCCCATTTATTGTTATGCTGTGGTGACTTGTGCCCTTCTCATTGAGTGGGAGGCGCATATATCCTGTAAAGGTCGTTAGTTCATCCTATGGAAAACGGACACTCAGTACATATAAACCTGCTCACACATGCAATTTAGAGAAGTCAATTCACCTTTCATCTTCTAGTCAGCAGGACTGTAGAAGGAAACCAAAGTACCCAGAGAGAACCCACAACTGCACAGAGAGAACATGTGAGGGACCATCATGCAGATTCCCAATGTTCATCATGATAATGTTTTTGACTAAACACCAACGGTTTGCACACTTCCACTAATGTTCTAATAGCAGAGTAAATATTTTATTTAATGCTTTAACTAACTTTGAAAACATTTAGCGCCCTTGGCGTTTCCTAAATTAATTTTTTCATATAAAATAGAAAACACTAATTTACTGCTTTGTAAACTTTCATTTGAGTAAATTTTGAGATCTGTGAAGTTTTGGATGTCAACTTGTAAGATTTCTTCAAGTAGTTAGTTGTTTGTATTCATGCTCTTATTTTGAAGTGTGAGAAGACCACTTAATTGTAAAATAAAGTTACAAGTTTTTCCTCACTGTAACTATAACATACAGGAACAAAATGAAACACTGACAGTAGAGAACAAGATATAAAAATACATACAATATCTGAGTGCATCATGGAACATGCAAATTATGTCAGAATTACATTGGTGCTTGAGGGTTGTAGTCTTTTGAGGTCAGATATAATTTGGATTTAGCTCTTTAGCATTAGCTTCTGCTAAATACTGTATTAGTGTAGTTATTTAATGTTAGCAGGACTAATGTTTATGATTAGTGTTTTATAACTTGTGTTTTAATTTAGTCCACCACTGGAAAAAACAAAGACTCCTTGGACCACTGCTGACATAAAGCCGTTATAATATTTTAGGAGTTATATCCTCAACAACAATATGGGTACTCCATTTAATCTGAGAAGTTGGTACTAAGTTCAGCAGACAAACCAGTTTGGATTGGGAGGCCTTAATGGTGCCTGACTCAACTGCAGGCAGAATAGGACTTGGTGACCGGTTGAGGCTGAGCCCTGAACTTGTCTAGTTGTCTTTTATTTTTGCAACTTGAACAGAAAGGAAAAAAATATTCATGACTGCACAAATGTTAGCTGCGCCAGTGCAGCCAGGGAAAATGAAAAGGGTTTGACTCGACAGAGTTTGTGGTTGCGTTCTGGAGCTCTTTGCTGTCAGGCAATTATTTATGCATTAATTTTCAAGTTGTTTTAGTTCATGAGACCAACATCTGTTTTCCCCAGACTCAATTGATCAGTTGGCATAGTGCTGCATTTTTTTTTTGGTCTTCGTAGAAAAAAGAAATTAGCAAATGTTAATCTTAACACATTGATTACGTAAAATCTAAATGACTTGTCTTCTCAGTAAAAATATAATGGTATAATTTATTACTTTGACTGCCTGAATAAAGGTTGATGATTTACCATACAGCCAGGAAAGTGACTTTATTTATTACTCTGATATGGCTGCATGATTTTAATCTCTTTGTTCTTGTTTGTTATAGATTGTAAACGCCAGTTTATGGAAGAGTATTTGGCGTTTAGTTGAGACCTTTTTTATTGTCTGTTTTTCTTGTGTAGTCGCTTTGCCCTTTGAGGCACACCTTCCTGCAGCTGGGATGAAGGGGAATGCCACTGTGAGCACATGATCAGACAGATGTGTTGCACGCCTATCCTCCTTTCAGCTGCTGTAAACGTAGTGGCAAAGGCAAGAGAGAAGGGAGAAACAGTCCTGAAAGGTTGCCTTTGTTGGAAGGCCCTGTCGACACGACCGTCAGTCCAGCTGCGTGTTTTCTCTAACTGACAGACCTTTATGTGACCGAGGATACACTGAGCGTTTTAGGGGAGATCCCGGGATCTCAAAGGGAGAAAAAACTGTTTGAATGTTTAAATTAGCCATCCGATATTTCTCCATCTGTCTTCAGTTTATCTTAAAAATGCCATTGATCCCTTCCAGCTTGGATTTTAGCCTCTTTTCCTTTCCTGTGTTTCACAGTGAGACAGTAGGGTGAGGTGGACTTCTTACAATCACTTCTGTTATCATTAGTTTATGAGTGATAATTAGCCGTAGAATCCTCTCCGCAGTGATTACTCCCTTTGGCCACGATGAGCAGCTGTAATATCTCTGGGAATCTTGTGGGACAGCAATAAGTGAATGCTGTAGTGTTGACACTTATTGTACAGTGCAGGGTGTTTCTGTCGGAGGCTGATATTGGAGTGACTGTCTAGGAGGATGAACAGAGCCCCACTGTGCATTGTGTGTCAGCCTTGTCCATACACTGCAGCGTTTTACAGGGACTGAGAGTAATGAATTTATAGTCTGTCTAATTATATAAAAAAAAAACAGGTCGTAAAACTAATATTTGTTGATGTATAAATGTGAAAATTTACATTTTTAGTTTAAATATTTTTCATGACAGATGGATATGAAGGAGACTTGCATTATGTGTTCAATATCAGTTAAATAAGGATGACAAAAATACTTTTTCACTAATTTTACTTATTTATTATGGATTAAGACAACAATATACAATTACCCATAAATATACACAAAACAAATGTAGGATGGAAAATTCATAGAATAAAAAATAAAGAAATTATTATGCAATTATTGCTGTCAATTTTAACATGACAAATGTGTTACTACACATGTTACTTTCTCCATTAAAATCAAATAATTTAAAATATACCCCAAAATTTTTAGAAACTGACCCTTTGATTTGGTTGCCTTAAATCAAAATTTTATAATTTGAACTACAGGAATGATGTCTGTTTATGTTTTACTCCCCAAAATGTAAGATGCGTTTTGGCTGGTATGTTTTTCTTCTGCAAATTCAACAACAGCGTTACTAAACACTTCGACATGAAACAGCACAATTACTTTACTTAAGGTAGCCGTGGTGGACTTATGCAAAAAATTAATGATGATTTTTTTTCGTTTCTATCATTTCTGTCGATAGAATGAAAACTTTGTCTTTATTGCTCATTCCTGAAAGAGTTATGATACCTTCAGCCACTAAAAGTGTTTCTCTAGACTTCTATTGACATTTTCTAGAAAGTAGTTTTCTTTTTAAGTTTTTGTTTTTCATTTCTTTTTCAACAATTCAAATATTAGTCATACTAAGCTGTTTTTTGTTGTGATAGAAGATCTCTGGTCCAGAGTTTAAATATTTTCCTGTCTGATTATTGACATTTTTTATTTTTCCAATCATGAATGCTTCAGTCACTGCCTGCTTTCCATCTTTACGTTACCTTTTCAGCATTCAACTCCAATATTATTTTAATTAAGACATAACTCGTCTATGTGCTTGTTCTGCTTTAGCAACATTTTAATGTTTTCTTTCCTCAGTAACAACTTCCATACCAAAGAATGTTGTTGACCATGCAGCCCGGTTAATGGTTAAATACAGTTCTGAAAAAACTGAACCCTATTGAAAACCTCCTGGTTATTCCACCAAATGCTGATTTCTGAACTCTTCCTGAGTTAAAACATTAGTATTGTTGTTTCTAAATGAATATGAACTTGTTTTCTTTGCATTATTTGGGGTCTAAAAGCACTGTATCTTTTTGTTATTTTGACCATTTCTTATTTCCTGCAAATAAATATTACATTTTTGCTTGTAATTTTGCAGACATGTTGTCATTAGTTCCTTGAATAAAAAAGTAAAATATTAATTTTACAAAAACATACACGTATCAAAAGTAAAATCTGAGAAACTGATAATTTTAAGTGGTCTTTTATTCTTTTCCAGAGTAGTATGTAACATTTTTAGTTTGGGACTGACCCATAGGCACAAACGTGATCATCCGTTACCATCAGCCAGATTCCCATTCATCTTTTAATATCAGGAAATCTTTCACTAAAACCTCTTTCTCAGAAATGTGCAAAGGTTACGTTTCTGTTGGTAATTGTTTGCAGTGTATAATGAGCAGTAATGATGAATACCTCCTGTACCTGTTTTTATGTAATGGCTGAGTCACTAATGCAGAGGCATTTAAGCGAGATGGTTTCTCTGAGTGGAGTCGCTCTCGGTGCCGGTCAGTCGTGATATTGGGATGGAAATCTGAGGTGTTGTGTCCAGCTCTCCTGTCTGCCTCCCACTGAAGCATGATAAGCAGCTCTGGTTGCAGTCTAGCTCAGCAGCTTACACAAGCTGGGCATGAGGTAGTTGTTGGAGAACTGTGAAGCCACAAAAGCCTTATCAGCATGTTTTTCTGGAATTAAAGTGACATTTTGACGATTTAAGGTCCTCGCTTACCCCTCTCAGACCTTCGGGAGTGCATGCTGGGCACACTGAATAAATCCTGGGATGTCAACAGCATGTAAAAAGCCTACCTTCAGTCAACTGGCTAATCCCCTAATTAATCAGTAGCCAGAAGCAACCCTGTTTGTTCGCACAAACGCACATTGTTGTTTCTTTGAGAAGATTTGGTTCTAAAACCTTCACCAGGGGTCTTGCTTGCAAAATTGTTGGAGCAGATCAATTGTGCAGCATCAAGCATGATGATGCAGTTTTGGTCAGAAATGCTTTAGTGTAAATTGTAACCTTACAAAATAAATGGGTTGGAAAATGGAGTAGGGTGTGTGCCTGCGAAGCACTGTGTGCTGTGTAATTGCACCTTCAAGGGTAACATCCTGGATGGATCACGGTGAAGCACTGTTCACTTTTTCCATTTGAACCTTTCCTGTCGGAGTCACACTGACATTGTTCATTATTTTATTTTAATATAGTCACTCTATTTTTATTAGATCTAGGTGACGGAATGAGTTTCCACTTATGGCTCTGTCTTCAACCTGTGTTTAAAGCATTTTAATTGAAGAGGTAAACTAGAACCAAAATAACCGAGGCAGAATTGGATAATTATAATTTGCAAGAGGAGGAAAAAAAAGACCAGAACCACACCTCGGGCTATTTTTAACAGTTTTGAGATTATGTACATGTTTAGAAGGAGATTTAAAGATGAAGACTTTAATGCTCTGTCACCAAACAGGATAAATGCATGTTTCCTCTACAGGAACAATTAGGGTTGTACTTCTTAGTTTATAGAGGAGTTTTGGATGGATTTTCTTGAGGGGATTGTTTTTTTAAACATTTTTACTCATAATCACATTTTAGGGTTTTAATTCGAGAATGTGTTCATGCATTATTATGCCATTCTCATAATATTATTTAAAAATGATCACAAAACAGCAATATATCTGGGACAATTTAGCATCCACAAAATTGATTGTGGAAGAACATTGGTGTGGTTCGCTTTCACACTGCTCTGTGTCAAACCAACCAAACCCTTTGAAAAGCCAATTCCCCTGTTTGCCTGTGGTGGCGCTGCACGGAGAACCACTGAAAGAAACAGCATGAAAACCTCAGAAAAAGACAAGAGTGCAACTTCCTTTGTCACAAAATGCAAACAAAATGGATTTTTGTGGTTTTAGGATTTCGGTTTTGTCTTTGGTGAAACACTATGAACTATTTCTCTTGCTAGTGCATTTCATTTGGTCATATTTACCCAGAATTCCCTGCACTACAGTTAACTTCCTGTTTTTAGAACAGTCTGTGGTCTGCTTAGGATACACATATGGATTTGAACAGCACCAGAGTTCAGTTCAATTTTTGCAAATAAGATTTTCACTAATAAAGCTGCTGAATATTAAAATAAACAATTTTATTTTTGCCTGTGGTTCATCCCTCATGCTTCACCCAGCCAGCACTAAGTTTTGTTCCAGCAGCAGTAAAAAAAAAAGCTACTTTGTGTAATTTGTCTGTAAGATTATTCAGTATGTAGCTTGAATACATAGTGCACACGGCATTCATATAGATTTTCTTTTATGAGTGGAGATGATTTTTAAGCAGTTTTAGAAAGCTTAAATTTTTTTTATTTCAAGTTAAAAGTGTATAATATTTTCCTTACAAGGTTTTTCATAACTGGTTGAATGAGGTGCTGTGTCGGTACATCTGCTTTATTAATGCTAATTATTATTTTTGCAGAATAAATAACATCTAATGATGAAATTGAGCAAGCTTGATACACAAAAGAGACAAACTGGACCATTCTGAAGTTTGTGTATGTCCAGCTAAACGTTACCTTACTGAAATACTGCTACATTAAACACTTGTTTCTCTTTGGTGGCTCCAATCAAAGTCAATCAAGGGAAAACCGACTCTCATCTTTGGTCGATTGATAAATACATCTCTAGGAATATCACAAATATTATCATAGTAACTAGGGTTATAACAAAACCTCCAGCTCCTAAAACAAGAAACAATGGCTTCCCAAAAATTTCCAAGACTTTTGATCATGGCTGCCAAACCAAAAACTCCTTAATTAGTGTATAAAATACACAAATCTAGGACACACAATACGTTTATTTTGCCAGATGTGCTATAACGACAGCAACGGGATGTCACGTAGCTGTAATTAGAAATGTTATGGTGTAACCCTTTCATCCCTGGAGTGTAATTTTAATGTGGCTTTATAAATATGTGCCATTGAGTCTGGCAGTGATGATAAAACCCTCCATTAAAATCTGGGACTATGCAACAACTGCAAAAGTCCCGATTGAACCGTCAGTTCAGTTCTGTGCAATCCCTGCAGTCCAAGATAATCACATTGGAGTTTGTTAGGCAGCTAATGGCTCCATCTCAGTATGTTAAATCTGAAACTGGAGATGTGCTGCACAGCAGCCAGCTGTTGCTCTCTGAAAACGCTTTCTCATTTATACCACAGACACCTCTGATCTCACAGACGGCGTCAATAAAGATCCACGCCGCCATTTTCAGTTGTCTGGGATCATTCAGCAAAACTCTGCATGCTGAAATAAGAGTTAATTAGCCCAAGAATAAATTAATCACACTGCAGGTTGTGAAATGGTTTAGTGTGAGCGAACAAAGGTCAGCAGCTATTCTGGGCCATAGGCATAATGCTGGGTCTGTTCTTCTGGACGCGGCATACATATACACACTGTCACAAGTCACATCGGGTTCATAGATGATAAACAACACAGATATTTATTTATACATTGCATTAGATCATCCCAGCTGTCCATCTTGCTCATACTGTCAAACAGCATTCACGTTCTTTCCTCACCATGCCCTCATGTGTAAAGATTTTTCATTTAAACATATTGAATTCATCATTTTAAATAAAAAAATACTGATTGAAAATTCTTCATGTAGGATGTAGCGTTAGGGCCAGACTAACAGACCTTTTTGAAAATACCATAATATAGTTGTAATTTTATGTGCACTCCTACATGAAGAAGCATGTTACTGCCATGTTAAGTTACACTTTTGCATATAATAAAATGCTAAATCTCTAAGCATGTATGCATCATATTATCAGTAGCAGGACTTTGAAACGTTTGTGCAAACAACTGTATTTTGAAGAAAGTACGACACTGATTGAACTGCTCACGCAGCCAGACGAGTTTAACAGGGGGGGCATAGGCTAATTTTGGCTGGCTTATTTTTTTGGGAGGAGGGGGCGAAATGAATCTACGAAGCAATAATAATATGACTTAAGTAAAGGAAAAAGGTACAGTGCAATAAAACTACTCTTATAAGTACCTTTCAAAAGTGTAACAAGTACTACCCACTTTTGAACATAGATAACACCAGTAGCCTATAGGCTACTTTTTAACAAGCTTAAGGTGCTGTACTGGTACTAGCTAGTCATCTTTTAGCTAACATTAGTTGTATCCAACTGATTCACTCAACTAATCGGTTAGTTTGGGGGAAAAAACTGCAAAGTTCTTTGCGTTTTGCTGGTTTGCTGCTATGATTCTAACACACACCTGTGCAGCTCTGGGCAGCAGCAGCAGGTCTCCTTCGCTGCCACACAGGTGTAAACACAAGGCCAGCATCTTAGCGTTCATGTTGCGTTTAAAAGTGGCTCGGAAAAGCAGGTCACGACGTGTTAACACCGGATTAAACAGTTTTAACTGCTGAAAAAAAATGACAAAAGGCATGGATATGGGAAGTGCGAAAGCCCCTACTGTATCAAATCGATATAGGAATAATGGAGAGTTGGCCACTTATAGGTAAAAACATCGAACAGCTTCCAGTCCAGGGGGGCACGGATGACTCTGTGGGCGGGCAATGCCCCCAGTGCCCGCCCATGCCGCCGGGCCTGTGCTCAGGTCAAATGTTGATGACACAGCTTTTTTCCTCCTTAAAACAACCTTTTCCATAATTTCGATGAAGTTTATCCTTGCGTGTATTGTTCTTATTTCTATTCAAGACTGTGCAGGTATGCACAAAAGAAGGTAAAGCTATAAATGATTTATATCAGAGACTCAGAAAACTCTTAGTGATGAAAAACCCTGCCTCATCAGGCTCTTGCAGCTCGGCCCTGGTCATTTACACAGCTACAGCTTAGTCCATCTGCTGGGAATAAAGATGACTCCTAAGTACATGAAGCTGCCATAAGCCTGTGTTTCCCATTGTAAGCTGTTTTAAAGGGTCCTGCAGCTTGCTGCCATCTGTTTTATTTTTTTACCTCCTCTTTATTTATATATTTAGTATTTTCTGTCCCTGTGCTTTCTGCCGTGGCCTGATTTGTGTGAGACACATTCGTCTGTGTTCATGTGGGAGGTGGATGACGCTGCAGCAGTTCCCCACTCCACCTCCTAAACCAGTCACGTGTTTCACTCCCACAGGCCTCCACTCCTCTCTATTGCCTCTTGTCTTCCACTCAGTTTCGTCTTTGTTGCGTGTATAGTTGCATTTATTCTCGCCGTGATGTCTCCTGCGCTGACCAAATGACCAGATAATAGAGAAATAATCCAATGTCTTTGTAGTTTTTTGTATTTTCCTGTAGTGTAAATATAGTTTTTGTGGAATCAACCTTTATTATCAGGAGAAATGTGTGGAAGGCATTTAAAATTTTTTTTTTAAAGACAAACATTTATATTGAGCTTTTCTTTGACAGAGTTTGATTTATTCCTAGTAAAAAAAAGATGATTTCTTTTTTTCACTTTCACTTTCTTACAGCAGAAAGTGAGTTTCATTACTGTTCAGATTTTTGCATTAAGACATTTTTTTTAAATTTAAGCTAAAAAGTACATTAGTTGATGAATTAACTGACGAAAATATTGGAAGTTTTTAAATTCTCCATCTGATGGATAAAGAACCAAAAAATGCTTCGTTTTTCAGTATTTTGTTTACTAGTTTGTATTTTTAAAGTTGATCAAGTCTCTGATCTTTAGCCAGCTGGTTATTGATAGTTTTATCTAAAAACAAAAGATTAAAAATGGATTAATATTTAGCACTTTAATTACGCATGTATCTCTGATCTCTTTAAGGATTCGACTGGTCATTTACTAGACTCTGCTTATTCTCTCCTTGCTGTGCCTCCATTTCATGTCATTTTGCCTTTTACTCGCCTTCTTTTGAATTTATGAGAAACCTTTTCTGTATTAGGGTGCTTTGCTTAATGACTAAAAGTCCAAACTCCATCTTTTCTGCCCTTTGTGTTATTTTTCCCCCTCAGTGTCTTCCTGCAACGTGATTAAAAGAAGTTTAATCATCAGTTGGCCTCGGGTGTGATGAACCGGAGTAAAAATAATACCTTTAGTAAAAACAACAATTATATCCTACTGCAAATACTCCCTTAAAAATATAACATTGTAAAGAATGTGATCCCTGTTTTCTTTTCTTCTCTTTGTCTTGTGTTTTCCACACCATGTTTTTTTGTTTTTCACAACCAGAAATGTCTTGAAGGCAGCTGAATTTATGTAAAAAAAAAAAAGCATTTTTTTCCACATAGCTGGCTGGCAATGTGCAGCTAGAAAAGCAGAAGATTTTTTCCCAATTTAACCGACTGGTATTGATGTTTTTTGGAGTCAAACATATGTTACATATTGATAGTAATTTCATGGTATGTTGAACGACATTTCAAGCATAAGTGCTGTACGCTGCTCTAACTGAACTGTCTTTTGCCTGTTGAATCAATCAAGTTGAATATTAAAGATTAAGGCAGATTAAGGGCAAGGAATTAAGTTGATTGTGTTGGTTCTAACCTCGCTATGTTTGTCTGAAATGCCCTTGTCATCACCAAAGTGGGGTTAATCAGATTACATTTTAGGTTGTGAGGCTTCAGCTGGCAATATAATGAACAGTAGGACCTGGTGGCTTGAATATCAGCCATGTCATCACAAAAGCTGCTGTGTAGCAGCTTAAAACCTCATCCCTCACAGTCAACTTAAGCAAAAGAGTGTTCAATCACCTCTTTCCAAGAGCATAGCTTTGATAAACAAATATATATTAATGAAATTAATAAAATGAAATGGACATTTTTAAGTTGACCGATGGGATTTGATTTATTATCTGCTGTGAACTTATCATTTCTCTGTCTTTTTTTCTTTTAGGAACCCATAAAGTCCAGGGCGCCACAGCTCCATTTGGAGTACAGATTTTACAAACAGTTGGGAAATTCAGGTAAGAGAAATTCAGCCTCACAATAACAGATCAATACTTTAACTACTGACTCCTTTGTAGACTACAGAGTATGGAAAATACACATAACTCCAATGAACAGAGTGTACATTTCTACTAACAGCAAAGAATAATTTTATTGCATAAAATATTTTATGGTAATTCCTCCAGTGCCCAGTTTGCGCAATCACTTATAGTTTCTGTCATTAAATCTGTCGCAATAAACATTAATGTTTTTGTTCAATATGTAAATTTATACACTACTGCATTTTTATAAATACATACATTTTTATTTTTATTAATAAAAAATTATAAATACATTATATATATATATATCTTTTTATTCATAAAAATATATTTATGTGTATGTTTTATATTTTAGTTTTTTTTTTTATTGTTTTTGTCTGCTGTGTTTTTTATTTGGATATTTAAAATATCTTCCAGTTCCAGTGCTTATTTCTTATTTGTCTTTGAGAGGGTGAACTTGAATTATTATCCCATTATCAATATATTACTTGAAAATGGTCTCAAAAAAATAATATTATTGCTTATCATAATAATTTAATAAGAAAAATTTGTTGTACATTTTTATATACAACGTCATTTCACTGGTTTAGTTATACAATTAGTGACAATCTATTGTCTAATATGTACCTTTAAAGATGTTTTATATTATTTAGCTTTGTCTCTCTCAATAAACCAACTTGCTGACAGGCATAATTTAAATTATATCACACAGCTGTCTGATAAAACACTTATCTAATCTGTAGTTATTATTATTCCTTTATCTCAAAGTGTATTTTTTATTAGAATTGTATTGGAGTTTACCTTATAAATGTTGCAATTAAAGCTGTATGGGTTTAAAAACTCATGCTGAGAGCTTGTAAGAGCACAGTTTTATTAGTGTGCAAAGGTTTATCTTCTAAGTGATCCTCCCACATCAAGTGCGTGTCCTGTGGTCAAATTTAGTGCCACGTGCGAGAGCCTTGGCTCCTTGCACCAAAGCAAAAGCCCTCCAGTGTTGATAAGGAGTTGGGGCATTAGGGTAGTCCTTGACTATTTATAGCTGGGCCTCCACAAGCATTCAAGCCATTATGGCGTCTACTTGGATAGCTTCCCCAGTCTCAGTATCCTCTGCCTCAGTGATTAACTGTGTCCTGCCTGCAAACACTCACCGCTGTCAAGCTACAGACGGTTCTTTTTGTACGGCTTCATCTTTCATTCTGACATGTCAGCTAATCTTAATCTGTGTTTACCGAGGACTATACAACACAGTCCCTCTGCTTGTCACATTCAGTGTCATTACCATGGATATGGATTTCTGTTTTCCTCTTGTTTGCTAATCACAAACCTACAGAGCTGAAACAATTCATCTGATAAATCATGACGAATCAATTAATGAAATAATCGTCAAGTCATTTTGTAACTGAATCAACTCTAAAGCATCACATTTCTGAAAAAACACACTCAAAGGAGTAATTAAGCCAAAGCTGTACTATATATATAGATATTTATACACACACACATATATAGCATTTAATATACAAAAAATACCTTGATCATATGTAAATATGTTGTGCCCAGAACTCGTCAGGTGGAATAGTTTTTACTACGCAAAAAAACTCTACTAAGCATTTTTGCTATTCAATTATTAATCAATAAATCAAAACAACAACAAACAACAGATCAGCTCTTTGTTGATGTTTAGCCAAACAGAAGGGGCTGCTCTTTTCACATGTTGATATCAGGAGTTAATTAACTGTGAATTGTTACTTTTTAAAAAATATTTAATCTGTTTCTAATATTGCAAAAAAATATTTAAGTAGTTTAATGCAAAATATGTACAATGTACCATTTTATTTTATTTGATTTATTGTCAGGTTAATTCATAGATTAATCGGTTACTTAAATAGTTAATTGTAACTATATAAACCTAGGATTTGAATTTGTTTGGAATTTTATGTAGAATAAGACAAAATATGTAAAATCAGAAAGAAAGCTGGAAACAAATTTTTTTTTTGCCTTAACTACAAAAAAGATCAATTTTTATTCATATTTCTGGATTTTATCAATCAGCCTCCTGAATTTTAAATAGCACCTTGGGCCTGGTTTGAAAAATAATTTTAGTATTATTATATAATTTTAGAAGTGTAGCTTGACTGCGTAGCATGGCAGAAATCTAGGCGATAAATCTACTTATGTTGTCAACTTGGCTAAATGGGGACATATGACCGTGCTCGTCCTGCCCAGGCCGAGAGCCTCTGATATGTCATAGTGTGGACTACTCAGCTCTTAATGCCAGCAGGGGCTTATCTGCACTCTTAATTCTGCCTTGCTCTTAACACAACCAGCTGTTGAGTCTGTCTTGGCATGTTTGTGACTAAACTAACACTGAAGACTGAAACTTTCTTTTAGAATTGGCTGGGTTTTTTTTTTGTAACTTGTATTTGGTAATGGATACTGCATCTGTGCTGTGTAGTGGTTGATTCGACTCTTACAGTTACATATTTGTGGTTATATATGTTTGATTGATGTCAAATATGGGAAGGTTTTATTATTCAGTGGTGGGTTTCAGCTTCTAATGGACCCATTAAGACTGGAAGGATAATGTGGTAGTTAACTGAAACAGGATCTGCTCTGAATGAAAGTTTCAGGACTCATTCATGGTATTCGGACACTACTGTTATCTCATAATTTAGGTTACATCTCTATTACAGAACGTTATGCTTTATTTTAATTCTTGTGTGTGCCTTTTTGTCTTCTTTCATGTTCCATGTTTTTCATCTTGACCTCCAACAAATCCAGAGCTGTAGAAACCTCAGTGATTGATTCAGTCTCAGAGCTCTTAAGTGAGCCCTGTTGAAGCAAAGTGACGCATGTCCTGTTGTCATAGAGTGAAGGCGTGTTCAACCTGAAGTCATCTGGTTTTGTTATGGCTGCATCGAACTCTGCACACAGCCTGACCTTCCTGTTGTATTCATATTGGAGTAAGAGTGGTGGGTCATCTTCAACGCCCTTAATCCTATCAGAAGCCTTAGCTAAAACCTATTGTATTTTTCCATTTATTTATTGAGTTGTTTGGTGCTAGCTGCCTTTTATTGGACAGTAATTTGACAGGAAAAAGGGTGGAGAGAGAAGGAGAAGATGTGCAGCGAACAGCATGTTATCAGATGCTGCTCAGTCCCATCGCAATAAGCAATAAATCAGTTATTTGCATGATCAATTAAAATGAGCTCAATAATTTTCATTTGTGAGATTTTTTTGTTTGTTTTTTCTCTAGTCTCTTTCTACCTAAGACTGGATGATTAGAAGCTTCTGTCTGCTTCATTGGTCTCATCTTCCTCTGTTTTTATTAGTTGTTTTTGTCTATTTATTTTGGTTATTTCAGTTCCAGTGTTAAATGTACTTTAGAAATCAATGTTTCCTGACCTTTGAGAGGTTGTACTTGCATAATTATTACCTGAAAATTGGCTCAAAACAACAATATTATTTGTTTATTGCAATACCTTGTGTGACAGTTTATTGTGCAACAACATTTATTGTGGCGGGCTTAATGTCCTCAGTTAATGTACAGGTGACACATCAATTATTCCCTCCATGTTTTTATGCATGCTGTTTAGTTTCAGGATTCAGCTCAATTAGACAAAGCAGAACAGTTTTCATATCGGAGTGAGTAGGAAAATGAATAGCAGCAGGTCTAAATATGAGTGTGAATGAAGAAAATTAAAGAGCATTGTCTCGTAATGCATGAATTTATGCAGAAAAAGTGCATGAGGGAATATGAACTTAACCTGCAAATTATTAGTTTCAATTAAATCTATTTGTTTCTCTATAAGCAAAATCTTTGCTGCTGCTCAGTGGTTTGGAGTTTAGATTGATGTGAATGTGTTTTATTTAAAGTAAAGTTGTTTTAATTTTCACAATTTTTAATTTGTGAAAACACTTTGAAACTTTGAAACAAAACCTGCAAAAACAAAGCAGAATTAATTAATAATTAATATTTAAATTCATATAAATAGCAAGAAAACAAGGCCTAGATTGAAAAATGCAGGTGAAAGCATATGCTTTTCATCCCTTCACTTTTTATACACTGTCAAAATCAAAACAGCAACATCTTTCCTGCATATTTTTCTAAAACAAAATCTCCAATGATATTTGGAGTCTGTAGACAAACACATGAAAGGAAAATAATTAGATTTAATTGTAATAATTGTATCTTTTTTGACTAGTTCTCAGCATCACATCTTTTTTTTTTTTTAGTTGTAGTTATCTCTAGCGTTTCCTGGTCCATTCTCGGTGTGTGCCAGCGTAAATGCTGATCAAATTTCAACCTTGTGAGAACATCTTCACAGCATTAGACCTAATGGACATCACCTCTCCTCTTCAGCCTTCTCCTTCTTCCGCCCATAAATCTTCTGTGTGCTCTCTCCCTCTCTTCTTCCATCCTCCTCTCCTCCTCTTTCCTCATTGGTTCCCATCGTTGTAGAGCAACATTGTCTTCTGCCACCATGATGCAGTCTTGCCTCTGACCGTCGCCTGAGAAGTCCCGCCTGCAGAAACAATGGGCTGGATTGTCTCAAATTGTCAAGACAGCAGGGGTCAGAGTGTCACTGGCGCTGAGAACATTTCCCACAATGCTGAACAAATGTAGTGTACATGATGGTCTGGAACTGAACTATAGGGATTTATACAAACACAGATATGTGTAATTTTACTGTTGGTGGGGTTTTTTGGTTTTATTTCTTTGTAGCTTCTATTGGCAACATAAAGATGGATTTGTGAATAACAAACTTGTGTTGCGCAGCATTTAGCTGCGGTAAATTCCTGACTGCGAGCCCCAGCATCAGAAGAAGATTATAGTGCACGCCATGCTCTTCTGCGGTGATGGCTGTGTTTTGAATGCCCTCTAGATTTGGGCCAGGCTTTGATGAGTCAGCCTCCCTGTGATCTCTTGTCACAGTCTCATCTGTCGTGGACGTTATAATCAGGAAAATCCTAGAGGCTAGAGTGCAGACAGGTGTGCGTCCATGCAAGGATAGATAAGGAAGTATTTGTGTCATTTTTCATCCCTGCATGCAAAGTGGAGCTGCTGTTGTTGAGGAACTCGGAGGTCAATCTGACGTTAAAAAGCTGGAGAGAAACACAACGCCTGTCGCAGTCATTTATCATTCACTTGGGAAATTGAATGATAAATGGATGTCTCTTTGGATGTTTTTTATTTTGTTGTAGCAGCGCCAATTAAGGTTTTCCTGATCAATATTTTCTTTAGTTCTGACTCACCGATACTCATTTTGACAAAAATATGTTTGTACTCTGAGTGAAAGAGTCGAACTAAACTTGATAATTAATGCATTTAGTAGCTGATGCCAACAAAAAATAAATGATTAAAAAAATTATCCATAGATGAGACACGGTGGCGACTTTGATCCAAAATGGCCGACTTCCTGTTGGGTTTGGGCCATGGCTCAAACAGACTCTTAACAAGATACAAATGTGTACCAAGTTGATAATGAAAGAAATCTACCTGGATTTCTTTCATTATTCTTATGTAAAAGCAGATGCTGCTGCAAGATGCGTTTATAGATTGAAAACGGTGGAAATCCTTTCTTTTGATACATTTAATTAGTAGAAAGCCTAAACCATCTGATGTTATTTATTAATTACTTGATTCTGTCGACTAAAGATAATTGTCTTATTCCGATCTTTGGCTGATGGATTGGTTCAGCTCTGGTATTGACGTGTTTAACCTCTGCTAATTGCCGCTTATTGTTAAAGGGTGGGGGTTATAATTGTTATGTATTTTCCAGACATTTTATAGCACAGAACAACCGTTACCTTCAGTTGTTCTGAAAATGCTGTAAATCAAAAAAATGACTTAAAAGAAATGTAACTTCACATCACGGACATATTTGACACCTTGAAATTAGCCTCTGTCTCTTTAAGAAACTCTTACCGACACATCTCAACCGTTTTTAGTGTTGTAGTTTGTATGATTCGCTCAGCAGTTCCAACAGGTGTTTGCTAATTGGTGCTGCTGCTAGTCTGGAGGAGCTGAGTGGTGGAGGGGTGCTCCTATAAGGCTGTGGACTGAAGCTCCAAGGCAGAGCTTTGGGTAAATAAACGGTGAGCAAGCGTCTAGGCACACCTAAGTGGTTGCCATGGAGATTGAAGGATTTATCAAAGTTGCATGAATGAGTCAAAGCAACATTCTAGGTATGTTTATGGTGAAGGAATAACATCATAAAGTGACATAAAGTTCAAAAGCTTAATTTTGCATGATGTCCAATCGACTAATAACTCTATTTAGGAAGTAAAGTTTATTTATGAAGCACTTTTCAGAGAAACAGAAGTCACAAAGTGCTGTGCAACATGAATCACAGTTAGCTTGGCAGGAAGAAGGGTAGAGGACATGCAGTAAAGGAGCCAGGAATCGAACCTGGGGCTGCGATGTCGAGGTCTGAAGACTCTGTTTATTGTTCACTTCCTCTACCACTGATACACCAATCCCATTTAAATCATACAAAATATAAAAAGCACAATAAAATCATGTCATAAAAGTCTAGAAGAACAAAGCGCTTCTTGTTTGGTTTTTAAAAAATGCTGCAGAGTCAGTAAAACGAAGCTGCAGTGGCAAACTCTCCCACAACTTTAGAAATGAAACATGCAGCTCCCAAAGACAATAAAACAAAATTGGAGGTATCTTTTGAAATAAATGCTCCTTCGTTCTTCGTTCTTCGTTTGTTTTTAATTGGCACTGCATTCCAAGTCTTTGACAACAGAGAAATGTTTATTGGTGTTAAAATGTTTATTGGCGTAACGAGTGGAATCCGGTGGTGTGACGTTTACAAAGTTTTTTTTCCTCCATCTGATAGTGTGGATTGTGTAAAATGTCTCTATTTCTTGCTTTCCTTGCCCACTGTGTCTTTCTTGAGTGCTTGTGAAATAAGACTGTTATTCTTCACAAATTTCTGCATGTTGTGTTGTTGTTGAAACCAGTAGATGGTGGGAAGTAGCTGAAGATCATGCATAACAGATTACTTTTTGTCTTTTCTTTCCACATCACATATGTTTCCATGTATATCTTACATTCTGTCTCCTCTTGTTCTCTCATAAGAGCGCACTATAGAGTTTTGCCACACCTTAGTTTTCAATTAGCTGTACTGTCGTTTGGTCTGTCCACATTCCTCAGAGGTTTTGTACGCAACCAGGTGTGGCTTCTGTTACGGGTGACACCGTGCTTCTTACGTTTCCTGTTGCTTTTGTAGTCACATTTCCCATTATCCTGCTTCTTGGGAAAAGCTACGTCCGCTTTGGACAAACCAGTTGAGATGTTTTGTGCGTTTTGTACTTTCAGCAGCCTCTCTTGTCAACACTCCAGAGCGATAAATCCCCTTCCTCATACTTAGCTTTGTGTTGTAGTATTGTGTACAACATGGCAATGTTTTGAGAATGGGAAGTTTTTATGCTGTAAATGGAAGTGGCAGTGAGTTGACATTTGCTACAGTTTCGGTTTGTCTGGTTCAGCATAGAAAGTTGAAAAATGTTGCTACTCAAAGGTCAACTCACTTTAGTAATTTACTTATTATTTACACATGAGTTTTGCTGTAAAAATGGTGAGTTTTGTATTGTTCATAGCTGATAGTATAATTTTATTTTTCTGTAAACTAACCTCCACACCTCACACACTGATTTGTTGTTATTTTTTACAGGTAATTAAAAAAGTTAATTTCTTATATCCAGTCTGCTCCATATCTTGAAAAGGATCTGACAAAAACCTGTTTGTGTCTCCACAGAGGGAATTCCTCAGGTGTACTACTTTGGCCCATGCGGGAAATACAATGCCATGGTTCTGGAGCTGCTCGGGCCCAGTTTAGAGGATTTGTTTGACCTGTGCGACCGCACCTTTTCCCTCAAGACTGTCCTCATGATAGCCATACAGCTGGTAAGACCTGAGCGAGAACAGTCCTGTAGACTGGGTTTGATCGGGGACTGAAATCACAACATTTGTTACATTTTCAGCTGGTGCGGTTCGCTTTCACACTGCAATACGTCAAACAAACCAAACCAATTGAAAAACCTGTTCCCCCACTTGCCTGTGGGCGCGCTTCACCAAGAACCACTGAAGAAACAACATCAAAATCTCTGAAGAAAACGTTGAGCAAAACTTTCTTCTTAACAAAATGTAAAGAAATGGAATGGTGTCATATTTTAGGGGTTGTAGGATTTCTTTTTTGTTTTTGGAAAAAGACCATGAGCCATTTCTCCCGCTAGCGCTAGACTTGCCTGTTGACCCAGAATGCCTTGCGATGTAGTCCACTTCCTGCTTTTTGAGCAATCTCTGGTTTTCTTGGCATCCCACATGCATTCAAAATGCGCCAGAGTTCATTTAAACCGAACTCAGATCGAGGTTTTTAGGTGGACCAGAGTTCGCTTTGTTTTTTTCCCCAGAGTCCGATTACTCGTTCACACCTCCCCAAACAAAGTGGACGTTTTTCTAGACAAACAAAATAGTTTGATTTAAGTGGACTAAACGTGACTGTAAGTTGATGTTGTGATTTCAGATTAACAATCTTTTAACACTGCTTCTCTTGTATAAAAAATAAAAATCATTTGTGATTAAAACATAAAATAATGAAAAACTTAATCGATAACAGCTTACCATAAATTCATTCAACATGATTAATATATTTAAAATGTTTTACTTATTTATTAGGATAATGGTTGAAGTTCAGTTTTAATGTAAGGACATTGTCTCAGAACATCAGAATTACACAATGAAATAAAAATACAGAAATATCATGGTTTACACAAACATCAAGCAGGTTGCTGACCTGAAATTTGATCATTTTCACAAGAAGGGTAAAGCAGAAAAGGTTATTGTTAAAGAAGATGAAAGTTCAGAGAGTTGTATTCCAGCACATTAATGGAAAGTTGAGTGGAAGGGAAAAGTGTGGCAGAAAGCAATATCGAAGCAGCAGGGATTACTGAAGCAACGGGGCATGGCTTACAACTCACTATTGTCCTGTGCAGTATGCATAATATATCGCAGGGAATTTTCTGAAAATCTCCCTATGAAAAAAGCCCAGCCTGTTTCTTTATCTCTCTGTGCTTTCTACCACATCACCGTCACATGAATTGCTCAGACCTGTTTTACTCCGTTACGTTTCATCGTGGTTGCAGGTTTACAGCTGCACAATGTTGCACGGTTATTGCAGAATCACTGTACGCAATAAGCATATTGTGAAAATCCTACTGGACTGCAATAAACGTTCCATAATTATTTAAGTGCCATAAATTCAGGTTTTTGATGTCTGTAACATATTTGTCTTACATGCAGCATAAAAAGGTTTTAGATTGTAAAAAAAAAGTAGGAAACTACAAATCTGTCTCTTCAGTGTCAAAACAGCAGTACTAACACACACACACTCACGCACACGCGCACACACACATGACCCAATAATGCAGACGAGCTATTAAAGCAACCTGGTCTTAACACTTTAGCAGAGCCACAGGCTGATCGTCTTCATGCTACATTGCATTGATGCAGTAAGTCATGCAAATGGAGCCATGACCACATATTCCTTGCAGATACTTCACCCTGCATGAACATATTTATCAGTATTTCGACGTTTTTCTATATTATAAACACTTATTTTAATGATTTTACGCAACATTTAGATTTTCTAAGAAACTAATGTGTGAGTTTTCATGTGCTGCATGCCATATTTATCAAAATTAATTGGAAATAAAACTTTAAATTGTAGTTGAACCTCTAAGCTTTACTTTTTAAAACTGAGTGAGGGCTTACATTTTCAATCCTATTAAATCTTTAAAATCTTTTGTTATGTTCAGGAGATCCTGAAATAATCATGTGCAACAGCACACCTTTTATCTTCTTGAATGTACACAAATAGCTGTGGACTTGTTGTTCCAGTGCGTAAACACCACTCATTCATCATTTACCAGACTGCAGTTACCTTAATGGATGTTAAAGTGCAACAGACAATATGATGAAATATTTAGTATATTTATTCAGCTATAACCTGCCAGGACAAGTGCCAAGTGCTGAGGACAATATAAATTAAATGGATAAGTGGATTTCACTTATAAAATTGGACTTTGAGTCTAATCCAATAGAGGAGATTCTGATGATTCGCAGTTTGTTTGAGGTGAAACCTAAAATGCTGTTAAAGTTTGTCCTTACAAGTCTCAGGAATTACCCTGTTTTACTTACATTTTTGGTTTACTCTGTAAAATTTATAGTGCTCATTGAAATGTTGTGAATACAATATTTGTATATTAATTTGCTTAACATTTAAAAATCTGGTTTTATATTTTTGCTTTATCGTGTTACACCTGCCTTTGTTGCTGTGAGTTGGTTGTGACAACACAATGAACAAAAACCAAACGAGTTAAAACTCCTGAAGGCTGCTTGTTTCGAAACTGGCTGAAATCCAGAGGCTGATTTTCCGTGCCGATTTCCTTGACTAGATAACGCGGATGGAGTACGTGCACACCAAGAGTCTGATCTACAGAGATGTGAAGCCCGAGAACTTCCTCGTCGGGAGGCCCGGAAGCAAGAGGCAGCACACCATCCACATCATCGACTTTGGTCTGGCCAAAGAGTATATAGACCCCGAGACCAAAAAACACATCCCCTACCGGGAGCACAAGAGTCTGACAGGGACAGCGCGCTACATGAGCATCAACACACACCTGGGAAAAGGTAAGCCTCCTTAAATAAACTACAGCTTAATAAAAAAATAAAATATTTAATGTGGTTTGTTTTGTTTTTGTTCTAGAGCAAAGCAGAAGAGATGATTTAGAGGCTCTGGGCCACATGTTTATGTACTTCCTCCGAGGTAGCCTTCCTTGGCAGGGCCTGAAGGTAAAGAATCGTGAAATTTTGCTTAAATTATGCAACCAAAATTGGCATCAGAAGGTCAAATGTTTACAATAAACATCGATTGGAAATCCTGATTTAGTTTGAGTTCTCATCCAGGCACCACTGCTAGTTTTAATTCACAATCAGAACATTTTCTACATTGTACATTTTTCAATTATGTGATGTTTTGTAATTAAAAAAAAAAGAAAATCAAAGTGATATTGAATATTGACTTTTATGTTAATTTTAAAATAGATTGAGGAAAATTCTTTTATCTTTTACTATGTTGTTAAAAGATAGTCTTGAATTAAAAAACAAGAGCAATTTCTACATCGTTATATTTAAATTGCAATGAGGATTTTCTTTAAAACCATATATATATATATATATATATATATATATATATATATATATATATATATATATATATATTGAGAAAAACCTTTCAGATTTTCAGCAATTATTTAGATCCCAATAAATGCAGGTAAATATTTACTCTGTAAAACAGATGAAAAGGTTTGGTTTTTAATTAACAAACGAACTCAAAACTACCTACATATTAAATTTATAAATTCAATATTTCTCTGATTAATTTCCCTTTTTTTCATATGAGCAGAAAATCACTACCTTATTCTTAGTAAATTCCTCGGAGCTCAGATAAAAAGCTGCTGAAACATCACAGGAACAGTTAAAAAAAACAAATACTGATGCTCTCTAAAGATAGACCCAACAATCTCCTCGCTGCAGACTTAAATGATAAAACATTTCCTCTAAATGTTTGAATTGAATATTGTTGGCAGAGCTGGTCTGAACCATTGCAATCTCCACAGGTTGATTCTTTACCCCCCCACAGATTCATGACTCATCTAATTTTTTGTTGCATAATCACACACAAACTTCCCCGCTTGATGTATGCTTTAATCGCTAAAAGAGCCTCAGGCGCCGGGAAGGGCCAGGAACAGAAGCGCCTCAGCAGCAGGTTCTAGCAGGCGGCAGACATGCTTTGCTTTCTGAAGGCATCGGTATCAAAGAATGGCGGAGAAGAAAAGACATGTGAACAGTTGCTGTGTGGGTGGGAGTTCTTGGTGGATGAATGTGAGGGATGTAGTGTGGGGGACGTCGCTTGGCTCAGGCCAGAACAATCCTCTGCTGTTTGAAGATTCAGACGTAATGGAAATGAAGCGACTCGATTCCTGACACTGAGAGTTCCTACAGCTGGGAATGTCTGAGGTTTACAGGGCAGAGCAACGGGAACGATACAGATTTATACTTAAATACATCCTTCCACCAGCTGTCTGCTCATCCATCCATCTATCCATCCATCCATCCGTCCGTCTGTTCATCCATCCTGTGTTTATCCTTACATTTAATATTCCATCCATCCATCTATCCAACCGTTTGTTCGAACATCTGTTTATCCTTACATTTAATTTTCTGCCCGTCCATCCAACCATCAGTCTGCTTTTTCATCCATCCATTCATCCATCCATCCATCCATCCATCCATCCATCCATCCATTCATATGCTTGTCCATCTGTCCGACTGTTTAGCCATCTATCAATCTGCTTGTTCATCACATCCATCCATCCATCCATTCATTCATTCATTCATTCATTCATTCATTCATTCATCCATCCATCCATCCATTCTTCCTTGTGTTTAAACTTCCATTCGTCTATCAGTCTGATAAAGCCTCTGACTATTTATCCCATCCATCCACTCACATGTTGGCTTTATGCTTTATTTGTCCATTTATTCTTTTATTCATCCTTTTTCCATCCATCCTCCTTTGGCTCTTCCTTGCATCCACCTGTTAATCCATCCATCTGTCATAATTCAGCCCATTTTTTTCATCCTCTCCATCCCTTCCTTCTCTTCACAGTTTACAGGTTTTGGATGTTAGAGTTGAATATAAAATGTTCCCTCTAGTATAAAGTATTAAATAATAAATTGAGTGTTGGAGAAGTATTTAATTATAGCTTTGTGTATTTTGAAATCACCACTGCTGGAAGTGGAACTGTTTCAGTGACGTATTAAGAAATCGTTTCTAAATCTAAAGTGCCGTGTCAGATTTATGCATACGAGGCTTAACTGCTATAAATATCGCTGGGAAAACCAGAGGAATTTTCATCAGCCATGAAGCCGAGAGGCCAGGATTAAACAAATTTGATCATCGTATCTGTTTATTTTTAAACCACACAGCTTCTTATGTTTAAGTTTTTATGGTTTAAATAATGAAATTAAAACTTCTCTTCACTCAAGGCTGACACTTTGAAGGAGCGATACCAGAAGATCGGAGACACCAAACGAGCAACCCCGATCGAAGTGCTTTGTGAGAGCTTCCCTGGTCAGTCGCAGCGCCCTGCATCTCACTCACCACTTCCTGTTTTGCTGCGTTCTGATTGGCTGCTGCTTTGTGTTTTGTAACAGAAGAGATGGCCACCTACCTGCGCTACGTGAGGAGGCTGGACTTCTTTGAGAAGCCAGATTATGATTACCTACGGAAGCTCTTTACCGATCTGTTCGACAGGAACGGCTACGTCTTCGACTACGAGTACGACTGGGTCGGCAAATCTCTTGTGAGTGCCTCATCTCCCCGCTTTCTGTCCCTCTGCCATCAGAGCAGAAGAAACAGCCTGGATTTGATTCCTGATGTATGTGTTCTGTTCCCGGCAGCCCACACCGATCGGCCCTATCCCCAGTGACACACCGCTGCCGCCCAGCAGCAGAGACAAAGCACAACAGCAGACCAAAAACCAGGTGAGACCCTCAGCTTCCAGCTCCTCATCCTGCCACCACCTGCTTGAATGGTCCTCATTCCACGCTGGATCACTTCTGTAGTGCGATTAAACAAGCAGCTTCCTGGAGAACAAGGCTGGGTTTGATTTGTTTTCAGAGTTCGTATCAGACAGAAAGAAATAAGATAACTAAATGCTGAAGTGGAAAAAATGTAGATATGCCCAGTCATGAGGGAATGAAAGCATCATTTTTGGCTTCCCATGCGGCGCCTTGCAGAAGTATTTATACCTCCTGAACCTTTCCATGATTTGTCAGGTCACAACCTCAGCGTTATGTGGATAAAACAAATTTACAGATCAAGAAGTTTTTTGTTTCTTTTCATCTTAAATGCAAAATGTTTATATTCTTTCTACAATATTGGTTTAATTATTGATCTGAGGTTATTTTAGCAAAAGACTTATTTTTTAAGTCAATCGATTAACAATCGATTATTAAATTAGTCGATGATTATTTCATTAATCGATTAATCACAATTAACCTTTTTAATTGTTTGAGCCCTAGAATCAGATAATTAGTTCATCTGCAGGACTGTGGAGAACCTGACTGCATGCAGGTGAGCTCATTTAGCCTTTGGATTCGGGTTTCAGGACTTCTCGGCCCTCCAGGCCTGGATGTGACACCCTGGATTAAACCATTCCTTTCGTAACTCCAGCTGCATCTTTAGGGATTATATTCTGCTAGAACGGTGAAGCTTCACCCCAGATTAAAGTCTTTTTCAGCCTCCAAGCTAAAAGGTAAAAAAATTTAATATTTGGCCTTGGCGAATCTCCCAAGATGTTCAAGTCACTTTTTTCATCAGTGGCTTTTTTTTCTTGGCAATTTTTCCATAGAGGCCAAGTTTGTAGAGTCCTGGACAGATTATCGTCTAGCTGAGCTGTGGATCTCTGTAGCTCCTCCAGAGTCACCATGAGCCTGTTGGTTTCTTCTCTTAGTGATTCTCTCTGTCTGGCCTGCCAACTTAGCTAGACAGCCGTACTTACTCTATGGGTGTCCAAACTTTTTGCAATGTGGGCCAATACTCAGTTTGAAAGTGAAATTTAGATTTAGTTTCTTTTTTATTTTTCAAGAATGTTTTCTTTTTATCTGTTCTAATGAAATGAATTAAGTCAGATTTCCATACAAAATGGAGCTGTAGGTTATTGCAGATATGAAACATAAAATCTAGCAACTTTGTCTTTTTTAAAAGAGACACAAAAAACTATGATTCCAATCTGTTTATTCCTAATATGTTTGAATTTTTCCTCTTTATTTAAAGCACCACCAATTGCTTTGTTTAACTCAGTTTACCACCAAAATCGTCATCATTGTCCTAATTATTATTAACCTGAAGTAAAACAAAAAAGTCATGATTAATAAAAGGGTGCTTCCATTTTTAAAAACATAACCACAAAAAGGCCACAAATAGTAGTAAGGGTTAGGGGCCAAAGTCGTCTCTACTTTCTGAGGTGGCTGAGGTCATTAAATATCTCCTGGACTTTGCTCAGGATGTTTTATGACTCTGTGGTTGCCAGTGCCATCCTTTATGCTGGTGGAGGACACCAACAGACTGGACAAACTGATCCGGAAGGCCAGTAATGTTGTTGGAGTGGAGCTGGACTCTCTGACAGTGGTGTCAGAAAGAAGGGTCCTGTCCAAGGTGCACGCCATCTTGGACAGCGAGTCTCATCCACTCCAAGACGTGCTGGCCGGACACAGGAGCACCTTCAGCCAGACACTCATTTTGCCAAATTGCACCACAGAGCGCCACAGAAAGTCATTCCTGCCTGTTAACATCAGGCTTTACAATGTCCAAGTCTGTGCTAATTGATTAAATTTTTTTCTGTGCTCATTTATAGGTTATTTATTGATTAATATAGTGCTTGTTATTTATTTATTTGTTTGTTTGTTTATTTGTTTATATCTAGACATTTTGAACTATTCACTCTGAGGTGTATATATATTTTACAAACTTTGTATTTTTCACCTAAGATGGAGTAGCTTTCAACAAATAAGCAATTTCCCTTTGGGAATCAATAAAGTATATTTAGTTCTATTCTTTATAGCCCACGTAGCGCACTTTGGACACCCCTTCCTTACAGACCAAGCATTGTTTTCTTCACTTCCTTTCTGCTGGTCCATCAGATAAAGTTTGTGGTTGTAATGGAATAAAATGTGGAAAAGTTCAGGTTGTGAATACTTTTTTCAGGCCTCCTTCCTCTCTAAGCAGCAGTCATTATTGCATGCATGAGTTGAAAATGCAAACTGCATTGTTCATACCAGTGATGACTAATAACATGCTTAGTGTGTGACAGTGTTTTTAAGTTAACATGCAATCTGAGCCTCTTATTTTTAATGCGTAGGCGAGGAATCATTTGTGAGATTTATTATATGCAAAACATCCATAAATGATGGCTGATTGTCATAAATAATGGTGCAGATAAGGTTGCTGTGCTTGTTGAGTCATCGTTTACCGCGGCGCTGTTGAGGAGCTCATTTCATTTTATGACTGACTTATTACAGTGGACTCTAGCTTCTCCCTCCCTTTTTTTAATTTTTTTTATTGCAGTTGGTTTATTGTGGTTGGCTTGGAAACAACGTGCCATCTTTTAACGCTGGCAAATTGCCTCCTACTGCACTGTGCACGTTGGCCATGACTCAAGATGTTACGCCTCTGTAGTAAATAGTTCTGATTAAAATTAAAATAAGTTTTCAGCTGGGATGAAATCACCTGAGAATATTGATTGCTGTCTTTTTGTTTTAATGGAAAATCAAGTTTGAGGCTGTTCTTTTTACCTCTGCATGAGTTTATTTGTATGCTTCAAATAAATTTTTGCTTCCCTTTACTCCTCTATTAACATAGTTTGTCTTAACAAGCCTGCTTCTGCTTGGGAAATGTCGTCTTTAATTTTACTTTTCTTTTTTTGTTGTTTTTTTTTTCCCCCATTTACTCCCCTTTCCTCCGTGTTACTCCCCCCACACCTGATCCCTCACATGGCCTCCTCCTCACCTCTGACCCCTCCCTTTATTCTCACCACTTCCTGTCTCAACCCTTTCTGCTTTGTATCAAGTCACCTGAGCCCAAAGGAAGTGAGTCTCAGCCCACCCCCGTGACCAATAAGGAGACTCTGGGGTCGCACCTCACAGCTGAGCGGCTGGGGGGCTCTGTTCAGGTACCGCTGCTGCTGCTCTGATGGCTAATGCATGAAATGCATGTAATTTTGTGACAGACTTTCCCCCCCGCTTCCCACTGAACCCACATCGCCTGCCTGCCTGCCTGTCTGCCTGCCTGCCTGCCGGTAGATGCGCTCTTTGTTGCTTGTGTTTTTCAATCGGACTCTTTGGACATCGCTGTGCTCTGCATGTTGCTGAATCAAAGCTCCCCTGCTTCTAGGCAGCTTGCAGCAAAAAGCCATGCAAATAGGACATCCGGTGATGTCCTAACCTCATGATGTGCAGGGGCATCTCGTTAAACCAGAATGTCACCTGAAGAGTCAGAATTATTGTATTGTCATTGTGGATGAAGAAAGCACTACGAAATTTTAAATATAGCAACTCTCAAAGACAAGTACAACGGTAGAATAAAAATAATAATAAATAAGTATATCTCAATAAATCTAAAAATATATTAGGAACACAGAATAACTGGGATATTAAGGAAAAATAAATAGATAAATGATCAGATTTTTGATGGATTAGCTGTGTCCAGGTTAGCAAAAGCAACAGTTTGTTCTTGACTTTATTGACCTAAAACTAATAAAGTAACTTGTATCAGTAGCAGGAATATATCCTCCCAGAAAATAATCAATTATCGTATCGTTTATTATTTATCGTGATAAGAATTTGGATTTATCTTCACAATAAATTCCACGTAATGATGTTTAGTCTTTCCTTCATTTCACCTTTGAGATCTGGATTTTATTCCCAAAGCAGAAATCTACAACACAAAGAAGACATATGCACAAGTTTAAAACTAGATACAAAACAATATAAAAGCAATGACACTGATTAATAGAATCAGGTTGCATGTTTTTAAGAATCGCTTTAAAAAAACCAAATGAAATAATACACTTTTAGATCAGACTGGAGCAAAAACCTTTCATATTGTTGTTTTCTCCATTATTTTTTCAATGAAAATATCACAAAATTTGAATGTGTGCGCAGTGTAGTGATACAAACACGTCTTTATGTGAATAGTGTCCTAAAGAAGCATATTACAAAAGAAGTCAAGTCAAAGTTTATTTATTTAGCACAGTTAAAACAACCTCAGCTGACCAGAGTGCTTCACAACATCACAGATAAACAATAAAACAGAAAATAAAACAAAATTTAGTGAAAATAATAAGACAATAATCAAATTGGAAGAAAATACCAAAAACTAATATAAATAAAAACCAAAACAATACTGCAGCAATTTTCTTTGCTAAAGAAATTGGGAGAATAGATATGTTTTCAGTCTGGACTTAGGATTGTCATGCAGTCACGTCTTAAAAATGAGGAATAAACAGCTCTTATCACATTTACTGTTATCATAACAGAACCACAAAATGTTACGACAAAACTTTAGGTCCAAAACGCCAACCTCTGTCGACACCTGCTAAAAAGTAATTGTTAGCCATTTGGAGGTGTTGCATTTTAATGGAAAGCTTAGTGGAAGGAAAAAGTGTGGTGGATGACATCACACAAGCAATAGAGATAACGCAGAGGGTCCAGATTCTGTAATTCACTACTAATTACATGTGACCAAAGACAGAGCTATGCATTCAGAAATACTTTGATCCCACAAGAAATATGCATTCATAATTACATGTAAACATATTTTAGTGTTTCTCTTCAAGAGGAATGTACCTGCTGGCGCTAATAAAGTTTAATTACCTTCTCTTAGACGTATTGAGCGTATGTAATGTACAGTAGGGTGGCATTTCTGAATAAAAATATATTATTTAGTTAAAAACAATAACTGTACTCTGCAGTAGTTAAGTTTTTACTGAATTTTCATCAGCTCTCATCAAAATTATTACATACACTGGAATAAATGCACGAAAATGTTAAAACTCTGTGTAATGAGTTTCACTTTTTGAATTCAGTTACTAAGATAAATTTATGATATTCGAATTTATGGAGATGCACCTGATGAAATTAACTTCATCACTAAAAAAGCATCTCAAAACTGAAACTCATTAAGCAGATGATTAATTTCATTTTGTGTAAATTTTTCTTATAAGTGACAAAAAAAGAACAACTGTCTGAAACATTGAAGTACCTTTGCTGTCCAAACATGGACATTAATCCATAATTTACATCCCATTGTGTTTTTCCCAGAAGTCCCAAGTCTCCACTGTTGAAGTGGGACAAATACGCCACCTAGTGTTGCTTAGTAGAGCTGCAGGTTTTATCAGTGTTTGTCTTCACATGCAGAGCCAAACAGGTAGATCTTGTTCTTCCTCTCTTTCATTCCAGCTCCGTTTCTAAAGCAGATCAGGTGACGGCTCTGACACCTGCACCATTCTGATTGGTTTTAAATGAAGCCTTCATTCGTGGAAAGCACTAATCTGTTGAACACAAAGGAAAGAGGAATTAGCTACTTTTTACTGTAGAGTTTCTCTTTGGAGAGGATGAACAGGAAGAATATGAACCAGCTTTCATTTTTAGTTTGTAATGTTGCTTTAGCGCTTCAGTCCAGTTTAGACGGTCCTTATCTGACCGTGTCCATGACTCCAGCTGCCTAATGTGATTTAATGATGATCTTCCAGTCGTCTGTGTTTGAGAAGTCTGATATCAATTTTTATTTTTTTGAAATGCTGCAGGTGATGAGCTCAACGAACGGCGAGTTGAACACGGACGACCCGACGGCCGGACACTCCAACGCTCCCATCACTGCTCCCACTGAGGTTGACGTGGTTGACGAAACCAAGTATGAAAAAAAATAAAATGAAATTATTGCCAATACTTCTGATCCTTTTGCCATTCGATCATAGGTTGCAGCTCTTAGTCAATTGTGTCAAACTCATTTTCTTATTGGGCCAGAAAAAATTGATAAAACCAATTAAACTGTTGAAATATCAATAGACGGCTCCTCCTCCAGGAGTTTGAGTGTTTTAGGATTTTTTTGCACTTAAAATTACAGATTTTTGTGGTGCCAATTTGTTGGAAATTTTTACAATATTTTCGCTAATGTATGATGCTAAATATGACTTTTTATTACTCACTGTATCAATTATAAAATATAACTTGACATCAGAAGACTGAGGCAGCAGTCATGTAAACTCAACATATTTTTTGAGTTTTGTTGATTTTGTGTGAATTTTGCAGATTCGTGAAAAACTGGAAGGACTTATTGATGTAATTTGGAGGTTAGAGGGCCACATATAAAGCTACGGCGGGCCAGATTTGGCCTGTGGGCCTTGAGTTTGACACGTGCTTGAGTTAATCTCTACATTATTTTTGCTTGACACTGGTCTATGTTGTCATAGCAACAGTCTGACAACAACTCCACTAATGTAACAGTATTTGACACCATAAAACATGTAAATATGTCCTTCACAGAGAACAGAACTCTCGGTTCGTTACAGTTTTATGTTTTATTTTGCCATCACTGGTAATTGATCGTCTGAACATCAGCGGTGGTTTATTAGCCATTTTATTTTCCTGCAGCACATCTACTTGTTAAGCTGGTCAAAGTCAAGACATTGTTTTTGAGTTCTTGTTTACATTTAGTATTAAAGCACTTTGTCCCTTTTTCTCTTATACGTCACTTTATGATTTTGCGTGTTATGTTGACAACTTTACAGCTAGAACCACGGTAGTCAATAACTGTGAGCAACTTGTCTGTAGAGAACCCGGTTGCCAACATGTTAGTGTGTTAAAATTTGAACTGGAGATGATCAAATGCAGTCCATACTTGTTTAAAGCTGTGAAATGGTCCGTTAGCTAATACAGGATGCTAACTGCAGAGATCCTGTTTGTCTAAATGTAATTGTTTTCCTGCAGGTGCTGTTGTTTCTTCAAAAGGAGAAAGAGGAAAGCTCTCCAGAGGCACAAGTGAAGGAAGAGGATGGAGGCAACTTGAAACATTGTGGTCACTGTCAAGTTTTAAATGGAAGCAACTACACAAAAAGGCCCCGCCCCCTTCATCCCTGCTCATCCTCCCCTCCCAGCCACCACCATGTACCTACTTCCTTCGCGCTCCCTCTCTCTTTTTCTCTCTCTCTCTCGTTCTCGGCGCTCCCCACAGCTCCCGCCGAGTTGAAGGAATGTCGCAGTCCTACTGACTCCACAAGAGACTTTTGATTCTTTTACAGACTAATTCTAAGCGTACCTGCATTACAACTGGGAGCTCGAGGAGAATCGTATAAAAGCTGTAACAATGAAACTCGAATACAGTGGCGTGAATTTAAAAAAGAAAAAAAAAAGATGCTGTTTGAAGCAGTTGTTGTATTCTAGATTCCATGCAGAACGTTTGGATCAGCTGTCGATCAGGGGAAACTATTCAGGTGGTTCAAGTGAAAGAAATCTGCTCCGTAGGAATTAAACTTTCTTTTTTTTATCCTTTTTTTTTTCGGTGTGTATTTTGGGATCAAGGTGAAAGGTGAACTATGCTGATGTTCAATCTGAGAGACAAAGGAAACATTTCATCTTTAATACTGAGTCTGATTTTATGTACTTTTCTTTTTTTCTTTTGTTGTTTTGTAAGTTAATCCTCAGTTTTCAGACTCAAACCCTGCATTCAGCTCTTCTTTTCATGACGTAGTTTTCTGAAGTTCAGTTCTTTCCTCTCGTCCTTCATCGTGGTCTTTGTAGCACAGTCACTGGCCTCAGGTACTGTGGAAGAAAGAGCGAAAGCAGATACTAAGCTCTCATTTTTATTGCACTTTTGGGAAAGAAAACAATTACAGCGAAAAAACTTTAGGCTTTAAATTAAAAGTCAAGACTGATCTAGGATGATTATCTCTATGCTCATGACTTAGAAAGAAAAAGATGTTTTGATTTCTTGTTTTGTTTGTTTTACATCCAAATAATTTACCAGAAAATTGTAGGTTGTGCCTTTTTTAAGTAAAATGTTTAAAGCTCAAGTGAGTGTCCCACAGTGAAATTTTATCTAATCTGACCCAAATGCTCGGTGGATTAATGTCCGTGCTCGTGTGTTTGGGAGGGAGCACACTGGCGACCGCTAATCCGGAAGTTCTTGTAAGCAAATCTGTGAAATGAATGAAACTGGTGCATCCCTGCAGGCCGCTTCAGAGGTTTACGACGGCAGAACAGCCAAACATGGCCGATGTTGTGAAATTTCATCTGGATAAGTGTGAAAGAGACAAGAAGCTCGGTGAGGTTTGTTAAAAGTCTCAGAATCCCGTTTCTGATCAAACGGATCAGTAAAACTCATGTTGTGGTTTCATGTACCTCATGTCACGTCTTCTTGTTTTCCACCAACATGTCTGACAAACTTTGAATCCCGTCACCTCCAGCGCATAGCCAGCTTTTGTTTGTCGTAAGAAGCATTTGAGTTAAGATTTTTGTTTTCATGTGTAAATTTTAATGAAAAAGGAAACATCTGAGCCCGTTTATGTTTGAGACCATGGACTGATTACTAGTTATGCACCAATCATTGATTTCTGCTGTTCTGTGAGGTCTGACCTGCCAATTTCAACTTTGACTGCTTCCTATGTTGCTTTTTCTTTCTCCTGAGGATTACTGAATTTAATAGAAAATTAAATATTTACAAGGTTCTTTCTGTTATATGCATCAAAGCATACATTTCTAACCATAATTTGATATGTATTTATTAGGGATTCAACTCAGAAAAAGGTTACATACTGTCGGTGGTAATAGATTGATAATGCATCATTCGAAACAATTCAGATTTTTTTCAGCATTTGAACTGATCAAGAGAAAATTGTCCAATTCCTAACCGATAGTTTGCACTACACCAGAAATTCACATGATGCATAAATGTCCCAAATTATAAAAATAAAATGGTACATAATAGTCAGAACCAAATTTTTGCCCCAAACATTTATTTTCTGTTCTAATAATCAGTCCGATTTACTTATTTTTTTCCCTATTATCCGTCCGTAATTACCCTTCCAGAACACGTTGACCAGTAGGTTATAGCATATAAACTCATTTTAAAAACCAACTAAACTGAACTTTGAGAACAGTTTCATACCTGCATGATTCACAAAAACCGTTTTGATCAAGATTATTTCAAACCTTGTCTGGTTTTCACACAATGTTGGCACCTTTTTTTTTAATTTTTTTTTTTTTATTAATTTTACGTTCACATATGAATCCAGCTGATTTTTTAGAGAGCAGATCATTTGTTCCTCTAAGCAGGTTTTAGAGGATTGATGAACAGAAGTGAGAAAGCAGCTGTGTAACCCCACAAAGTTCTTGGATGCCTATCATAGCCATGACTTAATTTAGACTTGCAGTATAAGGAAACTGCAGAGTTGTTCGTTTGCTGCTGTATATTAACCCAAGCGCATATCCAAATGTTCAGTTTATGGCAAGCCATTAGGGCCAAATGTTTTTTAGACATGTCTAATTAAGAAATTATGTTAAAATCACCTTGTGTTGATGAAAATTTTTCCAGATTTTATGCCTATAAGTGGGTTTTCAAGGCCACCTGAGCAGCAGAAAGAAAGGGGAAAACCTTTACCCAGTCATTCTTAAACAAGCCTTTAATATTTAAAAGCTGGACCTCCACCCACCGCCACTCAGGGGCCGTTCAAAACGCATTTTTGGTGGGGATCTGGTGACTACCCAACGTGATTTTATGCAATTTGTTTGGGAAACGGGTTGAAAAAAGAAAAACCATCACAGATTTTTGTCGCTAATGGCTTGCCATATAGGATTACTCTACACCGTTACATGTGGACCCGTTAACAGCAGGGAGCACTTGTTGGCTCATCAAAGTATTCCACTGAAAACTAGATTGGTTCTTGTGACCAGTAGGGAGCTCCAGCTTGTTATAATCCTCTGCGTTTATTATGTGATTTCTAATTGGGGGAGAAAGTTTCTGGAGATGCTCAGACCAGTGTTGAACTGTGCTTCTGCTCTACGTCTCTTGGTGTAACTATTTGCAACATGTATTTGTAAATATGACAACGACAGATCTCTAATTGTGAATAAAGGAAGTTTTATCACAGGAGTCAGTCATGGAGCAGTTTTTTCCTTGCTGGTTGCTCTTCAGTCTGCAGATCTACGTCGTCTACATCTACGCCACCTGGCTGATCGGTCGTCTCATCTGGCAAGTAGCAGATGAAAGTCGAGGTACTGTTAAAGCTGCAATATGTAACCTTTATAAAATATATTTTTGCATGTTTGAAGCTGCCACCATATTGTGACAGTTAAAGATAAAATGTAAAAAAAAAGCTCTTCTGCTTTCTCAACCAATCAGAGAGAGAAGGAGGGACTTAGCGCTGTCGTGAATCCTAGGCTAGCTAGCCTAGCCTAGCCACTGATGACGATAGATAAAAGATTTTTCTGTAATATTAGGTTGTTTCTCCGCCATTAGCACATTTAGCTATGAGTACATGAGGTTGATTGACAGCACTAAGACCCTCCTCCTGGCTCTGATTGGTTGTTTTTGGTCTGGAGCGGTGTATTTCTTCAGACGGCAATAATTTCTCAGGGAGGAGATGGAGGAGATAAATCATCCCACAAATTATCGGTCTCATAACTTACTGTCATGACATGGTGACAGTTATGTAAAAAATAAAAGTTCTTATATAAAAGTAATACTGCAGCTTTAAGTACCTCCTACTCTTTCTGACGCCTTCAGCACATCATCACAACAACATTCCTTTATCAAGCATTCAACATTTTTACCAGCATCTCCCTGAGAAGTAGCTTATGAGCTCAGAAGACTCAATTCCACCAGGTATTTGTTAATTGCTGCTGCTGCTAGTCGACAGGAGTTATGGAAAGCGCAGCTTGGAGACTGCAGCTTTGGAAGGAGCTTTGTTGAAAAGGTAGTACTCGGTTATATAGAACGTGATACAAGATGCAACAGATTTGGATGTTAACAGGTTTATTTGAAGACAGTGGCTGACACAGACAGATGACCAACCCTCTGGTTGTAGATCTCTTTGAATTGGGGGCCCTAGATGAGTGGTTTGCCCAGGACACCAAACAGGCTAGGACCGCAGTAACTGCATTTAAAAGAAGTCATTTGTTGAAATCCTGGATTGCCTATTTAATTGTTTTTACAGAGGAAATGTCAAGATGAGGTTTGTAAACTTGGTGGAAGACAGGCTGAGACGCAGAGACTGACAGCAGCTCAATGTTAGCTGTAGCGATGAGAAAAATGTTGGTAACGGTGAGGATGATCAAAAAGAAACAGGGGGAAAATAACAGTGAAACACAATGTAAATTTCTATCGCTGTTTCTTGACATGTAAAATGTCTGTGTTGCAGATAGTACATCGTTTACGGCCATACCACCCTGAACTCGTCTGATGTTGGAAGCTAAGCCGGGTTGGGCCTCGTCAGTACTTGGATGGGAGACCGGCTGGGAATGGTCCATGACCCCCAAAGTCCATATCCCGAACCCTGATCTCTAGGGGAAAAAAATAAGAAAGAGAGATCACAGGCCCTGTTGTCCTCCTCCTGTGCTTCTTGTTGTTGTTTTTCAAGACTAGAAACCCTTTGCAATAATACAAAAGTATTTGCTTTTGACTTAATAATGAAATTTGTAAAATCTAGTGAATAACCTGATATTTATTTTACCTGTACGGACTTTGGGAATCGCCCACCTGGGAATACCAGGTGCTGTAAGCTTTTACCACCACAAATCATTACTTGTGAAAGTACAAGTAACGACTTGTACTTTCACACTATTTTTGTTAACATAGCACGGATCAAGAACCTCTACATTTATTCATACCTCTGGTACATTTTACCTGTTATCATATTTCACAAAAGACGTTTTTGTGGGAGAGTCAGCAAACTTTCAATGCACAATCGGCCCTTTAAGAACATTCAGATTTTTGATATACCAAAATGAAAATAGGTTTGACACCCCTAGGCTGGATGTTTATTTTGTGATTTTTTAATAATACTTTCAAAGGATTGCCTGTAAAGTTTTAAGGGAATGCTGTCCTCTAGTGGATGGCTGGTTGAAGTACAGCGGACTACATAATGCTAAAAGATCAACTTTACAAATTTAATTATAAATTGGTGTTTAAATCAAGATGTTATGGAAATAATCTGTGAATATTAAAAAGGGCTGAAGTTTCGAAATAGTTGCTATTTTTAACAATGTATTCAATACTGATTTGGGAAGGATGAAATAACTTCCAGATTTGTGCTTTATACTTGTGAAAAAAGTTAGAAATAATGGAGAACTAGATACACCTTGATCTGAAAAATAGCACTTTGATAAATTTATATTGTTATTAATATTTCTATTCTTAGAAACCATCGCTTGAGAAAGTAGGTTACTTACTTGCTACCTAAAAATAATAAATACTGGTTCCATCAATGTAAGTTTCTGTAACAATCTCATTTTGTATTTATTGATAATTTCTGCCTTCTCCACTAGTATAACAAGAATACAACTGTTTAAAATCTTTATTGTGTTTATATAATATACACATAGGAAAATGAAGGCTATTTCTATTCTATATTAGACGGATAGTTTTGCCCTTCTTTTACTTGTTATTCAAGAATTATGTTGTCCGGCGGAAGACAATGATTTAGTATTATTTATTTATTTATTTATTTATTTATTTATTTATTTATTTATTTATTTATTTATTTATAGAAATTAAGTTTTGCTGTATCATCCATTATTTCGCATGGATTTAAAGTTACGCTTCTTCTCAGTGTTGTTGCTGTCTGAGGCAGAAAGCCTGACCTCTAGTGGATGAAACGCGGAGGTGTCGAGGTGTTGTGCGGTGGGGCTCATCACCGCGGATAGGCGGGACAAAAAGCAGAGCACTTGTTCGGAGGCTGCAGCAGGAGAATCGTTCAGTTTGATCAGGACTGACGCTTCAAACGGAGAAAAACGGCATTTTGACGCAAAAAAAGTGTGAGTAATACCGACTTTAAAACAAGACAATATGCTGAGAGTCTAATACCTCACCTAAACTGAGACGAAACTTTGGGCGGAAGGTGGGATTTTAACTGGAAAAAGGGAACGAACCCTGCTGACCGAGTATTCTCCTCTTCAGGTAAGACCAAAAAGTAGATAAAAACGATTATTATTGCTATTTCATTTTATGTTTTTAGACAGTCTTTTTTAAAATTAATCACATTAGATATAATGATGTTTTATGGGCTTTCTCAAACTATTTAACCACTTTAGCAATATTCCAACGGTCAGATTTGTTACTTGGACAGGTGGGTCGGTTAGCTAGGAGACATTTTTCAGCCAAACAAGTGGGTTTAAAAACGATATATATCAGAAATATGAAGGGATCAAAAAATAATCTGGGTAAATTTAAACAGAAATACAAGAAAAATGTGGATTATATCAACGTTACGTGGGAAAATGAAGAGGGGTCTGATTAGAAAATTAGTTCTCTCTGTCGTTTTAGTTGGGGATTAAAGCTAAACCGGACATTTATCATGTGGAGTAACGAGGAGAACTAGTTTTGATGTAATTTGACTGAATTTTTAAAACTGTACTATTGAATCTGATGCTGGAATGATTACTTAATACGCTTAAGTACCAGTTTACTGGTAACACCTGGCTAACATAGCATTTATTAAAGCTCCAAAAGGATTATGTACTAACGTTAATTATGCACTGTCTACTAATCATGTACTTTCTATTTATAGACCTGTTTTCATACACAATGAGGGAAACTCCGAATACTAAAAAATATAAAATAATCAAACCTAACCAAAGCTAATCATGAATAAAACAGAAATGTCTAGGTAAAGGTGACATGGGTTTGAAGGACTGAGGAAATGCAATCGTTTTAATAATTGGACATAAAGGTAGACATATTTTTAGATGCTCTTAAAAATTGTTAAAACTAGGATCACAAACACGTAAAAAGACAAAAAAATAATTAAATTGGACTTAAATCTACTTTAAATTTAAAATACTTGTGTAAATAATGTGAAATTCGTATTTTTTTCATACAATGAAAAAATAATGGTATGAGGCTTTTACTCATAATGGTAAATGCCTGAGATATTTGATTTGTTTCAGTTTACCTGCTGTTTTTACAGGTAAACTGTTGATCAATTTTTTTCTTCAATTACCTAATCAATCAACCAAGCAAATCTCTTCAGGATTGCTTTGTTCTAAGGCATTTTTGGTTTATATTTTAGCTGAGCGATGCTCATTAACTCAGGAAGTTCTAATTTTCGGAAGAGAAGGGTGTTCCTTAAACACACACCACAGGAATTTATACCATTTTGTTTTTCATTTTTCTGTCAGCTGTGATTATGTTTTGGTAGCTCAGGAGGTTTTGACAGTGCAGCGTTGTTTTGGGCTCGTGCTGGAAGTCTTGGCTGACTCCTTGGTGTGTGTCAGTGGGACCCTGCCTACATTTGTCTGTAGCCTAATTATTTTTGACTGCTGTGCAGCATGTGACTGTATAACTGGAATTCCTTTATCAGCGGCAGATGACAGAGTTTCTGTGTTTCCGTGGAGTTCAGGCTGGTGGGTGTCTGACCTGACCCATGACCGTTGTCCAAACTCACTGCTTTTTTCCTCAGAGCAACAAAACATGGAAGCCAGCTGTAAACAAATGCTTCTTCCATACTGTGACGCAAATACTTTAAATAATACTAAACCAATAGGTCAGTGGGTTTTGGTAATATTTATGACTGTACTAGTTCGATTCTCAACTAAAGACAAATGTTGCTAAATATAGCAAGAAAGTCGCTGAGTTGGCAACAGTGGGGTGACTACTGTTATCTGCAATCGTCAAACTTCTCCCACAGCAGAATAGAGCATGGCAGTGGCTGATTTTAGGTTTGTGGTGAGGTAGATCAGAGCATGTAAGTCGTGTAAGCATCAGCCAATAAACGATCTCCTAAAATTAAGGAATTTGGAGCTGATAAATCAGCCGGCTGATAAATCAGCTGGCTGATAAATCGGTGCACCCCTAAAACACACGGAAACTGATGTTCACTAACTGGGGTAAAACCAAAATAAAATTGCTTATGACAGTTTTAAAAGTTGAATTTCAATACCTCAAAAAGCTTTTTTTTTAAAAAGGAAATCACCTTTAACTGCTCTCTTCATCACACATTGTATATTATATATAATACATTTCGTTGTTGATCAGTCATGATAAATGCTGCCTCATGCTGCTGCACAATTTTGATAAATTAATGATTTAACAAACATGTAAAAGTAAGTCAGTTTTTTATCTCCTAAATAAGAAGTTGGTGACAGTGTTTTACAACTGGCCCTCACTACGTAGAAGTACAAAATCAATTTTGAGTTGGAGTACTTAGTTTAATAGGAACTTTAAGTCAAGGATGATTGCCTAGTAGAAGGTCTGAAATGATTTCCTGCCAGTTATCTACAATCACAGTGCCATGCAGGAAGTAAACTGGAGGACGCTCATGCAAGACAGCCTGCGGATCAATAATAAAAGTCACCTGACACCCATTCACCTGTCCTCTGCTCTGTGTCTCACCTCACCCCCCTCAGAAGCTGCACAAAGGAGCCCTTGTTTGATCCCTGGACATGCCCCAATTTTCTTTTTTTAAAAACTCTGAATCCATGGCAACGCTGTTCGTGTGACGAGCAGCCTTGACTTCTGGCCCTTCTGCTCCCGAAACAAAAGCTAAGAAGTTGTGCTGGGAGAGAGAGGAGCGCTGGGGGACTGAGGATGAATAAACGGCGGGGTGGGGCGCGTAATGGGAAGGTGTCTGGGATGGAGACTTTGAGGCGAAACCTCCTCTGCTGTGTGTCCCCACAACCTATAAAGAAGAAGAGTTATGAAGTGTGAACTGTGCCAGCGGCTGTTTGTCTGTCTCTGTGTCAGAACCTCTGAATGGACCGCTGTGTTGCTCCTGGGTTCCTTCACTGTTCTGCAGAAACCAGAATGTGAACAAAAATGTGTTTGGAGGTTTTTCTGTAAGTGCAGAGCAAAGCTATTCAGTTCATAAAGGAGGCACTTTGTACTGTCTTTGATATCAATATACTACAGTCATAATCAATAAATTCAAACATGCTTTCTGAAGAGGCTCATTTGTCACATTAAAATCAGCTGGTATTATGCATACCTTTGATTAAACTTTCTCTATTATAAGGTGCTTTTTATTGGTCTGGTGAATTTATATTTTTATTAGCTAAGTGGAAAATCATCATAATTAACACAAAACTGTGTAATTAATCTCATGTTTCACTTAATGATAAAGTTTCTGAAATTAAATGACTTTTCAGTAATATTCTTATCAATTGATTGGCTCTCTATTAGTTCTGAGAACATTTGATATTTCAGTCGGCTTAGTTAAATAGTAAACCATTTTTCAGCAGGAAAAATCATGGAAAACATTTTTTTCATTTAAAATGTCAGCCTGAAAGTGCTAAAATCATCACATCTCCACCACCGTGCTTGACAGCTGGCTTGATGTTTTTGTGCTGACAGGTTAACTTATAAACCAATAAAGTGCTAATACCATCTTAAAATAGACACAGAGTTTTGGTGCTGTCATCATTTAAAGAGAAAATTAATTTAACAACTTTGGATCAGCTGGGCCAGCTCAAATTTTTGACAAGAAATCATTTACTTAATTACTTAATTATTAATCAATAGCATGTCAATGGTATGTCCTAAGAACATAGACTAGAAGTGACCAATATGTGAATAAAAAATTCAAGATTGTCTGTCTATCACTGTTAAAAAGAATGAAAATGATTTTTTCTTTCCCTTCTTTTATGCGGGTGTCGGCTGAATGTCTGCGTGTTGTGCTATCAGTCAAATAAGATAAGAAATATTTTCAACTTGCAACCTTGGGCTTTGGGAGTATCTGCTGGGATTTTTTTTATCACTGATACTTTATCTATTCATTTAGCTACAGACAAAAATGAAATATGTGTTTCTAGAGACTCATAGATAGCAGAAAAAGGATACCAGTGGAAGGTTTTCTTTTTATTGGTCCTGATGTCCGTATGGTTTCCCAGTCATACGTGTTTCCTGCCCACTCCCTTTAGGGTTTTGCGCAGAAGAATGGGCATTGTTAAATTATATACACAGTGGCCTTGCATATTTCTGCAAGTTTGTAGCAGAAAACATTTTAGCTGCTTGATTGAATTTGAAACCTTCAAAATCTTTTTCACAGTGTGGGCTGAGCGATAGTTTTCTGCAGCCAGAAGAGACAGAAAGGAGAGGATTGTTGTTGTTCTGTTTCTGTCCTGGTACCAACATCTCCACTGCGTTCTGCCACTCAGCTGCTGCAGAGACTTCAGTCTAAACCTGCCGCTTTACTTCTTTCTAATAAAAGCAATCACATGGTTTAAAAAATGTGCTTTGCAAAGTGTTAAAACAGCTTGAATTTTTTCACATTTTGTCATAAATCTTGTTAAGATTTTTGTCAAAAGCAAGCATAATCATGATAATTAAGTTAATGAAGGAAATGGATTTTAAAGTCTGGGCTGCATGGTGGAGCAGTTAGTGGCAATTGCTGTCAAACAGGTGTCAAACTCCAGGCCTCAAGGGCCGCTGTCCTGCTGGATCTAGATGTGCCACAGGTACAAACCACTGGAATGAAATGGCTTAATTACCTCCTTCTTGTGTAGATCAGTTCTCCAGAGCCTTAATGACCTAATTATTCGATTCAGGTGTGGTGCAGCAGAGGCACATCCAAAAGTTGCAGTGCACCGGCCCTTGAGGACTGGAGTTTGATACCCCTGCTTTACAACAAGAAGTGTGTGTGTGCATTGTTGGTTGTTCCGTGAGTCAGAATTTATTTCAGTTTTGGCGGGGATTCTTGGTTAAATTTAGATCTGAACTTTGACTGGGCCAATCTAACACATAAATATACTTTGATTAAAGTCCTTTCATTGTTAGTTTGGGTTATTTTGAGTTGTTCAGCTGGTAGGTGAACATTTGCCCTCGTTGTAGGTCTTTAGCCTCTAATTTGTTTTCTACCACAGTCGCTCTGTATTGTCAGGTATTTTCCCAGCCGCTCTGACCAACGTCTTTGTCCTGCTGTAGTAAAACACACCACAGAGTAATACAGCCACTGCTGTGTCTCTTGTAAGAGAAAATGTGTGCAGGGTGTTCTTGACTACATCCAGCATATTATTGCATGTTGTCAAAAAGTCAGATTTTAGTTTCATCTAAGATATGCATCTGAGTATCAGTACGCTCAAGGTCACATGTGGACATAGCAACATAACAAAGAAGAGAAAAAATCAAAAAGTACAATTCATAATTGTCCTTTTACTATTTCTCTGATAACTGCTCTCTTTCCATTTTTGTCAATCTAAACCTGCTTTAAACCTTTCTATAAATTTTTGTCTGATTTGTTTGGGGGTTTTCTTTGTTCACCATCAGGGTGAACAAAGAAAACCCCATAATCGCCTAATTACTAATTACTAATTAGGTGACTCCTGAAGGCAGCTATTGGAACTGGACTTTCAGACTTTTAGTTTTTAAGACAATTTTAAAACCATGCATAATTTTTCTTCCACTTAAGAATTATACTATCCCTGTTTATTTTGTGTTGCTCTGTCCCATAATCTGTACCAAATACTCTGACATGTATGATTGTAATGTCACAAAATGTGAAAACGTTGAGGGTTTGAATGTTTTGGTAAGGCACTGTATTTTGAAGAACAAAACAAAGTTTTTACCCCCACCGGTCACACCTGGCTTGAGATGGTAAAACATTTACACTGCTCTGTTTCTGAGCCTCATTAGCTGTGGAGGACACGCCTCACTAACCCTTATCTTTCCACCCAGCATTATTCATATCAGTTTTGCTGAGAAACTGAGTCAGACTGCTCTTCTTGGTTTTGGTTTTTACCACTCTCTGATTCTTCACGTTTGTTTCCAGTTCTGTACTCCTCCAGCGATGTTTGACAAGCAACATTACGAGAGTCCACCAGTCTACAGCCCCCCCTACAGCCCGCCGTCCAACAACGGCTTCGGTCCTGCCGGCAGCTTCCAAGGCCCTCAGAGTGACTACAACGCATACCCACCTCCACCGGGATCTTACTACATCGAAGACCGGCCGCAGCACTTCTACAAATGGCGGTCACCTCCTGGGATCATCAAGGCCATGATGGCTACAGTGATAGTGTTGTGTCTGGCCATATTCGCCTGCGTCGCTTCGACTCTAATGTGGGATATGCAGTACACATATGGAAGCGGCTACTACGGCTCCGGTCTGGGCTACGGCAGTGGCTACTCTGGAGGCAGTTACGGCTCGTCCTACGGAGGGCTTGGAGGTTATGGAGGTTATGGAGGCTATGGGAACTACTACGGCTCCTATGTGTCTCCTTACTCGGCCAAAACTGCCATGATTGCCATGGCGGCTATCAACTTTATTGGCTGTATGTCATTCTTCATCGCCAGCTTCTCTAAGTCCAGTGTCGTCCGTAGCCGAAAGTTCTTCCTGGCCGTCCTTATAGCCAGCGTTCTCATGGGGGTCTTGCAGGTAACACTAAATATTTACCATTATTCATAATACATACACTGTATGTTATATATTGTGATACTTACAAAACTTTTACGATTAAGGAAAACACAGTTCGACAGTTTTTATAGAGAGTCAGGGAACATGGGAGGTTTACTTGTTGATCATTTAAGCTTTAGTGTTTAAAACAGCAAGATTTCTACTTATATTCTACTTGTCTTATTCTATTAAATGAGAAGTTATAACTCTCCAAGGTATTTTTTTGAGTTCACCTCAAAATGAATAGCATTAGCTTTGTCCAACATGGAGAGACTTTAAAAAAGAAACATTAGATTTTATCTACCACACTTTGAGAAGGCTTTCTGCGATCGGTCATTAATAATTAATAATTAATCACATTTGTCTTGATTTGTCTTCTGATTTGAGAAATAATCCCATTTCACTTTGGGTGCATGTGACACACTGGAACGTTTTTGAAAGGCGTTATCCATCCATCCATCCAGACAATGGTCAAATTAAATTAAATTAAAATACATTGAAAAAATGCAGCATTGCAGAAGGTTTTACCAGTTTTGCTCCTTTCAAGCTGCAGTAGCTCAGCAGGTGGTTTTCTGGTTTAGTCATTCGTGTACTCTACCCTACGTTCCTGCCATATGTTCAGTTCAGTGATGTGACAGACAGATAACTCAGGAGTGCCTCTGTGTCAGTATGACTAAATATCTATGCGTTTTTTTCTACTTTTCAGGGCATCATGACTATTGTCTACATTGTTGGAGTAAATCCCATGGCCCAGAGCTCTTCCAACATTATGTATAATCCGATGCTCATGATGTGTCAAAGCCTCTATCAGACCAGCTACTCACAGATGGGAGGACTGGGAGGTTTTCCTATGTACAACCAGTACTTGTACCACTACTGCTTTGTGGATCCCCAGGAGGTCTGTGGCTTTTTGTATTGATACTAATTAGTCAACTTCCAGAAGTATTCAGATACAAAAATGCATTTTAATTTGTGGCTAAATGAAGACGATTTGTAATGCACTTAGTCTGTAAATAAGGAAAAATATTTTAAGCTTAAAGTATTATTAATATGTCTTAAAAGGTTTTTATCAACTGTGAATACTAAAAGTAAAAACAGTCCAGAAAGCCAATAGAGTGCAAGAAAACTTAAAATCATTATCTATGCTTATCTGATTAGATTTATTACACTTTTCATTAAAGACTGTTCTGTGTTTGTTGAAAGTACGTGTGTGTCTCTGTTCATTCTGTACCAGGATAAATTAACTTTATGGCTCAGCTTATCTCTGAGAAGTTTCTGGATCTGATCCTCGTGTTCTTGCTTTCTCAGGCGGTTGCCATGGTGTGTGGATTTCTGGTGGTCATCGCTTTGGGTGTAGCTGCTTTCTTTGCTCAGAAAACAAGAGGGAAGATCTGGCGCTACGGAAAACCAAATATATACTGGCAAGAGCCTCTAGTCGGTGGGAAAGCGTCAGAAGGCAGAAACGTAGAGGAATGGGTAAGAGATATAGCTGTCTGACAGACACAGTTTACGAGGGATTTAAACTGAAGGAAAGAAAAAGACTCAAACTGACCTGAGGTTGTGGATGCACAGCTTCCAGTCAGGAAACAAGGTCACTCAGTGTTTAAATCCTGGAATACAACATTCACGGACAGATTTGATTAGATTATAAAAAGCTGAACTGCTGTTGGTTAGGTCAAAGATTCAGCCACAAAAAGGGACCTATTCTTTTAATCTCTGTCAAACTGTGTACCCTTTTATGTCAAATTGTTTTCCATCAGCTTTGTTTTTCTTTGCGAAGTTAAGTAGGTGACTGAGTAGGTCTGCAGCAAGGCAGTCATCGCACGGCGCAGGTAGTCATCAGGTGTAAAAACAGAAGGTGATTCAGGTGTTGTAAATAACCTCACTGAGATTTACCTTTACCTGAAGCTGCTCTGCAGTTTACAGCCCTCATCTGTTTCATTGCTTTTTTTTTTTTTTTTAAGTTTAAAGGTCAAAATGAGCTCCTCATGAGATCCAGGGAGGAAACAGTCACTCCTTGGCGACAGTGTTTCCTATAACAGAGTCACTTTGTTCAGGGTCAGAGCTGATAGCAGCCAGTGATTGTATTCTCCTGGTCTATAAGCAGGTTTCACTCTGTGTAACCATTAACTACCCTAGAAGATACAGAGAGGCTTGCCGGTTTCTCTCTGCTTTGTTTGCTTTGCATTTTAAGCGTCAACAACACTCTAGTTAAATTGGACCAATACACGAGACATGGGTTAATGATTAACATGTTTCAAATATTGTTTATTTCTTCTCTGAGAAGAAATGGAGTGGAGTGTGGTTCAGCAGATTATTTCTCCTTCATCTGCCAGAGAACATAGTGGCAGTAAGGATGAATTCTCCACAGTGAATATTGTCCACATCAGTTGTTTGCAACAAGCCACAGAGGGATGGAAAACAACATAAGCAGGAAGCAAGTGTTGGATGTTTACATTCAAGGAAATTATTAAAATATAAAATGTATGACAACTGAAAACAAAGTTTGTTTAAAGTGGTCCAACTATTAATGTTTCAGAGCAAAATACTGCAGGCACGTTTTAGTATTTTTACCTGGAGAATCAGGTAGAAGAAGTCTGTGCCATGACACAACAAATTTCACTACTATATTAGTGATGCTTAATGATTTCTCTAAATGAACACACACATCTATTTCTTCTTCTGCTTTTGTTCCACTCCTCTAAGGTCAGCTGGAGGGAATAATCTACTTCCTGTATCATTCTCTGTTTTCAGCGTCATCTGATAATGATGCACACATGAGGATGCTCCTGCATCAAAACAGTTTGATTTTAATGTGTGCCTCCTGAATGGAGAGCTTTGCCAAAATAGAAAGCCACTTTCAAAATAACAGCTATAAAAACAGCATGTTTGGATTTGCATTCAAAATTAACACTTAATTTCTGACTCTGTGTTGACCTTGCAGGCCTGGATGCATGTGATCTGAGTGCTGTAAAATACTCACCTCCACCCTATTTTAGGTTTGTTCTCCTGCTGTAAAAATATATATTCTGGTCTTTTTGTTTACCTCTCTGTTGGACGTTGGTCTTTACACATGTACAAATAAAAACCAGAAATAAACCCTTATACATGAGCAGTAGTTGTAGAAGTGCTCACTGATTTTGAAACATGAATGCTGCAAGTGAGAAACATTGACTTCTTTTCTTACTGTGATATATCAAGGAATTAGATATATATCAGTTTCTGCGTGATTTTATCAGGTCAGGTGAGGTTACAGCTCCCATCTGTCTGAAAAACAAATAGAACATGAACTTTTAGTCAAGAAAATTAAGTTATCTCAATATGTTAAAAGAAAGAAAAATACCACAGCAACTAAATACACCGCGACTATAAATCCAGGAAAGGCAACATTAAGGTTTGGGTTTTAACCATCAATGCTTAAAGGAAAGTAGTGACAGAAATTGAAACTGTGCAAAAATTTTGACCCACAGAATAAAGTTATGGGTTTTGTTTGGTTGAGAAAATAGTGATTATAAACTTCTGAGAAAAAAAACATAAAATGAACATCAGTCAATAAATATTTTATCTATTTTTCACCCTTCTTCTCTGAAACTTTTAGATTTGCTCCAGCTGATATTTGTTTTTTTTCTAAAACGGTGTTGGATGTTTTTCACTGCTTTACACATTGTCTGCTTATCAGCACTTCACAAATTAAAAAACAAATTTAAATATCCTTTCAACTTCACCTATCTTCACAGCTGTGCCATCATATTTATAGAGTATAAAAACAACTAACATTAATTACTTTCACTCAGTTCTTATTATTCAGATGTAATTTGTAAAAAATATTTTTATTTTATGTTATTGTTGCCTATATTGAGCCAGCCTTGTATTTTTGTATCATTTCTGGGGAAGCTTATTATTTAAATTCATGAGTCAATCAAAGACTCTGGAGCTCAGTCTGCCTCCTGCAAAGCCTGCTTGCAGTAGGAGCTTTAAACAGATGTGTGGTTATATTGGATTATATAGAGCCGTTTGTTTTGGCGATGGGGTGTCATTGCCTCACGAACGGCGTCGTGCGCTGAGAGGTGGCTCCTGTGCCTAGCAGAGTAAATCCTCTGACTAGCACTTGTGTCTAATAATGGAGCGGTTCTCAGTGATGTCATCCTCATCTTATTGTTCTTTAGTCATGTTGTGCCACCAGTCCGTTTGAGAACTTCAGCGTTTTTCGAGGAAATGATGAGAAGGAGGTATGGATAGGGATTAGAAAGGCTTAGGAGAAGGCACAAGAATTTTGATAAAATACGAGCCCTGGAAAATGTGATGTTGCTAACGGATTATTATTTATCCAAAGATTAAAAAACGGCACCCATTTGGGTTGGGTAACCTACTTTTTCTGTGCCTTAAGACTGTGGTGTCTTCTGAATCCTTTATATGCTTCAACCAACACATTCAAGTTATATTTAAATTTCTTATCTTCCACTCCGCACTTCAAGAAAATCCACATGGCAGTTGGACTTCTGTTACACTCTGGCAGGGACAGCTTAAGGCTGTGGTTAGTCTAAGGACTTTTCTGTGTGCTGGGGACTGGGGAGGCCCGGCTTGCCCTGATGACCTCACACACAGGCTTTATTCGGCTCGGCTGGGGGGGCTGCATTGTGTCTGCAGCATGAAGTCATCAGAGTCGGTTGTAGAAGGGTGGCTTGTGTGCTTCAGATGGAGGGAGGCAGCGCTCTGTGTTGTTGATGGATAAAAACAAATAGGTGGGAGAGTTTCCTAAAGATGCTGTGCTGCTTCACAAAAACAGCATCAGTTCATTTCATTGGGGTTTTCTGTGTTAGTCCAACACAAAGTAGTTCATAATTTGAAGTGGGATGAAAATACTGCATAATTTCTAACGTTTTTATTTTACTGAAAAGTGTGGCATGCATAAGCCTGTAGCAGTCAGCTAATTAACTGGAGTCCACATGTGTGTGATTTAATATCAGCCAACTCTTTGGCCCAAATAAACCCTGTGCACCACCCTGAATACATAAACCACACTGAGAGTGGTGGTGGCAGCATCATCTTGTGGGCATGTTTTTCTTCAGCTTTTCTTATTAGAGGCCTCTGAAGACTTGACACTTTGTCGGAGGGTCAGAGGCAGCACAACGACTCTAAACATACAGCCAGAGCTACAATAAAATGGTTTAGATCAAAGGATCTTCATGTGGTAGAATGGTCTAGTCCAGGGGTGTCCAAAGTCGGTCCAGGAGGGTCGGCATCCTGCAAGTTTTAGTTCTCTCCCTGGTGGTAGTAACAACCTTTTCAGCAAGTCGATGTTCTTCTTAGGCCTCTAATGAGCCGTCATTGGATCCAGGTGTGTTAAACCAGGGAGAGAACTAAAACACGCAGGATGCCGACCCTCCAGAATCGACTTTGGGCACCACTGGTCTAGTCAAAGCCCAAGCTTAAATCAAGTTAATATTACGTAAAAAAACTTTAGAAGAAGATTAATGTTCATACACTGAACTCAGATTTGAAAAACCTATTGCCTGTATTATTTTACATTCCACTTCACAATTATAGACAATTGTTTTGATCTGTCACATGAATTCAAATAAAAATAAAACATTTGTGGTTGTAGGGGTGAATATTTTTTTACACATACTGCACAGATTACTGTATCAACATCTGTTTAAACTAATGACATTTATTTTCTTAACTTACCATGAACTAAAGAAACTGTTCCCTTAAGCATCATGTGACACTATGGATAAAAAGTGAATAAAACATTTACGCTTATTCAACTAGCAGTATATTAACGTACAAAATCCAGCAGCAGTTTTATTTGAAGTGTAAATAATAGCCACCAAGATGACAGATTTCAATCTCATTTTCATCGAGTTAAACAGCAGCAGAGGCCCCATTTATTAATATATTAACATATTTGAGAACCGGTCTTTATTATTAAACTTGTCATTTTATGCTCCTTGGTGCAAATAGTTTTAGTTGGTGTTTTTATTTATTGTCCTCCGGCCGAATCGTTCCGTCCAAGCAGAATGATTCCTTGTAAAACTCATGACAGAAATGAGAAGTGGCTTCAGATATGTGAGACTTTCTGTCTAACTATTGATTTCTCCTTCTGTTTTGTTTATTTCCTCTAAACTTACTTTCCATCTGGAGTATGTCTTTGGTACTTTTATTTGCTCAAAGATTTTGTTTTTGTCTTCGTATTCCTTCCTTCTTTCCTTCCTCGGGTTCGTCCTGCTCGGACGTCTCAGCAGGACGAACCCGAACGCTCTGAACGCATCCTGTGCTCACAGTTGATTGGTCTTTGTATTGCATTCTGGGAAAACATTGTTGAGATTCTTACATGAAAACGTCTCCAAACAGGATTCACCTGCAGCTACAAGAAAGGGAGACGCGCAGAACTCAGCCTGCTCCACCCACCATGATTATTGTTTCTGGAGGGTTGGGTGTTATTTTAATGATTTATACATTGTAGTTCTTTCTTATCCTAATAAAATGCTTTACTACAGGATTTTGTGAAGATATTACAAAGAAAATGCAGAATGCTCTTTTTTTTCTTCATCATTAGTAATTTATATGCTGGCATTGATCAGCCATAGTCTTTGGCTTTAACTGTATTTTAATTTTGGCAGAGAATCGTCTGTATAGTTGCTGTAATCGTCTATGTATCCAGGAATTATGTAATAGTCCCAGTTTCAGCCCTTAATCTGACAAAAATATTCTAAATAGCTGATTATTTTAAGTTAATTCTGAATATTCCAGGAGAACATTTTACGACTATTAAACTCAGGTCCTATTCAAAGCCCGTCCAACTTCATACTCAAAGTACTTTTTTATGATTTCGATTTTGCATTGGGGGCTTTATTTTTATGAGGCTTATGAGTCTATTAAAGGCAAAGTACAGAAACCCTTTAGGATTATATTTTTCTTGCATCATAATATTTCTGAAAATCCTACACAGGAGTAAGCTTCTCACTGTTGTAGTCTTCTGTAATCTCTGTTTTTTACATGTTTTAATACAGTCTGTGTGCAAGAGTCTCAGTTGTTTCAACAACTGGTTTTCCTGACATAAATGTCTAAATGTTGCTTTTCAAACTCTGAGATTGAAGTGGATTAAAATGACCCTAAGAACATTTGTACATGCATGTAAAACCAAAAACATGTAACACCAAAATGGACAAAAACATTGAAAACATGTAAATGAGTTTTAGTTAGTTATTAAGTTATCTACGCAGGCCAAGACCATTCTGCCGGTGATACAGCAGAGGGTGATCAATATTTGTTCAAGTGTTTGAGATAAACAAACTGAACTGAACTGAATCAACCCTGAATCTTTCTTTGTGAAGTTTTCTGACCTCACAGGAAGAACCTGATGATTGTTTTTCCACTTTTGCTTACTTTAAAAAGGAGGAAGAGAACATCTGTCCCATGTGTATGAAAGCATAAGGCAAGAGAAAACAAAATAGTTTTTATGTGTTGTGTTTGCAGTCTGGTTTTAGTAGCTTTTTTTAGTTGTTTTTCAAATATCAGTCATTTCTTAGCGTCGCCGTTTCATTAGGAGATTGCTGCTCTGCGTTGGGGATTATAATCTGGCTTGTTTTGTGTCGACTAGTCCGAATGCAGATCAGGACCAAGCTACATGGGAGTTGGCACAAATAAAATGTTTCGAGAATTTAATAGACATTTAAACGATTTTATGACTAGGTTTCATAAATAATGAAAATACTACAATAAAATAATAGAAAATAAACTCACACTGTAGCAAAACTAATGATTTCCAGGAGGAATTGTTACTTTTTCAGCTGTCGCCCCGTACTGTTTAAAAGCTGTTGAGCAAACATTGACTGTAGATGATATATGGGCTAATGAAAATGTCACAATATGAGAAAAACAAAGGAAGACGTGTTTATTTATGTAGGATGTGAGTCAGAGAGCTTGTGCTTGTGGAGGTTTGGTCCTGACTCTTTGTGAGTAACGCAGATGTTTGTTTTTGTTTGCTCAGCCCTTTTTCTTTAACTTTCTTCCGGCTCGCTTTAGGTGAACAATGTGGAGGAAAGCCGCAGCGTTCAGGATGCGCCGACTCTGCTGGTGTCCGAGAAGGGAGGCGGTTTGCTCAACGCCTCAGCTAACAGCGTCAACTCCTTCCCCCCCGCCAAGGTGGACAGCACCTCCTACAACGAGGACGATAACCAGTAGGCGACCCTGTTCTCTCTTCTCTTTCCTTTGTCCTATTTCAGTTTTATCAGATATTCAGATTTGGAGATACAAACATTATGTTAAAATAAGTAACAATGAACAACTTTAAGATGTTTTCAACTTCTCTACAGGTTTTTGTATTAAAATAATTACATTTAGTTAAAGTTAAGCTATTTTATTCTTTTAAATTGCTTAGATGTGCAAATCAATCAGACCCATTATGCTAGCATCTAAGTCTGCACAGATAATTTTTGAGAGGAGAGCACCGATAAATCGGCCCAGACTTCCTTAATTTTGGCAAAACAGTGATCGGCTGGTAGTTACATGAGAAGCAGATCTTATCCACTGATCTTATCTACCTCAGGAAAGGTCTAAAATCAACTTTCGCTCTCTTCTGTTCTGTTGTGAGAGAGGTTCGACTGGCAGACCGGCCCACCAGGTCATGTTTGCACATTTGCAGTTAACAATAATCACCCCACTGTTGCCAACTCAATGACTTTCTTTCTATATTTAGCAAAATTTCAGATAAAAAGATCCATGTCAGCCAAAACTGGAATTGGCAGGTCAGGCTTTTTAAAGATCGGTAATCTGTGATTGGGTGGAAAACTGCAATCGGTGCACCCTTAATCTTTAACCTGTGTGGGTTGGATAAAATCCATAATAAATTTAAATACGTCGCCAGTTCTTGGTCATTCATGTCTATTAAGAGTGCATGGAAACTGTTCTAGAGACTAAAATAAACTTTTTCAGATAAATGTCTGTGAACTCACTGATATCCTCATCTCAGAAGTATATAAACTATTAATCTCTAAGTATGTTTTTCTCCACATATTTATCCACATTACCAACAAGAGGAAGAGTAGGATTACTGCATGTAACATATTTTTTTCTCATTTCCAGATGGTCCGTTTTTACATGGAAACTCCATTAAATAAAACTAATACCAGTTTTTCTACGTATATTAAAGCAGCAGGAAAACAGTGGCGGCAACACAGGAGTCCGTGCAGCGCAAAGCCTTTTCCCACAATGAGTGAATTTCTAAACATGTGACTCAGAAGCAGCTCTAATCACTACGCTGCTTTAAAGCCCATAAAAACATATTGCCCTGCCCACATGGAGAGCTGTTTGTGACCTTTGAGCCTTTGTTGGATTAACTCTCTCTCTTTTCCCTCTTGGTCGTTGGATTGTCTGAAGCAGAGGAGAATAGGCTGGATATTTATTTATGAATAAGTGCGCTGGCTTGTCATCAGAGTACAGAAGGACTTCTTAAGCACCTGATTTTTTTTGGTGTCATCATGGAAGAAATATTTAACGACTGTCTAGACTCTGCACAGAAACACAGGCCTGAGTCTGTTTGTGTCAAAGTAGAAAATAATGTAATGATTTCCTCTCCTGCAAAGTAAACAGAGCCGGTTTCATAAGCAGAAGAATGCTGGCCTGCGGACCCGCAGTGTGCTCTGCTCCTGACATAATTCACTATGTAGTAATAACCCTTAATATCTGTGCCGTTGGATTTGGATTTCTCCACAAATCCCTACAAACCTACGAAATTGAATGGGCTTCATCATTCACAGCTTATTACAGAGGCGTACCTGCCTCCTGTTCACTGAGGATCTCCATATGCTGCTGTTCTCAGATTGAATGGCGTCAGCTGCAGTGACCATGTAAACGCTTTCCTTCCTCCGTTTGGATGTTATCAGTAAACACACTGATGTCTTCTGGGAAGTACATTTCGTTCTTAGAAAGCTCTTCTACCTCACAGCAAGTAAAGAAGGAAAATAACCTCAGAACAGTTAAACTTTATTAAAAAGACTCTGTTTCAAACTACCATGATATTGTGCAATTTAGTATTATGAAAATGAATTTGATTAATAGAAATGTGGCAGTTTAGAAGTAAACTCAAGTTTTTCTGTAAAAGGTTTTTATCCTGCGAAGGGTTTTTTTAACACCGTAAATTGGGTTTTTTCAACATTAGCGGAATATCAACAAAGTTTTACTCACATTTCTGAGGGAAACGCAGTTGGTTTAAACACTGACTTTATATTAATTTTACATAAACAGCCTGTGCCCAAATGTTCTTCTTAAATTTGAACAAAATTTATATCCAATTCCAGTTGGATATATCCATATCCATAACATGCCTTGAAAAGATGAATAAGTATAAATAAACTTAATAGGACTTGACTTGAAACCAGGGTTAAAAGTATCATGACATATTGAAGATGATCTGGTCAGTAGCTGGATCTAAAATGCTTTAAATTTAGTTTAAGCGATGAAAAAAAAAAAAACACAGCAGGTCGTGTGTAACCACAAATTTGACCCTAGTTGACCTTAGCGTGTTAGCATTAGCTTCTGCTAAACACTATGTTGAAATTAATTTTATGATTACCTCTACAGGATTAGCTTAACTAGCTTTTTAGTCCAAAGTAATTCTTTGAATGTTTTTTTTCCACATTTCTTGTCTGGTGGCTGAACCTGTCAGACCCAACATTATGATGTAATCGTTTTCCTGCAGATACTCTGAAAAAATGACGAGCCGGCCACTAGAGGGGTATTCCCACGGCGGCAGGACGAGCTCCAGCCCCTCGGAGGAAACTGGAGGCCGCCGGCCCTCCGCCAACAGGGGCAAGAGGCGCAGACGCAACCCCGACATGGACGAGTCCCAGTACGAAACGGAGTACACAACAGGAGGAGAAACAGGAAACGAACTGGATGCAGATGAATGGGAGAGGTGAGAGCTAAGTTTCTGTAACAGAGCTACCTTTGGGCTTCTGACTCACCGCCTGGATTAGAGATGAAAACGTCATTAAGAACCGAACATGTAGATTACAGTGAAGCGATGTTTCTCCCTCAAGACCAGACCCACATTTTCTGACATACATTAATAACTGTAAGCTTTGGGAAACAAGCTTATGTGACAATAATTTGATGCAGCCAGGTTTTAAAAATGTTCTTTAAGTATTGTGAGGAGCAAAAATGCCTTCGCAACACGACTGCAAGAAGTTAGTGTGTATTCCTGGGTTAATCCTCTGAGGCACGCTCGTTCACATGCTTGTTTTCAGTCGGAGAGAAGTAGGACAAAGGTAAGATGTTGAGACACACCGACAATCTAAAATATTTTTATCTTCAAAACTGCAAAAGGATGAAAGCAGTACTTTTTTTTTTATGGATGTCATTTTAAATCCAACCCTAAATAAAGGAATTAGAAGATTATCCCCATTTATGCATCACAGAAAACTTCCCTGACCTTTTTGTGACTCAGTGAATTGAAGTTCAGTTCAGTTTGATAGACTGAGACTGTTTGGACTTCTTTAAAAGAAACTTGTCTGCAAAACCAGAATCTAAACAGATATTCATGATTGTAGATTTCTCAGATTGAAGAGTATAATTTTTAAGTCTGATCTTTTTAATCTTTGTTTTTTCTCTGTGTTTGTCTGCCTAACAGTGTGTACCCAACGATCACTTCAGATTCTCAGAGGCACGAATACAAGAGAGAGTTTGATGCAGACCTGCGGGAATACAAGCGCCTGTGTGCAGAGATGGACGACATCAACGACCGGCTGAACAAACTCAGCCGGCAACTGGACACACTCGATGAGAGCTCAGCTAAATACCAGGTTTGATATTATCATATAGCCATATTAGGCTGAATGTTTAAGCAGAAACAAATTATTAATAGGAGCTGGACATGTTGTTTGTCTGCTGGATTCTTTAGCTCAGATTCTTCCCTTATTTTGCTAAATAATGTTCAAGAGTCAGGAATGAAGTTCAGAGGCAAACCTTCAACTTTTCAGCTAGAAAATGATAAAATAAGATTTCTTTTTGGCATTTTGTTAGAATACACTGGACTGAAGTTGCTACAGTTGTGACATCAGCTTAACAAAAACTTTAAAATGTTTCATATTTCCACAGTTTTATCTGCCTCAGCAATTTTCAAGACAGATAATGAGATTTGTTGTGTTCAAGACTAAAAACACACTAATCTTTAATCTTTGCTGAAATACATTGAAGTTAATAAAGGTACTGGGATATTTTTGGAACTGTATAGGAAGAGATATTGATTAGTGACTTGCTAATTTATTCACACAACTGTTGAACTTTTTCACATTTTGTCAGGCTTAAATCTTCAAAGTGTTTTTGGGGACTTTGTGTTATAGGTTTGTGTTGCAGGTTTAGATCTGGAGTCGAACGTTTAAATCAAAGAATATTCAGTTAGAAAAGTTCACACTTTAACACTGATGTTCTCAGATTCTTATCTGTTTTCCAAAGAACAGATAAACTAAAACTTTCCGAAAAGTTTTAGTCTGTAAATGTGCAAAAAGCTGTTAAAACATGTCCTGTAAACAGCGAATGTTGAATAATTGACTCTGATTAGTTGAATTCTTATACATTCCACAGTTTTCAGCTTTTTGTGTTAAAAATATTTAAAATTATATACTTGTCTCCTTTCCTTTTGACAAGTATGTGATATTCTGTGCTGTTCTATCAAAAATTTCCCATTAAAATAAAATATGTCTCATTTAATCTGCTAACCTAGTGCTTTAGGATGTTGCTGAAATATCTTGGCTCTTTATTTCTTCTTTGCTGCTTGAAGATTTTTCTGCTAGAGAAGAAGAGACAAGAATCTGTAAATAACACATAATGACCCATTTGTTATCGTCTCTCAGGTGGTTGCAGAGGAATATAATCAGCTGAAGGATCTGAAGCAGGTGAGCTGAACTGGTTTATATAATCTGCACTGGGAAGCAGTTTTCTGTAGATTCCAGGTTGTTTTTTATTTGGCTAATTGAGCAAACATCTCTGCAGACTTCAGAGTACCAGTCTAAGAAGAGGGAGTGCCGCAGGCTGAGGCACAAACTGTTCCACATCAAGCGAATGGTGAAGGACTACGACAAGAACCACTGAAGGGTCCGCTCTGGTCCAACTCTCCGCTTGGTGGGCCGCACTGCAAAAACCACTCACCCATTGCTACATCGAGCTACACTCCCTAATACTTCAGAGACTGCAGCATGCTGAGGCCAAAGTTACAACACACACACACACACACACACACACACACACACACACAGTCTCACTCTGCACTCAGTACAAAGCACAGACCTTACCTGGGAAAATAATGATTAAGAGTTGTGTTTACTTTCAATTTCTGATCACTAACTGTCATTCATATGTTTATTGGAGCAAAATGAAGGCGGTGTTGCCAGTGGTAGCCTCTCCTGATAGAACAGAGGAGAAAGCAGTCGTTTGAAACTGAGCTTCGGTCAGCTGAGGTAACTCCAAGCTGCGGACGCAGGCAGAGGTTGAACTGCTAACAGGGATTGTTTGGCAGCAAATATGCAGCTCTGTTAATCTTTGGTGTAGTGTTTGTTGCAGACGTGCTTCACTTGAGCTTTTTTTTCACGTAAGTGTCAGTATTTGCAGCCACCTTAACCATCAGAGAACTGCCAACCTGTGGGAACGTTGTACTGTTTTCGTTTTTTTTATTGACTCATAACTGTGATGAGACCAAAAAGTGGATAAAACGACCATTGTGGTATACTATGTTGTACTGTACATAGTTTAAAGGAATTCATTTCATACTACATATCAAGAACAAACAGAAATTATGTCTGCTATATCAGATTGTAGAGCATTGTTGTTATTATTATGTACAGAAGACTTTTTAATCAGTGTCATTTAAAACCTGGTTAGTAAAATGAATCAAACTGGTTTTATGTTCTCTATCATGAGCACTCCACTGTAAACCTGCCCTCAACCATGTTCTTCATTTCAATCTGCTGTAATATTCCAATTTTTCTGTCAAATGCAAAAAAAACAAAATCTGCTGTAGATTTTAAAATTGCCTTTAATTTGTTTTGCATGTTCATTTTTATGAAGATTTTTATTGTCTTTTTAAAAAATTGTTTTTGAGCCATTTATTTTTGTAAGACATTTATTTTCATTGTTGCGTCATAAAATACTTTTTGGTTGTTGTTTTTTTAACTATACACCTGCATAAATTATGTTGTCTACAAAGCGTTAATTTAGCACCTAATAAACATCTAATTCTCAACCACATGCGAGTTTCTGCTGCTCTTTTGGTTTGGTGAAACCGGCCACGCTGCCTGTTCAGCGACCGTCCACCAGGGGGCGCAGGATGACTGGATCATTCTACAGCGATCCAGCAAACAAGTCCGGTGAGTCTAATGCTGACTGCTGCTGCCCTCTAGTGGAAAACCAGTGAAATGATTCCAGTTATTTATGTCACTTCTATCTGCCGCTCACAAACCGCGCAGCATTTCAAACAATGTCCAGTTTAACGTCGTAAAAACTTTTAATCCAATGCCATAATCTGTGCTATTCTCATACGTTTGTGTCAATCTCTGATAAAAACGGCAGATTTTCTTTCTTTAGGTGTCAAAATGGATGATTTGAGATGAAGCTGTCTGATGAGGATGAGGACTTGGAGGCATTAAATCTTTGATGTAAGTTAAACATTTTATTTTATTTTATATTAGTTTGTTTCATACATAAGTGCACAGTTAAAACTAGAAGTTTACATGCAGTGAATAAAAATTACATGTAATTTATATTAATTAATTTATATTCATATTATAATTTATTTTCACTCCCTGTCTGAATTTAAATTAGATAAAATGTCTTTGTTGTAGGTCAGTTAAAATTAGTGAAATTATTTGCCAAATGCCACATTAATGAGAGAAAGAATATGTGAGAGAGTTATTATTATGTCATTAAAAACAGAAATGTACATGTATTTCCTGGAGTTGTGGCTGAGTGAGGCAGTTTTAAGCAAAACCAAAAATAACAAAATTCACACAGAAACATAAAAATCAAAATAAGCAATTATGACAATTTATCACAGAAGAAAATGTGCTAATTTTTATTGTTCATTTGGAAGAACAATCTGTGCCTAAGCTATAAATGTTGCTTCAACATTTCAACATAATGTTCTTTCCTCATGCCGCCATCTATTTTATGAAGTGCACCATTTCCTCTTGTAGCAAAACTGCCTCACAACATGATGCTGCCATCACCATAAGAGTCCCTCTTTCCTCCACTTTTAAATGTATCTTCTCCTGTTTTATAGTCAATAAAAGCTGACCTAAGTCAGCAAACTCAGCAAGAGAGAAGCTTTAAAATAAATCTTTTTAAATCTAATCTAATGTGAGGGTTTTAATTCATCGGAAGGAGATCCCACAATAAGAAATAATTGCTTTTATCACAATCACTTGTGTTGAATTTATTAACACCTCCAACAACTACTGTCAAATAAATAAAATTGAACCAATTTTCTTTAAAATTGACTCAAATTTTCTAAATTAAGTGGCACGTCTGGAAACTTTTCATTCACATTGGGTAACATTTTGTTTTTCTGGGGCGACACAGAGGTCCATTCCTCTTCGAAAAAAGAAAGAAAAGAGAATGAAGGCTCAGGAGGTTGAAGATAGAAGAAAAATTTGAAATAACTCGTAGATAAATAAAGTCCACAGCTTATGAACGTTAATCATAGAAACATACACATCTATTTACTGTGATGCAACAAATAACGAGTCAGGCAGACAAAATTCTTTAGCAGTTTTTAGTTTTGGCATGAAACAAGATTCTTTTACATGTAAATCTACTGCCACAGTTAAATCACTAAAGTCAAAATACTAACAAATAAACACAAACTGATGCACCAGGGATCACGGCTCTTGCTGCCTTTTTAAAAATCTTATAGCAGGAAAAATAAGTCACACCAAAACATGTTTCATCAATTATTAGTTTGGCAAAAATAAAGAGTTTCTGTCCACTGAGCTGCGGTTCAGTCTTTATGAACTATGAAGTACCTGGATCCCAAAGTCACGCCTAAACATCAACGTACCGTTCATCATCATCATCATCATCATCATCATCATAATAATCTGGAGACGACTTATCTCTTTAAGGGGGAGTAAAGCGGGGAAGAAATAAATCATCAACACTTATAAAAGCAAAGGAAACGGCATCCAGGTAGCAAAGAGTCGTCATAAAAGATTCACTTGAGTCGGCCATCTTGTTTCATCCAAGGTGAGGCTTAAAAGATCCTCAAAGATGCTTCAGGTGAAGTCCGATGCCGCGGTTGATCCCTTTATCATGAACACATCAGTAAGTTCACCACACAATCTGTGTCTGTGGTGAAGAAAACATGAGGTAATAAAAGCATCCACAGGGATGTGACTGTCTGAACAACCAGGCTGTGTTTTAACGTTTAATACATTCGCATCATTGCGGAGAAACACCACAGGTCCCCGTCTTAAAAAGAAAAAAAAAAAGCTAAGGTATTTGCAAAAAAAAAAAAAAGTTGAGCTAACACTTTTTATTTCTGTACAGTGCTGTGAACAAAATCCCCCCCTTATAGAAGATTTTTTCTCTTCATTCTCACAAGAAGCAAATTTTGATTTCAGATACGTAGCTCTCCATAGCAGCCTGTGCAAATGGAGACGCAACTTGTTGAGTTATGATTTAACTAGAAAGCTGAGCTCAAACCTAAAGAGTCAAAAAATGAGTGAAACGGAACATGTCTGGCAACATAAAGACTTCTAAAAGCTACACGTCAGGTCCCAACCTAATGAAATTACCTATGAGAACAACGCCTGACATCTGTCAGTGTGGAAAGAGTTACGAAGCTGTTTCTGAGGCTTTTTGTACCCCAGAAACCCAGAATGTGAGACTTTGACCACAAATGAAGAAAACATGGAACGCTGGTGAACCTTCCTAGAAATGACAGTCCAAAGAGAAATACCTCAAAACTCTTCCAGGACGTCATAAAGCAACATCTGAAGCGCTGCAGAAATCATGTTTCTCCGTTAAAAGCAGCTTTAATTGTTCTACGTCTTCGTAGGTTTAGAGACACTGCAAAACACAAAACCTTACCACATACTTCAGTTTCTACTGCTAATACTTGGTCCACTTGAACTAAGACGAAAGTAACTTAACCATTTTAGGCCCAAGTTTCAAATCTCTGAATATTTTTTCTTATTTTAATTATTCTTCTAATTGTTCTTTAAATGTAAATATATTTGCCCATTTATCCACAGCAACTGGAACTTTCAATATCTAGCAAGTTATTTTCTAAATTTACCGTCTATTTAATTTCACTCTCTGCTGCGGCGGGAGTGAAATTACCATATTAACCCCATATTGGCTGGAAAGCGCAACGTCTCCCCTTTCAGAAACCGCTGGAGATTTTCAGATAGTGCAAAGTGAATTACGGTACTGTAAAGTTGGCTGGATCGTCGGTCTCGAAGAGTTAAAAGTTACTTTTCAGATTGTTTTAAGTCAATAGTTCTTGAATATCGATAAAAAGAACTGGTTCCACTAGATTATTTCACATATAAATTTTTTTCTTTTGTTTTTATTCATGTGATTTTATTTTATTTTTTAAAACTTTATTTTTGTTATTTTAACGGTTTTAGAAATACACATACATACATTGAACAGTTAGACACTCGCTAACAAAAAGTACAGAGCAACTAGTTTGACAAGAGCAGTTGACTAATAATCAACAAGGAAAAAGAATAAAAATAAGAAAATATGTTATTACATAAATTATACCGTTGGCGTCAAGCTGAGGTTCCTTTTTTTCCAGTATTTATAATCTGCCAGTGGAACTTGTACTTTATATTAATAAATATTCACTAAAACCAAGCAGAAAAGTCATTTGTAAGTCACTTCTGTCTTATTCCAACTGTGCTAAGTACTTCACTAGAAACTAGACCGAAGATACTTGGTTATATTTTGTTTATTTGCAGTGAACAATTGAGCTTTTCAAAACCAAAACAGTCTGTAAGGGGGTGAATAGTTTTTCCACAGCACTGTAACAGACTCGTATTTACATCTCCTGGGTTTGTGATCCCTACAAAACGTCCCAGCCCTGATCTGGCTGCTATGGCTTAATTTAGACTGGACAACAGAGACAGGAGAGCACACAGCGCCGGGTTCAGCTGGAGTCACATTGGGGGTCATATGGGAGGAGGTAGAGGAGGCACATGGCCTCATGTGAGAGAGCAGTTTAATGGAGGCCCTGTTCGCTCAGAGGGAGACGAAGCCAGAGGAGAAAACGCCACTGACAGCGCTGCAGACTTCAGGAACGCACCGCCGTTTCCTTACTGCCATAACGGCAAAATCAGGATCTGAAAACCAGAGTAGGGCTGGGCCATAAAACGATTTTTCAACATTTAATATTTAGAAAACCTTTTTTTTTTTTTCACCATTTCACTCCCTTGGTTCAACTCATTTTCATTTTGGGTATCAAAATCACCAACATCCTCAAAGAGCCGGTTGTGGCAGAATGTACTGATAAAACTACCCAAACTGTAAAAGTATTAATAAGAAGCTGGAAGCTGAAATTAAATAATACTGAACATGTAATTTTGCAGCATACAGATAAAAACGACTTTTGTTTGACTAATAAAATTATATGTAAGAGTCTAAAGGGCCACAAAAAATACTTCTGGTGGGCCGGATTTGGCCCCCAGGCCTTGAGTTTGACACACGTGGTTCAGAGTGACGTAATCTCACCCAGAGCCGCCATCTTGTTTGACAAACGTGTTTTAGAGCTTGTTTGTTTGGACCATGAATTCAGGTCCACTTTGCAGCGAAATGGGTCAGACTAAGATGCTTTTCTGTTTTCATTACAAGAATAAAATCTGAATATTCAGAGGATGAAGTAGTACTTTTATGAGAACTACAACACAAAAAAATATCTAAGCCTTCTTATTAAAATGACTTTTTTTCTCCTACGTTTTTCTAGTAAAGTTGCGTCTTTATTCTGCTAACATTATGGCTATGTTCCTGTAAATAAACTGGCCCTAATATTCTTCCGTACAACTAACACAATAAATGACTAAAATAAAAGCCGCTTTTTGAAAATGTTTTTTTTTTTTTTTAAGAAAAAAAATCTAATAAAATCGGAAATCGGATCTGGTACGAAAAAAATGGTAGATTAAATTTTTAAGCCCCGCCGCCCAGCCCTCGCTCGCCTCCATGGCGACGCCTCCCTGCAGTCTGACCTCAGCCCGTCTCTCTCCGACCCGGCGGGCCGTTCACTGTCCCGCCGCGTACGGCCAGCTGATGGAGCTCCCTGACAGCTGCATGTCTCGGATCAGCGTCTCGATGGGCGTCTTGCCCACCAGCCTCATGAAGAAGAGCTGAGAGATGAGGTTCGCCGGCACGGCGCGCAGAGCCGGCAGGCGCAGCAGCAAGCGTCCGAAGCGCTGAGGCTGGCTGGGGTACGTCAGCCGCTCGTACTCGGTCAGGGCGACCTGCGCCTTCTCCTGCAGCGACTCCACATGGGCCGGGTCGGACAGGCCGCACGCATCTGCCAGGTGGGAGACAGAAACCATCTGAAGGACTGTTCTGCTGGAAACGGTTTAGTTAATCATAAATCAAATAAAAACACAAAATCTTGCCACGTATTTCTAGATTTTAGTTAAAATGTCTTATTACAAGTGAAATAAGACAAAACTAACATACAGCTCTGGAAAAAACTAAAAGTCACTGCACTGAGCCCCACCAAATATTGATCTCTGAACTCTTCCTGAGTTAAAACATTCGTATTGTTGTTTCTAAATGAATATAAACTTGTTTTCTTTGCATTATTTGAGGTTTGAAAGCGCTGCATCTCTTTTGTCATTTTGATCATTCCTCATTTTCTGTAAATAAATAAAAAAAATTTTTACTTGGAATTTCAGACATGTTGTCAGTAGTTCATAGAATAAAAGAACAATGTTTATTTTACTCAAATATATACCTATAAAAAGTAAAATCAGAGAAACTGAATCAAGTGGCCACTTAATGTTTTCCAGAGCTGAACAAGTGACTTTTCAGCAGCATACAGGAGGTATTTTATGTCAGTAAATCCTTAATATTGATGAAACAGTTCTGGTTCCACTAGCAGATTATTTCACTTATAACAAGGGAAAATGTCTAGTTATAAATGTAATAATCTGCCAGTGGAACCAGTACATTTTCATCAACATTAAACTACTGCTTCACTGCTATGTTTGGTAGCGCACTTCCGCTAATGTGCTAACAGTGGAGCTCATTTTTCATCTCGTGCTTTAGCATTTTTGCTAGCAAACTCAACTTCCTCTAAACTAGTTTTCAGGGCAAATTCTAGAAAAGTGTGAGGAAAATATTGGCTAATATCTAATTAGTGGCTAATATCTATTTTAGCCACTAATTTACAATATTCTTCTTTTATTATTTTTATTTCACGTCTTCCTGACATCATGCAGCCATAATGGAGAAAATCTGAAAATAATTTCTTGGAGAAAACGGAAACACAGATCCTTAGAGATGCCAGATAGTATTTTTTAAATAATTTTGTTGATGCTGAAATAAAATAATGTTCTTTACAGAAAACAGTTTCTTCATTTACTCACAGATTAAACAATTAATTTCTCCTGCTGGGAACAAAACGCCTGCAGGCTGACAAAATGCTTCTATCTACGTCTGTTATGTCGACACAACTGGTTCTTTTTTTAAGTTAAAGTGCATTTTAAAGCCTGAGTGATTCAAAGGTCAGAGTTCAGCAGCTTGGAAACTAAATACTTTCACCTGAAGAGGATCACTTACTGGGATGTAAATGAATAAAGAAGCAGCTAAAGTCAAAATAAAGACCTTCAGATAAGCAGTATATAATGAAGAAAAGCAATAATTAAATATTTTTGCACATCTAAAATAATGTTTTATAAATCAAGAGGAAATAACGGCACTTTTATGTCTGTCAGAAGAATATTTTCTAATCCCCTGCAGATGCTTGTAGAAGAGTTTAACAAACTGAAAGAACTCATCCACCAGCCACAATAATGCTTAAAATAATGTAATTCATTTAAAGGTGAAAACCCTTCAACAAAACATTTCATGGCTGATTTCTAAACACCTGGTTTTGAAAAACTTCACACTAACTGTTATCTTCTCAAAATCTTGCTCTCACACCGTTTTCATACCGTATCCATTATTTTCCTAATGCGAATCAGATACAGTACGTATTTCTATACATAATAAGGTCTGAATTGATGAAAATCAGTTGCTTTCTAGGAACATTTGTATTTTTAAAGAGTAAATATGTACTAAAATCTATTTTATGTATTTAAGGTGGTAAAAGTTTTCCTCTGATTTCAGCCTTTGCGATGAGTAAATGATGTGTTTTTGTTGTTTCTCATCTACCTAATAGCTTGTTGACACACATGTCAGACTACTTCTTTAAAGTAGTTTTCCTATTGTTTCTCCCTATTCAGTAAGGTCAAAGGTCAAACCCAAACCAACAGCCCCCCTGCAGCTGGCGGTGTTTTGTTTCTGTGACACCTGAACCCGGTCCGAAACATCAAATGGGCTGATTTGTTTTGGTTTCCCCTGAAGGAGCATGGAGTCAGATCGCAGCGCAGATATTTACAGTAAGCGTTCGGACGTACCGGGGGAGAAGAGGGCGATGGCTTTGAGGCAGCTGTACTCGGCGGAGTCCACCTGCAGCCGGTTCAGCTTGTCCACCTGGTCCTGGAACACCCTGACCTGGTCCATGAAGGACACCACGCGCTCCGCGGACATGGGGGATGAGTGGAAACCGGCGGCGGCCAGCAGGGGCGCCATGTGCAGCGGCAGGGCGGACTGCGCCGCGTTCAGGATGAACAGCTCGCTCCAGCTCAGCCTCAGCAGCGCCACCTGCAGGCCGACATGCACAGAGTTAAACAGGGAGAAACTGCAGGGCCAAACAACAAATTTGCTTTATTCACATATTTTATTTGTTTGAACTGAAGAAATTACATCAGATTTTTAGACTTTAATATTTTATTTTATTAAATTAATCTGCTGTTAGCTGACCAAAAATGTTGCTAGCTTAGCTTAAGGCGTTTAAAGTCCCACAAACCACAATTTAGGAATAAATTAAATTAATTAAAATGGCACTACAACTTAAACACACAGTGACATTTTTTTAAAGCTTTCTGTTTCACACCGACTCATTGACTCATTCATTAAAGGACCAGGATTATGTTTCCAGGCACAAGGTGCCATTATATAGTACAATCAACTTCAGTTATAAAATGCGGTGTATATCAGATATGACCTAAAAGAAAATTTATTTTGTCTCTGTCTCTTTAAGAAGCTGGTGCTTTTTCTGAAACTCTGCCTTCATGAAGTCATCACAACATGGCTCCCCTTTAACAAAATTTTAACCAGAGTTGCACTGAGAAGTAGCTTCTATAAGGAGCTCAGCACATGTGCAGTTTCACCAGATGTTTGCTAATTGCTGCTGGCTAGTCTGAAGGAGCCAACTGAGGGATTCACGGGAGAGAGCTGGTCTGTGACGCGGAAACTTGGAAACTGCAGCTCTGAAGGCGTTTAGCACAGCCCAATGGTTGCCATGGAGATGAACGAATTTCTCAAACATGCATGAAAGAATCAAAGCAACACTCCAGGTTTGTTTGTGATGATGGAAAAACAATAAAATTATGATGTAAAGCTCAAAAATGTCTTTTTAACATAACACCACCCCTTTTGAATCCAAACAAGCTGCTGCTGGCCACTTGACGTTTAAACCCGCAAGGGAAAACGGCTGAAAACAGATGAGCAATTATACAACCGTACATCTTTGAAAGGCAGAAGTGGAGCCTCCTGCACAACCAACATGAATGCAGCAAGTGGTTTCTGGATGGTAAGTCACTTGTCGTTTTGCTTTTTGCTGGGTTTGCTAGGTGACGGGCCAGGTTTCACTGTGGTTGCTAGGTAACGCCTGCTGATTTGCGAAGGTTTTTGATCGGCTCATTTTAAGCAAGGTAAGGTAATTTTATTTATATAGCACATTTTCAGCAACAAGGCAATACAAAGTGCTTTACAGGAATTAAAAGGAAATACAAACAAAATAACAAACCAAAAGAAGAAAAAGCAAAAGAAGAAAAAGCTAATAATGTTGATCCAAAGTAAATAAAGTAGAAAACTACTCAGGGTCAAATTCAACCCTGAGTAGTTTTGGACTCCTACTCAGGGTTGGTAGATAATATAAGTAAGTATCCTCTGGTCTGATTCATAAGAGTCTACAAAGTAGTTTTCTGGGTCCCAAGTTCAAATCCCTGTTCTGGGTTGCTAAATAAGTGTGCTAGATAAGCATAAGTATTCTCTGGACTTTCTAAGTGTGCTCTAAATTTGTAAAAGTAATGAATATTCCACAGTTTCTAAGTAATAATAACAACTAAATGTTCCTGTTCTGGAAGAATTTTTCTGGATTCTAACTTCGTTCTAATTCCTTTTCTGGGTTGCAATAAATAGTGAGTACTCTACAGTTTCTAAAATATAAGCTAAAGAGTGACTAATAAACTAGAATCTCTGTTCTAATTCTTTTCCTGGGTTAAAGTGAGTTCTCCAGTTTATAAAAAACCAAAATAAAAAAGAGGAAAAGACACAGTAGAGCACTTGGGTTGTTTTTAGAAACAGCTCAGACAAATATGACCGTACAAAAAATGTGCCAAATGTGAATTTAACAAGATCGGTTTTAAGTGTCGGACTGACCTGCTCTGAGACGGGGAGTTCTGGAAAGTATGGGATGTTTCTGGCCCACTCGATGGTGCTGAAAAGGAGGCGGGCGGCCAGCTCACAGATGCTGTCGATGCCCATGACGGACGCGCCGCTCGCCGACGCCTGTATCTGTGCCTGAGTGTAGGGGGCGCCGTAGCGGCTGGTGCTGTACGGCTCGGCCCGAAGCAGCTGGGAGATGAGCTCCGACACCGGCTGGCCGTTGAAATAATCCGCCCCGATGTGACCCGGACCCCCAGGTCCTCCAGACAGGGAGTTCGGACTGATACCTGAGTGAGACGGAGGGATTCGACCCCGTTGGACAGCTGCAGGGGAGCAGAGCAGAAGAACCGAAACGTTAATACAAAATAAATTATTGCCTTGGGTTAAATAAGAATCCACAAAAAGTTTATATTTTATGCTGTAGATGACGTTAAATGACTTATATATCACATAAATGTAATTTTTAAACACTTTAGGTGTTGAAATACCAATAAACTTAATAGCAAACTTTTACTTTAAAAGTTGATTGATTGCTTGTTATTGCAGCAAACATTTTTTTTACAGATGGTTTTATTTCCTCCTGGAAAATTCGTACTTTTCCACCAAATGTCTACAAAGTGAATCTAAGTTTTTCTGTCCTGGTTGTATTCATGGCCTCAAATTATACAAGTCTGGCTGAAATAAGCATCTCGATACAAGAGTTTCATACCAGTCAATATTGATAATTATTGATTAGCTTTTTGTTTTACATATCTGAAATACTGCTAAACTGGTGGTTTTCACTCCACACTGTTTTTTTGTTTTGTTTTTTTTTGCAAACCTTAAACTGCTGCTGTGCCAGTTACTCAGTAGGTTGTTGCTAGGCAACCAAAGAGTGAGAGAATTAGTTGAAGCCACAGACTTTGCTCAGTTGGTCCTGAGAGGTTGAGCAGGTTTCCTTTGCCTACGTCTCCCAGAATGCTGTGCGGTTCTGGATCAGTGAATATCCTAAATATTGAATATTTTATCAGACGTATTATCTATTAATACTGAACTTGTGTTTATCGCGATATATATATTGATTTAATGATTCAGCCCTGCAAATATTATAAAAAGACTGTGACCTTTTTAACTTTAGTCCGTTTTTTGATATTCTATGTGACAAAACAACACAATGTGTTGCATAATTGTGAAATGGGAGGAAAGCTTTGAACACCTGATGCAGTGTTGTTCAATTATCCTCTATTATTATCAGGTTGTTGAGGCAAAAACAGAAGAGCCCAAATTTTCCTGCATCTATATATTTTCTCTGTAAACATTGTAAAATATTTTAAATATTTGTTATTCTAAATCTATGAAGAGATGAAATTGTATATTGGTAGCAAATTCATAAGAGTTGCCGCAAATAAGCTGAATATTTGTTGTATAAACCAAAAGGTTTTGAATTATTTTTATTTGACTTTGTTTTGGTGCTGATTTACTGTAACAACTATTTTGTCTGATTGTTTTTTTTAGACTCAATCGGTGACAAACGGAAACTCTGGGTGGTGAATCACCATCATTGATGTGCATTCATAGGGTAAGAATGGCCTAATCCAAGTCTTAACCAAAACTGAATTGAGAGTTGAGGACACATGCTCTCCAGATGATCTAAGTGAATTTGAACTTCTTTTTGAAGAATAACATAATTGAATTTGCAGATTTGAAAAGCTGCTGGAAACAAACCTGAGATGTGCAGCATAGATTGAACCAAACATGGTTCTACAAAGTTCTGGTTTAAAAAAGCCAATAAAAAAATCACACTTTTCTGATGTCTATTTTAATAGGTGATCTATTAAAATTGATCAGTACAACTTTCTAGATTGGTTAAAATAGTTTGAAGTTACGGCTGTGAAGTCAGAAAACGTGAGGAAGTTCAGCACTATTAAAAAAACCAAACTGGTTGACATTTAAGGAAAAAGAAATACATTTAATGGTCTGAATAATATTGCAATGTTGATTTTTTTAACTAATGGAGATGAAAACAAACTGCACCGTTAAAGTGATGCAGTCATGTAGCAGCAGAGAGACAGAGAGAGAGAGAGAGAGAGAGAGAGAGAGAGATTTCCTCCTGGGTTAAAACCGGCTGCAGGTTTCTCCTCTCGGCGCCGCTCTCTTCTGAACCACAGCTCCGATGGAAGAATCTTTCAGAAAGCGGTCAGCTGACTGGGTCAGAGGTGAATTCCAGGTAATGTGGAAACAGTTGGACCTGGTTCACGCCTCCAGTTCATTAATAACTGTGGCGCGCTGCCACCCACTGTGTGTGGCAGAGCACCACAAACTGGACTTGGATTACAATAAAAGCACATAAATCCCAGGTCCAGCTGGAGTTCCAGAAGCTGACTTTAATCTGACTGTGTGACGCAGTTTCTAATATGTAAATCGCAGTTTTTTGCGATCACACACCTCATTCTTAGGTGTTAATAGCTCGTTATGTGGGATAAATCTGTGGAAACAGTGTGACACACAGCTCATAAAGACGAATACATTCAGTGCAATCATTAACTTTCTTGTTTTTTACTCCTCTGAGGATTAAATGCAGCTGGATTCCCTGCAGCAGCCGTGCTGCAGTTAATCCAGCTGCAGAGTGAAAACATGCTCAGATTGACAGTGTAAAAACTGTCCTCAGGTCACAGTTTTACAATTTACCATAAATCGTCCCAAGAGTTATTGCGATAAATGATAATATTGTTGTTTTGAGACCATTTTCAAGTAACATAATATTAATGGACCAAAAATGTAAGAACACATTCTCAAAGATAAATAAACTTTAAATTATAATGGAACCAAAGACACTTTAAATGTCCAACATAAATGAACAAAATGACAAAAGCAACAAATAAAATGAAATATGAAGTTTCTGGAAACAAATTTGTCCTTCAAAAAAAAAAGAATAGTTGAGACCAAAACACCAGACTGAAAACTTTTATCATCCAGTTTTTAGTAGAAAGAGAGAAAACAATTTAATTATTGAAATGGAAATTATAGAGCTTCTCTTAATTTATTGTATGATTAACTGATTTATTGCTTATTACAACAGGTCTAGAGCAGCATTCTGTCTAAACTATTAGCATTAGTTTGACCTTACTTGGATTTAAATCAATTTTAAGTTTCTCTGAACTTTAAACTGTACATTTAACACAATCTAAAAACCACTCGACTATTAAAAACATTTAAAATGCTGTCATTTAAATGTTCTTCACCCCATTAATGAAGCTGAAGAGCTGCAGAGACAGACCGATGCATCCTTGATGCACAAAGCAGCGTTATCGCAGATCCTTCCTTCCCAGCAGCTTAAAATATAAATATTTGTTATATTTTATGCACACATATGTATATATAAATGCACCTGTGTATGTTTTTCTTTAAATTATTTTCCTGAATGGTTTCTGCCAAATTACAGACAAGCAACAGAGAAAGTTTGAGGTGCAGAGAAACCTCAAACCTGTATTTCTTCAACAAAGTCTTGTATGTTTTAACAAAATCCCAACAAGTTTCAGGTTTCAAACAGATCGAAGTTTGTTGCAATGTGTCAAAATGTGTAAAAACTGACGGTGTGTGAATATTTTTATGTAAGTCTGGAGGAGAAACCAGCTTTATGCTGCGGTGTGAGAAGCTTTGATACCTTCTTTCCGCATCCCGACGCGAAAACACTTCTTCAAACGGCAGTATTGGCACTGGTTACGGTGATGCTGGTCAATTTGGCATTCTCTGTTCGATCTGCACATGAGGAACCAAAAAGAATTAAATACATTCACCTTTTTTCATGACATAGTGAGGAAACACAGCTTGAAATGTAAGCCTGCCTCCTCCTGTTGTGAGTGAACTACATGAACTGGCTGCAGAGCTACACAGACTGTGACCTTTGTAAATCATCAGCGTTACACACCCTCGTGTTGCTTTTTACAGCAGGTTGAGCTCTGCCAACGTTTTACAGGGAGCCCTTTTCAAGCCCAGATGCAAGAAGAAGAAGAAAGAAAACCATTTGGAGTTAATGCACTTTTTTTCAGAGGAATAAACAACTGAATTTGGCAGCTGGGAGAGGAGTTGGTATGAGCAGAGGGCTGAGCTGCAGCGCTGATGTAGCTGCGGTGAAGAATAATGGGAATGTTGACCTTCTGAGGCGATCCATCCTCACATGACAAACCTTCAGGGCTTCATTTGTGCTCCTTTTGTTGCCTTGTCTCAAGGCTGTTTGTGGGATGAAGCTCAGATTTAAAGATATTGTTTTCTCCTGACTACGTTACAGATAGGATCATAAAAAAATCTTCTTGTTTACTTTTCTGGTTTATGTGTATTTTAAAAAACACAAAATCGAAGTAAGTTTAAGAGATTTACTTCTTCTAGGAAAGTGTTGTGAGTTGAAGTTTTAACAGAATCACATTTTTATTTGTTTTTTATCAGAAGGAATTAGGGCTGCAACTCATGATTATGTTAGTTGTTGGCTTCAGCTGATTTTCTATTAAAATACAGAATAAACAAATCAGTTCCTTGTTTAAATAAGAAAATAAACATTTTAGAACCTAAAATTCAATAATGGTAAATGGACTGAACTTATATAGCTTTAATGTAGCTAATAATGTAGCTTTCCTTTAGTGTATGCTTGATTATTTGCAGATAAATTGATAATTTTTACATTAACTGATTATTAATTTGATAGTAAAAGTTAACACTATTGTGATAACAATTAAAGTGACAATAAGAGCTAGTTGCATGTCTTTTTTAGGTATCTGTATGGTTGTGATTGCACCAATTAAAGCTCCACAAACACAAACTCTGCTCTTGAAAAATGTTAACATTTATAATATGCTTCTTTAGGTCACCAATAACACAACGACGTACATATTTTCACATTTACTGATATTTATTTCTACTTTAATTGAACAAAGTGGGGGAAAAAAATTACAATTAACAATCTCAACAATACAAATAAATTTGGGGGCGGGGTTATAAGAAATGTATCACGATACACAATACAATAAATATCCTCTCGCAATTTGAACTGGATGAAGCTAAAAGTCGCTTGAGGAGTTCTGGGTAGAACATATATTTTTCCAATAGAACTAGCACTTTTTTAATCAATATTTAGTAATTATTGACTTAAAACAAGCTCTTATATCTTGCTGAAAAGTTACTTGTATGTTAATTTTGTTTTATTTCAACAAGTGTACTAAGATATCTGCACTAGAAACTAGTCAAAAATACTTTGTAAGATTTTAAATTTACAGACAAATGTTTTTTTATTATCTAAAATATAAAATATCTAAATTACATAATTACTGCTCTGAGTATGTTGTTCTTTCAGCAAGTGGCCTATTTTACAGTCTTTATACTCCGGTTGACGATTAATCGATTGCTAAATCACTTTAGCTTAATGACGACTAATCGTGATTAACCGATTTGGTGCTATTGAACGGTGGATTTTCCAGCAGCTCCTACCTGCAGGAGTAGTTCAGGTTCCTCCTGATGCTCCTCTTGAAGAAGCTCTTGCAGCCCTCGCAGGTGAACACGCCGTAGTGCTTCCCGCTGGACTTGTCCCCGCACACCACGCAGTCCACCACGCAGGTCTTGTCCTCGTCGCCCACGTCCACGTCGCTGCTGCCGGCCTGCGGCGAGTCGTTGTCCTCCTCCCTCCTCAGGTACGCCTTGTCTCCCAGCCCGTTGGTGTCCCCGTTGGGGTTGCCCCATCCCCCGCTCACCATGGCCATGTTCTCAAAGGCGCGTCGCCCCGTAAGAGGATCATACACGAACCCTTCGCCGTCTCAGCCGGGTTTCGCGTTGCTCCCCTTTCAAAGTTTGGAGGACTGGTTTCAGACTCCGAGGTTGCGATGCCTGGTTTGGATTTGAGCAACTTCGTCCTGGAAGATCTGAAAACAGGAGACGAAGTTGTCCCGATTCGCCTGTGTTGACCTTTATCCCCTTCGCCGTCTGGCAGTCCTGACCCGGAGGTCCTTCCTCTGCGATATTTTTCCTCTCCCTTCTTTAATCCCTCCGCTCTCTCCCTCTCTTGCCTCTTGTTCAGCCCTGACCTCTGATCAATGGCTCTTGAGCTCGGGGAGAAACTTCAGACGCGCATTAAGTAGTTCAGAGTTCAGGCAGGAGTAAAGGGTGCAGCCCTGCTCTTTTCACAGGAAACAATAAATTACTCTTTGACTCTTTCTCCTTCCCTCTCACCCGCTTTCTCCGACCCTGACTGTGAAAGGAAGAAGAAAATACCTCACCTACGATTGAGCATGATGAAAAGAGACGCGGATATTGGGAAAAATCTGCCTCCTCTCTTCTGTTTCAGGCCAGCACTTTCCCTCAAAGCGTCCAGCAGGTGATAGAAAAATAAAACCAGTTCAGTTCTCCTTCATGCAGGGTTAAACTGCCCTGCCCTTTCCTCTAACTTATAAACTCGTCCAACCAGTTCCTGCCCTGCTGAGGTGCTATCTTCTGATCTGAGCTCTTCCAGTCCAGACGCACACTTAACTTGTTGAGGCTTTTTCAGAAATGCACAGATGGCTAAAAGAAATAAAAGTGTTTTATTCTTCTCTTTTCTGTTTTTGGAAACTATCTTTTTCTTCTGACTCAGCTGGTTTCTGGAGCAGCAAAGTTCACCAAAGACGTCCTCCTGCTTTGCCCTCTGTGATGAAACTCTGTTTTCTTCTGCTCCTTCAAAGCCAATGGGGTCAGAGGATCAAATGTCAGAGAAAAAACAAGCCAAAACAAAGGCTGAGTTGAGAAATCTCCTCCGTCACAGTCTGCTCTCCTTTCCCAAAGTCATGTCTCTGTTGTCTTGTTTTCTCAGAGCTTGTCCATCCTGCAGCAACATCTAGAGGCCAGAACGTCCCCGCTTCAGCTGTCACAGACTCAGGGTTTTACTGCTGCACTCCTCGCTCCTCTCTGATCGTCCTTTTCCCCGTTTTTTCCAGCCGGCTTTGGCAGGAATAAATTAGCGAAAACACAGAGCGCTCCTCTTCTGTTCGAGCCACGGCAGAGATAGCCTCCTCTTCCTCCGCTTCGCTCCCTCCTTTAGGGAGAGTGAGCGTGTGTCTGTGTGCTGAGGGATTTGACACTGCTATTCAAGCCCTGCAGTTGCCATGGCTCTGGATGCCTTATAAGGCCAGCGGAGTCAAAGAGCACCGAGTGGGCTGCGGCCAAACCCACACACACATTGAGAAAGAATGCCGGGCCGCCTGACTGGCTGCCTGCGTTCCCCCGCTGACCCCCGGGCCAGCCTGGGACCACGGGGAGGGAGGCGGGGCGCCGTACAACCGTCGCTTCATGTTCTCCCCGCCGCTCCATTCCCAAAGACCTCCTCCGGCTCTGTTGACCCAATAATAACAAGGAGGCCCTGTTGTTGTTGAGCAACTTGTCAAAAGGTTATATGATACTCTGCTGGCTGCTTTTCACACCTGCCGCTCACACTCACAGGTCCATGTGAAGGATGTCGTCGATTGGATGGCGTTCGTTTTTAAATACAGATCCTCAAACGAGTCGGACGACTTGTTTTGATACCTCGATCAAGAGTTTCATAAAGGCTTTATGTGGAGATGGTGGGCATTAATTGTGATAAAATTTTGATTTATCATTATCCCAATAAACTCCAATTCAGGGTTTTATAAGCTTGGCGGGCCACCAGGCCTTGCTTGCGTCCCCACCAGGCTGATAATTATTTGTTTATTTATTCTAACATTTTTTCGTACACCAGTAACTCTGGAACCATCTTTACTGGTTTACACGCTAACAACTTCAGCAAATAAAGCGACAAGTCACAGATAAAAGATCAACAAATTGTAAACACTTTAATTAGGACGAAACGACTGAACCAACCTTTTTTGTTTGCCTATTTTAAGACTTTGCAGTTGGTGTTTAGGTATTGCTAATAATGTCTAACACATAATTACCTAGTCATATTTTCACATTTTCTGTCAACTATAAACATTTAAACTCAAAACATGGTGAGCCGCTGGATGACGACCCTAGCGATGCGCCTACCACCAAGATTTATTTTTGCGGGAAACTCTAAAATTATGTGAAAGTGTGTTATTCTCCCCTGTTTGTTCAATGAACGTATCTATAAATGTCCCTAAATCTCAAAACATGATTAAATGCAGTAGTTACTGTATCCAGTTTGGTGATACAAATCATTTGTCCTAAAGAAGCGTAAATGTCTTTCAAGAGCAGCATTTGTGTTATGGAGCCAGAGTTAAATAAAACATTAGTAATAAATGGTTCTTATCCTCGCTTTTAGCATTACCACAAAATATTGTGATAAAACTTTAAGTCCGTGTCGTCCAATCCGATTTTAATATCTGTATTAGGCCTGCCGCAATAAGCAATAAATAAATGAATCGCATGATAAATTAAGACAAGCTCAATAATTTCCATTTGGATGATTTATTGTTTTTCTCTCTCTTTTTACCAAAACCTGGATGATAAAAGTCTTCATCCTGGTGCAACCCTGTTGTATTTAGAGACTTTATAATTAATCTTATTCGTTGTACTTTTGATATTTAGAATGTCTTCCAGTTCTAGTGTTAAATATTTATTAGAATTTAAATTACACACAGTTATTAGTTATCTTTAAAAACACTCTATAATAATCGAGTATAAAGTCTCTGTAAACAAAAACGTCTTAAAAAACAGACATTCAGCTTAGCCAGTGAAAACAGGCAAAGGTTAGGGCAAACAAACTACTTTATATTGGGTTTTAAAATGTTTGCAACAATTTTCAAAATACATTCAGTGCATTAACTGATTTGTTGTTTATTGTGGCAGGCAAAGGAATACAGCGAAGAAAAGCTGAAACTACATGCAAACCGTGGAGAAAAAAGTTAGCACTAAACATACCAGCAGTGGTAGAAACATCATGTTGCAGGAATGCTTTTCTGGTCAGACTCGATGAAAAATGGATGGAAATAAAAGCAGAAAATCCTTGACTGGGACAGAAGCTCATTTTCCTGCACAGCAACAACCAATGACATAGAGTCAGAGTTACAATGGAAATCATGCATTTATATTAAAACACTCTGTAACATTTGTCTAAGCTTCAGTTTTTCTCCTAAGTAAAAGGCACAAAATTTGTAGTTTGTTCACTGAAACAATTGATTTCAGCACTTCTATTCAGAATTCTGCACTATAATTTGCTTTTTCAAAAAAAATAATGCATATAAATTGTTGAAGGAAAGACCGCAGAGTCTCACACACACACTTATTTTGCACGGTACATGTATAATAGTTAAGTAGTAAAGATTTAAACTGCAGCAGCTAATCCAAAATAAAGTGATCAAACAGTAGCTTCACACTGAATTTCTCCAGCAGAAGAATGTAAAGACTGGATCTGCTGACGCCCTCTGACCTCTAAACCCAGACTTGTGTGCAGGAAGATGAGGCACGTGCTTCTGCAGTCCAATAAAAGTCATGTGCCGGTCATGAAGCCATTTAACCTGGCAACTGCAAGGCAAAAAGAAAAAAAAAAGGAGTCATTTAGTGTTGTATTTATTAGAACAATGGGCATGTTTCTCATCATCACAAGAGGACTGCTTGAACTAAAAGTTATCTTTATTACTAGTTGCTTCTTAATCCGTCATAATGTTCCCACTGGCAAAATGATTTTAATGCTTAACTCAAAGTTTTCAGCTTTTTGCTGCATAATAAAATGTTTCGAATGTAAACTGAAGGTTTGACTAAACCCAAACATAGAAAGTTTTGCCTTAGAATTGTTTATACAAGTTATTAGTCACATGCAAAAACACTGATATATGACTAATATTATTGATGTATTAATGGTTGTCATTAAGGAAGCCGAAGTATCATAACTCAATGGTAATTTTACACAAAAATTCCTCCCTTCCTTTTAATTTCTTGTTTTTGCTTTTTTAATTTTCCTGCTGTAAAAATATCCACTTCAAATTCAGAGTAAACATCATCATTTTACATTATAAAATAAAATTAAGTATGAAAATATGTAGGAACCCCGACCAAATTTTTTAAAAAATATATATATATTCAAAGTGACATATATTATTTCAGCAACAGTACGGATTATTGTTGCTTCTATATTCTAAATAAAACAGAGGATCATGTTACAGTGGACCTCCGGTATTTGTTGGGGTTAGAGATCAGCTACCCGTAAATAGCTGAAATCCGCAAATACTTGAGCCCCTCTTTAAAAGTAACGGCCTACTTTAATAGTTTAAACACAGAATATATCTTAATCAGTCCCTCCAGTTTTTCTTAATAGTATTTTTCTTTCTTTCAATAAAAATGACCTATTTTATGGTCCTACTTTTGAAATATTTGTCCTGAATACCTTTCACTTTTTCAACTCAACAGTCATTTTGAAACATATATTTCAGATTCTTAAAAAAGTACAAGTGAGTAAAAGACGCGAGTAAAAGTAATGTTTTTATTTATTGGTTACATGTGCTTTTCTGTGACGGCAAATGTGATTTTTTTTGTTGTTGTTTGTTTGTTTGTTTCTCGCCGTATCGATAACGGACTTCCTTGACTGTAAGAAATACCGCAACCTGCAGTTAGCAGTCACTTTTCGTCAATTTCCACTCGCGATACCAGGAAAACTGGAGAGACTGTAACTTAACATGCATTAATACTTACAATGGAAACCTTCTTAGCACTACCATTTTAAGCTAACCTCCGCAGTCTTCTAGCGCCACTAATCCAGCCAATCAGCGCCAAGAAAAATGACTCGCGCTCCTTGCCTTGATTGGGTGTTTTGCAAGCGTCAGCCAATGGCATTATTTTAGTATTTAGATCTGTGTACGTCCGGTCACCAAGTAACCATAAGCCAATCTGGTTAAATGAAGTTCCAAATCTTGTAGAGTTTTTATTATTTATTTATTTATTTATTTATTTATTTATTTATTTATTTATTTATTTATTTATTTATTTATTTATTTATTCATTTATTTATTTAACATTATCGAATTTATTAAATTATTATTACTACTATTTGTTTCCATTGAAATGTCATTGCCTCTCCTGTTCTGTATCCCACTTCATCCACTATTGTTACACAAACAACAAAAACCTCCTTTCACGTGTGGCCCAGGTGATTGGTTGTTCCCATTGAGAGGTTAACTCACCAGTAGAGCACACCCAACCAGTTCCCCTCCTAAAAGGTGGTGGCAGCAGTAATAATATTAAAGTAGTCCTATATTTATCAGTATAGCAAGGTATTTATAAAAATAAAGCATTGTACTACTGACTCACAGGTCTAACTGTAATTTGCCACTTGAGTCACTCAGCCATCGTCTTGGCGGTTGGCAGAGCTCCTGCTCTGTTTTCTCTGCCGAACCTGCAGCTTTGTCATGTGAAGGTCTCCATGAAAAGAGGAGGTCAGAATAAATAATCAGAGCCTCCATCCAAGGTTTAAAAATAACAACCTCCAAAGCTGGCGAAGGAGGGAAAAAATCACAGACAATCTGAGTTATTCACTGCTGCTCCCAAGTTGGTTTAAAGGGCCTCTGTGTTCAACCAAAAAGTGTTTGCTCATCACATGTTTTTACAGGAACCCCCCAACCCGAATGACAAAAAAAACGAGTCCCTGTTGGCTTTAAAAGAACTAGTTTTCTCTCACAAAGCCAAATAGCCAGAGAGTTGGATGGTGATTAAAAACCTGGCAGGAAAGGAAAATATTTCACTCTTTTTGTTGTTGATTTTCTTCTTTTCTTCTGCTTTGTAATGTGAGCATTTGGAAACTTTAATCCACATCCTTCACAGCAGGACCCTTTGAGCATGGTTAGACCTTTTGTTTGACTAAGAGGTTAACAGGCAACCCTGCTAAGCTGCTGTAAGTTGAATTAGTGTTTTCCCTTAAGCTTCTCTCTGTACGTGTTTTACCAGAAGTCTGACCTTTGTGCTGCTCTTATTTCATAGATCGAAACTAAACTGCACAGTGGAAGTAGTAGCTATGTCAAGTCACTTGTGGAAAAAAAAAAATGCAGATTCAGTTCAAAGCAGAAGCTCAAAACCTAATATGCTGTGCAAGAAAAAAAAAGTAAAGAAAAAATACAATCATAATGCTCAATGAGTAATATAAAGTTTGATTTCCAGTCACTTTAAATCATGATTTCAAAGACCTGTAATTTTAATTTTACTGATGTCATCAAGAAGATTCAAGTTGCACAGAAATCATAGTTCGGTTAGTTTTTGTTTAGCTTAAATCAAGAAAAAGAAATAAAAGTGCTCAGTATAAAACTGACAAGAGGTTTGGATATATTTTTTAAGTTAATAAAACTGTGCAGACATTTGAGAGTAAAAAAGGTCTAAGGCACTTTAGAGTTGCTTTGATATTTAGACATTGCAGCGTACGAGATGTACTTGAATGCACCATTAAAGCACAGCTGTCGAGAAATCCCCTCTGGTCACCTGTGCAGCACTTTGCACTGGCTGAATGTTTCAGGCAGGTGGATTTGGATTTTAGCTTGAGATCATTTCAGGTGATTCAATTAAGTCCGGAATGTGGCTGTTAAAAAAAAAAAGATTGCTGCGTGAGAAAACCTTAATATCTCAAAATATTTGATTTTGAATATTAGAGTTTGGTGACTTCTAAGAGTCTTTTCTGTTTTGTTTTTGGAGTCACTTGTTAAAGTTGCTCTACAGAATGTTGCAGTATGCCATATTGGTGAAGTTGTGCCAGAATTGTTTTGGATTTCTTTATCTATTCTGCTGAATTAAAACAATTCTACAGAGCAGAATGGGCCAAAACCCCTCCCAGTTATCACCATTGCTTAATAAATTTAATAGGAAATAACTTATCACATAAGGCCAGGTAGGTTTGGTTTTGGGTAGCTTTTTCCCCCTTTTAATTTGTTAAATCCAATTTTTTTTTCCAAGTTATTTTTGAATGATGTAAATTCTGTTGTGATTTGATGATCTGAAACATCAACATTGTGACAAAAATTATTAGAAATCTGTAGGAAAATACATTTTTAGTGGAAATTCTGTGCTGTAGTTTCAAGAGTACCAAACTAAATCCCAACTGTAGTTTTATTCAATGACTTTGAGCATTATTCATTAGCGATAATAAGCAACTAATAACTAAAAATAAATCTGGTGCTTGTGAAATGAAACTAAAAATGTCATAATGATAAACTGTTACGAAGAGTAACAGCTTAATTAATTCTTTGACATTCTTGGTGCTCAATACTTTGATACTTAATACTTTGAGCACAATTCTCACAGACGTCTATCTTATTTATGGATTTCTCTTTCTAAAGTTAATTTGAACTTATGTACACAAAACTAAACAAGCAAAAGTGAGATCAAGTTTTTCCGGCTGCATCGGAGACTTTTAAGTTTACGGGAATCTGAACGAGTAACTCAAAGGTCAGATCTTTGACTTCTGAGTCGTCATGTGTTTTTGTCATCTGGCTTGTTTGCTGTGTGAGGTTAAAGCAGGAGAGTTGGAGCACATTCCTGCCTATGCAACAGCAGAACATGTGCAGCTTACATATCTGTAGGTCTCTTTGTGTGTGTGTGTGTGTGTGTGTGTGTGTGTGCGTGTGCGTGTGTGCGTGTGTGTGTGTGTGTGTGCGTGTTTGCTCTTTGAACTGCAGGTCAGGAATGCAGCTGCTCTCAGCGGGAAGGCGACTGTGGTGGGGTCTGTACATTCTCTGCGTTCTCGACAGTGAAGCAGAGTAACCTTCTTTATGTTAATCTGAACAAATCGTTACATATGTACACAAACATTTAAATTATCTTAAACTTATCTCTGAACATCTCCTTTGGTTTGTAGCACTTCAGAATATGGAGAAAATACTAGATATTTAACACATAATCGTAAGTGTTAATAATAAATCTGCATTGTTGTTGATATGAACTGTATCCTTCATAAACCAGGTGGAAAACGACAACACTAAAAGGTCAACATACTTAAGGGTGACATATGAAAAACATTACCCCGGCCCTGAGGTTTTATTGGACTGTTTTGCAGTTAATAAAGCAAAAATGCAGGAACTTTCAGCAACTGCAGAATCGGGATGAGGTACAACAGAAAATGGCCAAATACAATAAATATCTGTCATTAAAATATAAAGAAAAATCAGAAAACATCTTTGCTGGTGTATGTACAACTTTATTATAGCACAATTTTTGTCAGTATTAGTAAGTAGTCTGTCCTTTAATGCACAGAGACATGCATATTTTGTACATTTTTAATTAACCAACTCAGTTGCACATTCTTCTGAACTGGAGTAATTTCTGATAACTTTTTTATATATAATTTTGCCCTTACAATACAGGATTTTTATTTTTTATTCTGTATGTATATAAATTATACTCTATCTTGTTGTCATTGCTTGGCTCTTTGTTTCTGTTGCACAGAAATATCCGCATTGTTTGACAGTAAAATATATTTATATTCTATGTCTTCTATTTCTATTTATAGATAATTAGTTGCATGCTAAATGAGACAAAAGTTGCAAAACATAGAAAAGAGAGAAAGCATTAAAGTGCTGCAAAATGTTTTAAGGTATTAAATGAGCAAATAAAAAAAGCTAATATTAACTGCACTATATAATAGTTAGTGGCAACTTTTATAACCTTATATACCTTATATGCTGTTTATGATTTAGGTCTTCTATCTGAATGTATTATGAGTCATTTCATTCCCCTTAAGCAGAAAATTCAGAGTAGATGTAATGTCAAGCTGTGTATTATCTGTGTAGTTATGGTAACTAATATTATATTTGTAATAATCTGAGCTAGCAGGAGGATGTAGATATTAAATAAGAGAGTCCGCAAGATCAAACCCAAGATAAATCTTTATGATGCTGTTTGTTCAGTAAAGCTGTAGTATGTAACCTTTATAAAAAATATGCTTTTTTAATAATTATTGAAACTGTCACTATAATGTGACGGTATAAAACAGGCAATCTGTGAAAAAAAATCAAGCTCCCCTGCCTTCTCCCAGTGTTTCTAGTGCAAACAGCAGAAATGCATCACTCGGTCAGAAACTACCATTCAGAGCCAAGAGCTGTCAATCAACACTCGTTCCCCTTTCTCTCAGCTACGCTATAGCTTCTTTCCGGTAGCAGAGCCTGTCATTAATTCTCAGGCTAGTTAGCATAGCCAACAATGACGGCTGATAAACAGTTTTTCTGAAACTTTAAATGTTTCTCTGCCATTAACACAATGAGCAGTGCATAATACTTTACTGATTGACAGCGATAAGACCCTCCTCCTGGCACTGATTGGTTGTTTTTGACTTCAGGCTGCAATAGGAGCTCAGGGATACGGAGCCCCCTAGGGGACATGGGGAATTTTTTTTCTTTTGCGTTCCCTCGCAATACTTTTGCGTTCCCTCGCAAAACTGTACTGATCAGTTATGCGGCATAATTGAATACTGTAAGTCTTTCTTACGGTGGCCGCCGTACTTTCTGATTTAATATAAGGTTATGTAAGGTTTTTCCATGAATGTTAATATCTCGTTGTGAAATATCTGAAGTTTTATATCTTTCTTTAGAATGCAAAGGCACCACAAACCTATGATATAAACAGAAACCTTCCGTAAGTAGGAAAGAAATATAAATACTGTACATCCAAACTATATTTCTGAGTTATTATCGCGGCGTAATAAGTCATCTGACAGTTTTGATTGTGTCGCTGTTGTGCTGGTTGCCTGAATGGTTTAAAGAGCTGCTTTTATGTTCAGTTCCATCTCAACCTTAACAGACATAAAAATGCGGTGAATGAATCGATTTTCAATCAGTTTTTTGCACCAAAGACTTCATTATAATAAACACGTTTTCACGTAGGCTTCTTTTTCGTAAATTGGCAGCTTATGAAGCACTGGTTGTTTTTTAGTGTCATACCGATAGATGTAAACTTTGAATACTTTTTGAAGGCGTTAATAGAAGGTGAACAATTAATCCGTTGAACAGATTTTTTATGGCTTTTGAGCCCGACTGGTTCTTTAGACATGAAAGCTGTGAGAGTAGTTGGACTAATGTCTCCATATACAACAAACCCGACCACTTTCTCCTTGATTCCCTAAATCAAAGCTGGATCCATTTTCTCTTGTTTTTTGTGTGTCAGATGGACTTGACTTTACTTTGAGCTTATCTCAGAGGCTGGGTTATGCTGGGAGCTGCTTGTTTGCAGGTCTCATCTCTCACCAAATGTTAGTTAAGGGTTGCACACCACCACGGCTCATAGAAACCTGCACAAATATCAGATTTATTGACTTCGCCAGAAAAAGTTTCAGTTCTTTTGCGCAAGTATCTGAGAGCAAAAAAATGCCTTGCTACATTTTCTTTTATCAAAGTTGTTGAAACAAAAACTCTTTCATCATATGTACATTTCTCCACATTCCTGCAGGTAGTGTTTGTATTATTAGCTGAGCTATATTTAACCAAGAGGGAGAAACATTTCATGTTTATTCATCATACACAGAGAGAGGTGTAAGGAACGTTTCTGAAACAGTTCGTCTGACAATGGATAAACTGCATTAGTTAAAATGCACAAGAATTTAAAAGTGGGGTTAAAATTTAACTCTGTGGAGTAACTCTGGGTGAACAACCAACAGCACATGACTTTGTGCTCCTTCCTCATTAGCCCCTATGCCCTTTGACCCAAAGGCCAGGGGAAAAATCATCTCTCCTCTCTCTTCCCCCTCACAACACCCGGCACATCCTCAGGCCCTTTGACCTCCAGCGAATGGCGAAGCAATCTAAAATAAACAAGGCGGTGGAACCAGGCAAGGAAAAACATCTGCTGGGGTGACTCCACAGCAACACTTGATGTCCAATCAATATTTGCCCTTTCTAATACTCAAACCCATAGGATGTTGGTGGGAAACTTCCCTTTCCGTTGTCATTCAAACCAGATCTCTTGTCTCCGCTGTTTGCTGAGGAGTTGATTGAGTTGTTTACAGTAGCAGCAAAATTTTTCCTGGATGTCTGCTGTGCTGATGAGATTTCTGATTGAAAATAGCTGTAAAGGTATTCACATCCCTGAATTTATTAAACATTTTATCATAAATTGAAGGTGTTTTATTAGGATTTACAAGCTAGATCAACATATAGTACTGTTAAATGTAGGAAAAATGGTTTTCAGTAAAGAAAAACCTGAAAAGTGTAGCACAAATGTCCTCAGACTCAGTCACTCTGATATCCCTAAGTCAGAAGTATCCAAAGTGTGGTTTGTGGGCTATTTGTGTCCCTCTGGATGACTTTGGGCGGTCCCCCAAACTCAATTGGAGAAATGATTACAAAGATTACAGTGGAGCCCCATCTATTTGTTTTTTCATCTCTTCCTAAATTTTTCTACGGACTAAATTTTTTCCACGAAAGGACACTAAAGAGTATTTGTATTTGTGTCATTTTGGTTGTAGTTTATACAAGGTTTTAAGAATAGATGTGCGTTCATCCATTTTCTTTTCTTTCTTCCATTGCTGACATGTTAAGCTCAGAATATCAAAGACTCAGTGTGATTGAACTGATTTAAGGCTTTTGTTTTATGTTTGTGTGCGACTGCATGTGGCAGCTCTCATTTTAGACTTTGTGCTCATATGATCACATAACCCCTAAAACGATATATCATCTTTATGACACCCTTTACCTTCAAAGCTGTCATTCACTCAATAAAACATTTGGAAACAGATTTAAAAATAAAACTGATTGCAAAGGTCATTTTCACTGAAAGTCAAAGAGATTTATGTTCCAAAAAAAGCGCTACTTAGAAAGTAGCTAGCTGGCGGGTTCATTAGAGTCATTGAAACAGCTACTAATCACAAGTTTCCAATGTTTCTTGTTGAAGGTAAACCTTTCTCCCACTGACATTTTCAGACAAGGACTTAGCTGTCTGCACCAGCCAAACGGTTTCCCTCTGTTCCTAATCAGCCTCTCTCTTCTCTCCTGTAAATCTGCATCCAATCTGTTGCTCCCAGTGTGTGGCCTTTGTTACACCAGACATTGCCTCTAGGTCACATAAGGTGCTTAGGATGACAGAAAATTAACCTAATCAGCTCAGTGAACAAGACTCAAATGCTTTAACAGAATTAGGTCGAGGCCCCTCCTCCTGCCGTCTTTTGCCGTACTGAACACCTCCTATCTGTAATCTACTGCTCTCACGCTGAGATGAGTGACCTCATTAGGTCTTCCTCTCAACGGTTGTTGGGATCTTCTGTAAGTTTATCTCCCTTAACCTGCAAACAGAAGCTTGACTTTGTTATCACAGGAGAACCCGTTCAGGAGGTTGTTTAACTTCAGCAGCGTTTGAATGTAGGTCAAACGGTGTAAAACCACTGAGAACACATTATGCAAAGAATGAGGGAATCTGTTATTATTATTATCTGGCCTTCAGAGTTGGGTAGTAACAAGTTACTAGGAACTTGTTTAAGATATTACCCAACTTAAAACAGTTTAAAATAATGTATAAAAGGTTGGCTTTTGATTACTATAGGAATGGAGACTAGAATTGAATGCTAAATAGAATTACTACTGTTATGTAATGTGCTATGTAATTAATTGGTTGTTAATTGTTATTGTTTTAACTGGCATTTTGTTTGCATAGATGAAAGAAGTTAAAAGGGGAAAGGGGCTGGATTTGATAAAAGTTTACCTCTGTCTTTTTCAGATAAGGAACTGATGAATAACTGGCAGGGGATTTATTAATTTACGTTATTTATTTAGTTGATCCTGCTTCGTTGTATTTCCATTTGCTTGTTTTGTTATTGCAAAGGTCTGAAATAATCTAATAATAATAAACATTTATTCGATTACATTCCCTTTTTGAAAAAAAAAAACAACAACAAACTTCTAGGAGTATTTATTGTGCTCTATACTTTTACTTGAGTAACTTTATTACAAAGTATTGCTACTCTAACTTGAGTAAAATTTCTTGATATTTTACCCACCAAAAGATACAGACACACATGCTGTTTTTGTTAGTTTGGAAAAATGTTGTTTCTTTTTTTTTGCCTGATTTAACATCTTTGTAATTATTTTACTTATATTAATTGTTTTCATTTTGGTCCTTAAAATACCAAAATTTCCACATAAGTTTATTCTTTGGTCCATCTGATTATGTAATTTTTAAATCTTAAATATTGTTTTGATCAGTTACTTAGTACTTCATTAAACATTTTACCAAATACTTTTTTACTCTTGACTAATTTCTTGGATGGCTACCTTTTTGCTACTTTTACTTGAGTACAATTTCTGGGTATTCTACCACTTCTACTGGGGGTTCAGATGAACAAACAGTAAACTGGACTGAACTCATAACACTGATTCTCTTTACAGGAAAGGTCAGAGCAGACTGAGGAGATCTTATGGAGTACTTTGGATGCTTCTAAAGGCATCAGCCATTTTTTTTGGTGTTTTCTGTTGTTGATAAGCTGCTGTAGAGCAGCTTATCTACAGCTGAAAGGAAGCGGTTTGGTAAGTTAATCAGAAAGTCCAGCTCTCTCCTAGGATTCCCCCCAACCCAGTACAGATGGTTAAAGACAGAAGAACTCTGGATAAAATGACATTGACATGATGGACAATGTTTCCCACTTGTTAACTTGTTTACTGTAAATTCTGGTGATTCCAGCTGATGTTACGTTCAAATGCTTAAAATAAAATGGCACACTTAAATACTGCATTTCAAAATCCAATTTTTTTGTTTGTTTTTTGGGTTTGTTCCTCCTTTGAGGTTAAAATCATTAGCCATAACAACACCAGTGTTATGTAAGCTAATTACAAACAACGCTAAAGACAGTAGACATGTTACACTCATACAGAAGTTGGCATTGGGGAACTCCAACAGAAAATCTGCTTTGAACCCCAAAAATGGTTGGACTGGTCCTGCCTTGATGTAAGAGGTCCAAAGCAAACCATTGTTGAAAGAAAGCAATGGAATGCACTGTTTACAGTTTAAAATCAAATATGTAAGCTTTTTGCCAACATAAAAGATGTGAGTATTTGTGGAAAACTACCACCCTAAACACACCATCCTCACAGTGAAACATGGGGGTGGCAGCATTATGCTCTGTGGGGGATTTTCTAATTTAATTTCCCACTTTCTTTTTCATATTGACCAATATTTTAATCTAATTCCCCCTTCAACTCTTAGAGGATTTTAGACAGTGTTTTCTCCCTAATCCTGGATGTGAAGTGAGCTCCAACCTGCTCAGGACTTTATTTGATCTAATATTGAAACATGATCTAATGTCAAAAACAATTTTATTCCCAGCATACACATTTTTTAAGCATCTGTGTTGGCTTGTTGCCAAACTGCTTTGCCGATTATCACTTTTCTAGATTAAAAAACGCTTTTTTTCCTCCGTCTCTCTCAATCTTTCATCAAGCTGATGAGTTTTGGTCATCAAGCAACTTTCTCAGTCAAATGTCATGCAACACTCTTTATCCTCCGCTCCCCATGTCCGCCCGGCCTGAGCTGTTTGTTCTCATTATCTGAGTGGGCGAGAGCACAAAGCGGATGTGCCCGGCCATTTGATTGAGGTCAAAGCCTTTTTTTGGTGTGTGTGTGTTTGTGTGCTTTTTTTGTTTTTGTGCCTCTTGCACCCCTCTCCACCCTCCTGACCTCTTCTTGGGTTGACTTGTGTCGGAAAGCTCCTGAGAGCGGGGCGATTGGGTCATGGTGGCAGCGCAGAGTGGATGGATAAAGAGCAGAGGAGGGGACGAGCGGGGATATAGAGTGGCTGTGACAGGTGAGCTAATGGCTTGGAGAGAGGAAGCTTTCAGGCGGTGATCTCTTGATACAGCTTACAGCGGGACGACTTATTAAAATAAGGGATAAATGCAGAGAGCAAATGAGTTGACCTGAAACCCAAAGGTTGCCCCCTTTGACTCACCTCCTCCTCCTCGGTGTGTTTGTGTCTGCAGGCGTCCACCCCCACACTGATTGACAGCCACTGCCGTTATCTAATAATGGTCTGGGTATTTTTCCCAGGCTTTATAAAACTCTGTTGTGCTGTGAGGGGGAGTGAAAAATATCTTGAAATATGGAATAAGCTCAAAAGAAAACAGAGCAGATTCTCATAGACAGTTGTTTATTAAAATGAAGACCAGGAAAAAACTTTATTGTTGGACCAATGTGTTTCAGTCTGCGGCCTTCAGTCGGGTCTTTACTAAACACTGGGCAGTTTAAATAAAAAGAAACTTATTTTTAAATGCATCAACTGCAACCCATTGAGGGCAAACCTTCAAGGAGAAATTAAAATTGAGGCTGAAATTATTTCTATCTTTTTCTCTTGATTTTGGAATTCACTGAGATTCCTCTGTGCTGGTTTTTAATATAAATCATAAAACGTAAACTTTTTATGCTGAACTAGCATAGAATAGAAACAGCTTTTAATGGTAAAGGAGAAAATTCAGGTGTGACAGCAGCAACAGGTAAAAAGGTTCACAAATCTTTATACCTGCACTATGAACCAGGTATAAAGTGTTGAAAACAATATATAAAAACAAGATTAGCAATAACAAAAGTAAAAATGATGATGATGATGATGATGATGATGATGATCATGATAAAAATAATATACTGGACAAGACTATGACAGAAAATACAGTGTAGTTATTACAAATAAAAATATTGGACTTGTGATCCAAGAGATGAACAAATGAGTCGGATCACTTTTTCAATGAAGTACATTTGATTTTTTTCTTTTATTTTGTTTGCAGTTTAAAGTGATTTAAACATGTTTTGAATGAAAGAGAGTTGAAAAAATATTATGTACTCCTTTAAATTTTATCATAGACGCTCTTCAACTGTGGTTATCCCTGATGTGTCTGCTGTGTTGCTTTGTCTTCATGATGCTGCATTCTTTTTAATGCTCTCTAACCAACCTTTTTCTTTTTAAACTCTCATTTATATGTGGCAGGGTTTTATTTTTAGCAATAGCCTATTATAGATGTGAATTATGTCAAAATTTGAGTGTGTCTGTCATAAAGTCAACAAACGTATTAGGGTTACATAATATACTTTTATACACTACATTTGTTTTGATCTCATAAAATTTAAACAATATAGTGAAGTTTAAGGATGTCATGAACATGACAAAATGTGGAAAGCTACAAATACCTTTTTCACAACACTAAATAAAAAAAGTTTATAAACTTTTAAGGTTATTTTGCACCTCAGGCTTTAATATAAACAATCTTTCAATAATCTGATAAAACAGAAAACATGTTTTTAATTTTAAAAATATATTTTTATAATAACTTAACCTAATTATTTGGATTGATTGAAAAATTTCCTTGCACCTCTTATGACATGATACTTCAGTTTTCCTTCACTTCTCACTTTAAACTTGTAAAATGTTTCCCTCAAAGGGCCATTTTTGTTGTTATTGCTTCGCCTTTGACTCAAGAGTCACCCAGAGGTTACAGCAGCCATGTTTTCCTCAAACCTTTGATGAACTAAAGAGCTTAACATAGATCTTGGAGAGTGGCAACATAAAATTGAATGATAATTGCATCATGTGCTCTAATGGCAGCTATTACAACAATAGCGTTGGTGACCTGGAGGTATGGGATGAGAGGGAGGAAAGGCCCTCTGCGCTGACCTCCGCTTAGGAAAGGGCAAACTCAGGCAACAGTCGGGGCGTCAGAGGCCCCGCCGCCTCGTCTGCCACTCCGAAGCTTCAATTCAGTGCCTGACACAACAGCCAAGCATCGCTGTGACCCTGTGGGTGTGACACTCAACCTTTGCCTTAACCTCCTGAACCGCCGGTCACAGCTGCAGCGCGAAGGTCAGGGTGCAGGGTCGACCAAGGGGGGGATTGATGGGTGAGAGATGAGCTGGGAGAATATGGAAGGCAGGAAATTGAGAAAAAACACTGGAAAATGGACAATTGAGTGAGAGGCAAAGAAAAGGTGATAGAAGAGAGGAAGATGTGCTTCACTTGCAAAAGATTAGAGAAATTCAGTCAATTGGTTGAATCTAAAGAAAGCAATACATTTTCACATTTATTTATAATTCCCACTGTCTGAAATACTAAAGGTCACGGATTTACCTTTAATTTTTTTTAAAAATTATTTTACATTTTTTCTTTGTACCCCAGTTAATGCTTAACTGTAATCTGCAGTGGGAAAAAGTTTTTTCTCTCTCTTTTTTTGCAGTTTGGTTGAGTTGACCTTTTAACTGAACTGTCAAGCGTGAAAGGCGAAGAACGTGAGACCACGGAGGTGCAAAGAAGACAAATGGGCTTGGCGTAACATTTCGGGTGAAGATCAGCCATTGTTGCGGGCCCCACCCCCTGACGCCGTTGGTTTTTATGGGAAAACGAACATGTCCGCTGTCACCTACCTCAAATCATCTGATGGTTCATTCTTTATTTAAACTGCATGACAGTTTTATTTAAAAAGAAGATTGTGTCTTATGTTTGAGTTTTGCTATTTCAAACGGTCAGCTCTCTTTGTTGTGCTGCTGTTTTATTTTCTACATAGGCCCAAAAAGACAGATGGTGCAACTGCTATTGGTTAGAAAAGATTAAAAAAAGAAAAATTCTCCTTTTATGGCAGTAGTGTAGTTATAGCTGAATTAATTAAAATAGAGTCTCTAATTTGACTACATTTCTAGTAAAAACTTTCTTGAATGAATCAAAATCAACAGGGCTTTGTTGTTCCAGTCTATTTCACTTTTTTACATTAAATTAAGTGACTAAGTCTCTCTTTTTGGATATTTATATCATTTTAAAGAGAAACTCAGTTTTCTAAAACACTTTTCAAAATAGTAATGTCAAGAAAAGAAGCCATTCAAGTAGCTTTTGATATGTATTATTCTTCAGGTCAGGTAATGGCAATGCAAAAGTATCTGTCTGCGATAATTAAGCAGTTTAACACACGCTCACAGGTGTTTGGATTCAGGTGTTTACAGATATACATTATAATAGGCTGCAGTTTCCACTCAATACCTACTTGTACTAATTAGATGTGAAACAAAATAAACATTCTTGCACTGTACAATAGTTTTTCTTTTTTATTTTCTTTATGTATAATATATAATGAACATACACATACACATGAAGAGTGCTCCTTTTATTCTTTATTAAAGCATACATATTTTAACTTAATGTCTGCAAACTGTGAGCACTTGAAACCAAAATCACAATTGTTTGTGCAAAAACATTTTGGGCAATAATGGTGATTCTGATGCCAACTGAAAGCCTTTTCTGTCCTACCATCCTGAACATAAACATGTGGAGTTCTTAATCATTTGAAACTGGCAGAAAAATATTGCATACAATATACATGGAGGAAGCTATATGGTGCAGTAGGTCAGTTTCTCTACCAAATGGGTTGGCCTGGATTTTTTTATATAAAAATTTTGTGGATTTCAAATAAAAAATTGTTTGTGATTGTGTCCTTTTAGCAGGATGGCTGGAAAATCACCACAGAAATGGTTCAGTAGACACAAGTGAGTTTAACGCCACTGATTTATAAGAAATATTTGCAAAAAATGATTCATTTATTTGAAGGTTTCCTTCCTGTAGTTTTACCAGTAATAATAGAAGTGCTACAAGTATTTACATATGCAAAATATAAGAATAAATGTTTTTTAAAAACATAATTTATACATCAGATTTGAAGCTTATGTGAACAGCTTATAGCTGCGACGGATCTATTTTTGTCTTATAAAATCGTCTCTTCCTTCCTCCACTCCGCTCCTTCCTCTGCAGCTTTGGCTGCTTCACTCTGGCTGTGTTGACTCTCCATCATGGCGGCAACCTTCTGCTCCAGCCGCCACACCTGCTCCCGATACTTCCTGCGAATCTGCCTGTAGGAACTCAAGGCTTTACTGCAATAAAACCATCAAAATCTGGATTAGTTTATTCATTTCATTCAATCTTTCGGTAATTCGTATTTATGATAACATCCTGAAAGGGAAGAGCAACACATAGGGAGGGGAAAAGACAATATTATGTAGTTTCACTGTCAATAATCAAATTTAACTCTTCTTATGCCTTGAACAGTAAACAACACTAAAAGTATAACATAATAATACTTAGTAGGGTTAGGCAACACTCTTACCTTATTAAAACATTTTCGTTCTTAAACTGAGATAAATAAATTAACTAGTAAAATTAAGCTAAAACATGTACTGGTACCTAATAATTATTTCTTTACAATGTCTTTAAAATGACCTATATGAAAGTACACAGTGTTAAACCTCTTTCCAATCCTTTGCTGCAGTATAGTGGAAATACTGTTTTCCATATTTGGGCAGTAACTAATTACATTTACTCAATTACATTTACTTTTTACATGTACTTTTACCTTGACTTGAGTAATTTTAAAGTAAAGTATCTCTACTCTTAAGTAAAATTTCTGAATTTTCTACCCGCTGAATGAAAAACAAACAGGTCTAAACCAAATTTCACCAGACAGACAAACACCTGCAGTTTATGTTAAAGCTTGATAAGTTTTTTAATGAAGGAAACTGATAACTTTATATTTTGTTCCATCTGATTATGTAAATATTAACTTTGGTTACTTTTCTACTCTTACTTGAATAATTTCTTGGATGGATACTTTTTTGTTTTTTTACTTTTACCTGAGTAAAAATATGTTGAAGTAGTGCTACTTTTACTTGAGTATAATTTTTGTCTACTCTGCCCACCTCCGATGGTCACATATGATACAGGATGTTGAGTTTGGACATGAATTTAAGTTGTGAAAAAGACAGAGAATTATCACACCAAATTTCCAGACATTTATATTCAGTCATTTGTTGAGTTACTCCACCATCCCGGTTTGTAATGGTTGGGAGTAACAGTGATTCTAAGTAAGCAGTTTGCTTAAAGTGAGCATTGAAGCAGTGAGTTGCTGTCGATATTTACCTGTGTGCCTGTGAGAGGCGAGCGATCTGCTCTGCGTTGTCCTTCCTGTGGGGGACGCCGTCTGCAAGAGCCGAGTTCAGCGAGTCGTGGACCATGGCCAGCCTCCTCTTCAGGGCTTGTTCCCTGCCAGATAAAGAAAACAAGTGGATCAGAAGATAACTCAGTTAACAAAAGACGTTTGCTCACAGTAATAATACAATCGTTAAGAAACGAGTTCTTTTATTTACTTCATCCTTGGCCCGACAACGAGTGTAATTTAAAATAAAGCTTTTTTCTCTCAAGGTTAGAAGAGAAAGAGGAAGGTCTCTGGAGTATACTTTATGTTAAAGTCTGTTACCTAGCAACAGAAAAAAAACTTAATATCACCGCTCATCACCTTTTTTATTCTGGGAACATCACTCCAAACAATAGTTTCCTCAAACAACAAAAACTGTGCTTTGGAGAGATTTGCGATAGACCAAACAAGGCGGTGAATAATCGCCAAGTGGAGGAAAAATGTTATGAGTTTTCCATATTTGTTTACAAACAAGATACTGAAAAGTATGGTGTGAACTAGTTTATCTATAATTCTTACTGTCTAAAACCACTGACATTTATAAGTCTCCTGGAGGGTTGTCCAAATTTCTGTCAGACTTAGAAAACTAAATTCACAAAACATTTTATTGAGAACCTTTTTTGGCTGCTCAACAACAAACGAAACAAGAAATATTTTAAACAAAGAACATAGATTTTTTTTTTTGTAGTAAAGAAATATGTAAATTGTTGTAGATCCAAAATTTAAAAAAATTATTTTGCATGAAAGAAAGGTAACCACTTTACTAATTTAGTTTGACTGAAGGGCTGAAGAAAAAAAAAAGATTTAGTTTGTTCTCAGCAATAAAAACATAATTTAGGGCTCTCTTTATTTGAAAAACTTTTGAGAATGCAATTAAAAGTGTACCAAAGTTTGTGTTGTTTCTACATTTTTTGTGAAAAATTTTTAATTTGTGGGTAATAGTTTTGACTTGATTGAAAAAAGCCTGTGTCTGCATAGAACCAGCTGTGTGGTGGGACAAATTTCTAACATTATGTCATACGAGCCGCAAAAAATCAGTTCAGGTGCCGCAAATGGCCCCTGGGCCACACTTTGGACACCCCAGGCCTACTGGTTTTGTTCAATCAGATTGCAACATGTAGGGAAATTATAGATGTGGAGAAGCAAGTGTTAAGGTTTGAACATCACACTAAATAAAAGTAGGCTAATCAAAAGTATTGATAATATCAATATCAAAGCCTGTATCAGTATCGGATCAATACTAGCTTGATCAGGTTGATATTTTGGTTTCAGATTCTTGAAATTTGACTTTATTTTTGTATTGTAGCTTCTCATCTCCGAATAGAACAGAAAGGATTTCTTGGTTTAGATTTTAAAAAGTACATATATTTTATTATATAACAGAAATTTAACAGGAAACCGTTAAATTCTGGTCGTAGACATGCGATCCGGTCTTACCTCTGTAGGACTACCTGCAGCTCTTTCAGAATGGGTCGGGTCAGAGAACTCGTGATTTCACCGTCCCTAACAGCTTTGGTAGCGTTTTCACCAAACCTCTGAAACGTAAATATGATAATGAGCAGAAAGAACATCTAAAAACATCAGAAAGAACAAATCTGAAAGTTTTCTGTCGACAAGTCATTCCAGAGTCAGAGCAGAAATCTGGTTCCAAAACCCACTGGACCCATCCATCCATCCATCCATCCATCCATCCATCCATCCATCCATCCATCCATCCATCCATCCATCCATCCATCCATCCATCCATCCATCCATCCATCATCCATCTATCAACCATCCATCCATCCATCCATCCATCTATCAACCATCCATCCATCCATCCATCATCCATCCATCCATCCATCCATCCATCCATCCATCTATCCATCCATCCATCCATCCATCCATCCATCCATCATCCATCTATCAACCATCCATCCATCCATCCATCTATCAACCATCCATCCATCCATCCATCATCCATCCATCCATCCATCCATCTATCCATCCATCCATCTGTAGATCCATCCATCCATCTATCCATCCATCCATTCATCCATCATCCATCCATCCATCCATCTGTAGATCCATCCATCCATCCATCCATCCATCCATCCATCCATTCATCCGTCATCCATCCATCCATCTGTAGATCCATCCATCCATCCATCCATCCATCCATCCATCCATCCATCTGAAGATCCATCCATCCATCATCCATCCATCATCTGTCCGTCCGTCCGTCCGTCCATCCATCGATCCGTCCCTCCGTCCGTCTGCCTGTCCATCCATATCCATCCATCCATCCATCCATCCGTCCATCCATCCATCCATCCATCATCCATCCATCCATCATCCATCCATCCATCCATCCATCCATCCATCCATCCATCCATCCATCCATCCATCCATCCATCCATCCATCTGTAGATCCATCCATCCATCCGTCAGTCTGGAGGAAATGGATAATTTAACATAATTTGTAATAAAGCTGAAACATTCTGTGAATTATTTCCTGAGTTGCTGTATCAAACTCAGAACTTGTCCTCAATGTCAGTCGGTCTGACAGACTGAGGTGAGAGGTGCGGCATGACTTCCTGCTGCAGGGACAAGACGGCCGAGCAGAAGACCTTGAGGAACTAAAATATCTGACTCGGCCTGGAGGGATTCTGCTTTGGAAGACGTAATTTCCCAGGTGGGAGAGCTGGATTTGAATCGGATCTCTCTCACGAGCCCAAACTCCCTCTCGGTCCTTTCACCTTGACTTTGTATTATTTGCTCTTTTTTTAATTTTTTTTTTTAATGAAGTCATCTTTGCTGCAGTTGGAGCCTTTCATACCTGTTCGGTCTTCCGATCTTCCGCCTCGTCTCTGAGGTTTTCTGGAATGAAAACCCCAGCGGCTTCCGGCGACTTCTGTCCCATTAAGCCCCATTCGAGACATCGCAGCTCCTTCTCCTTCAGACGAATTAAAGCTCGAAGATCTGACATCTCCTCCTGGACAAAGGCAGTCAAACCACAACCTATGATAAACAAGGACAATTCATAGCAGCATAGTTTGTGTTAGGTAGCACAACTAAAAACTTTCATAGTTAAAGGAAGCCAGAAAGCAAAAACTGAATGTTATTTCTGACTTGGATAGTAGTAGAACAGCAATTTCTAGCTTTTATGACTGGTTGCAGCTCCATTTAGTTTATAAATATAAGTGTTTCAATTGGTTGTGAGCAGCCAAAAATATAGTTAAATATATTTAATACCAGGATTCCTGTCTTTTAATATTCATTAAACTGGTCTTATTGCGAAAGTGCTGTTGTAAAAGTGTTTTAGTGTTGAATATGTAATAAAAACTGCTGGCTGGTGAAAGATTTAGAGTCCTGAATCTGAGCGTATTTTCACAATAATCAGGCTGTAGACCGTATTTTTTTCCTTTTTCTACCTTTTGCTCTTTAGTAATCATAAAAATATTTTTGAAAGATTAGACTGCTACTTGTAAATGTGTTCATTTTTAAAAATGTTGTTAAAAGTTTTGATAAGATGCAGCAGTAAATTAGCTTTTCACAGCTTTTTGTTACTGTTTTAATCAATTTGCGTATTTTTGTGCTAAGTAGGCTGCCAAAAACAACACAAAACAGGCTGATGACAGCATATTTTTCACCAGTTTATACATTTAACCACTGAGCAAACAAAAACAGGGTTTACAGTTCTGTTTATTCTGTTTTTAATTAAATACAAACTGTTGCTATAAAGCCTCATTTATTGCAAAAACTGGACTCTAGAGATCACTGGATGTCCAAGTCAGAATACTGGTTTCCAGATGAATTTTGCTCATTTTTTCCAATTTCAACTTTGGAATCTCTTAGTAGGAATTTTAGCAAACCTATTAAGAGAAAATAATGGAATTGGATAAATATAATGGGTTCGTTTTGCCTTGAAAGTTGGAGCACAAATGTTGGAATTATGCCTCAGTTGAATGTGCTGTTGTGGAAAGTCTGCTGCTAACAATTATTAGTAATAACAGCTCAAACAATGTATTTATCTACACTGGAAGACAATTAAATTGTCAGAGGTGCTAATAAAGAGTTTTTACCAGCAATGTTCACTTTGTTTTCAACACACTGCAGTCATGTTGGAATTGAAATGCTCAGAAAAGTCTTAATTTGCAAGTTGGAGTTCTGTCTTTCGGGGAAATTCTTGTTTAATTTTCAAAGTTTTAATAAAAAAACTGTATTTGACAGTTAGACTATACTACAGTCACATAAGAATAATATTGGCACTACAAGGTTGACACAAGTTATGGAAATGCGACTTATTACTCTTCCCTGCAGTCTGAACTCAACGTAATGCGTAAGTAATTATAGAACCGTAAATCTTTGAAAAGCAGAAGTAGAACTTCCTGCACAACCAGCAAGAATGCAGCAAGTGGTTTCTGGATGTTATGTAAGTCAATAAAAAAACTGTTGTCCTTTCCAGCAGCCATTGTACAGCACATACAGTGGTAAAACCAGCTGAACAAACTGGAGCTCTGCTTGGGTTCTGAGGTTTCTATAGGTAATGGGTGGTACCTGCTGATTTTGTGATGTTTAATCGAAAAGGTTTTGAAACAATACATTTTTCCAGACACCAAATACATTCTCTTATTGCCAAAAGATGGCTGGGTGGTTTTATTAATCGCTTGGGTTGTTTTTAGAAGAAGTAGAGAGAATGGAACAACAAAACATGCAAAATGTGAATTTAATAAAATAGGTCCCCTTTAAAACTTAGCAATGTTTTGTGAAACTCAAAGCCAAAATCTGCTCTATGTTGTGTAAGAAAAATAGTTTTTTGTTGTTTTTGCAGCTAATAAAGAAAACTGACTTTTGTTAAAAAACAAAAACAAATCTCCCACCCTGACTGAGATCAGCTCGTAAAACAGCGATGCTTTCTCTCTCTTGCTCTCAGGAGGTTTGGTGTTGTCCTTCATCATGTGGCCCCATCTGGTACCGACCGGTTGACCGGTTTCTGAGCTCAGTCTGACCTCGGCTCCTGGACCTGGCTTTGCTGGGCAAATGGCTGCCCGTTCCCTCTTCAGTCGCTCGATTTGTTGTCGGAGAATTGCTTCCCGGTCTGCTGGATCTGGAGTTCTGTGGCGTTAACAGATTTCAACTTGTTGATATATATATATATATATATGTCATGTCTATATTTCTGCATCCTGACAAACGTCACCTGTGCCTCGTGTGACTCTGGGTTTCCTCTGTGACTCCAGCTGTGCAGAAGGAGGTGGATAACTCCTCAGTTCCCATCTCCGGGTTCTGAGCTGCTTGCTGCATGTCACACACCGGCTCTGGTTGGAGGAAAACGAGTGATTCAGAATCAAAGTATTTTATATATATATATATATTTTTTACATAAAACTTGATGACAACCTGCTGAGTGTATCTCCAGAGAGGGGCTTTGCTGCAGCTTGGCTTCATAAAGAAACAGCAGCTCGCCATAGGCCTCCTCACACTCATCACTGTTGGACAACAAACACAGGACAGAACCTCTACTCAGAATATTTGTGCTGGCAAGTTTAATTGTTAATGTGTCAGGTGTGGATGATAAATACCAGTATCTAAGAGCCATCTGCAGGGCAGAGCAGTCAGACTCCAGTCGGCACAGTTTCAGACTGATCTGCTCCGAATCCGCCTTCCTTCGCTCCAGAGCCCCAGTCAGACGCTCGTTTCTGGCCTTCAGCCTCTCAATGCATCTGAGAAAAACAGGAGGCCAGATTTAAAGCTTTTAACTGGGTATGGATGATATTTCGGCATTAACATCGGGATTAGTGATGATAGTGATGCTTTAACATATCAGTATCAGCAAAACTAGGCCAATATTAACAACTAAGTGATGCAACTCAGGATTTTGAGAGTTTAAAGCAGAGAAGAAACGTCAGCAGACATATTTTCATAGTGTCAACAGGGAAATATAGACAGTTCTGGAAAATATGAAGTGTCCAGTGCACTGAACCCCACTGAAAACCTTCTGGTTTTTCCACCAAATATTGATTTCTGAACTCTTCCTGAGTTAAAACATTAGTATTGTTGTTTTCATTGCATTATTTGAGGTCTGAAAGCACTGCATCTTTTTTGTTATTTTGACCATTTCTCATTTTCTTTAAATAAATGCAACATTTTTGCTTGGACTTTGGGAAACATGTTGTCAGTAGTTCATAGAATAAAATAACATTTTACTAATTTTGAGTTATTTTATTCAAATATAGACCTATAAAAAGTAAAATCTGAGAAACTGATCATTTTAAGTGGTCTCTTAATTTCTTCCAGAGCTGTAGATACAATATATATATATATATATATATATATATATATATATATATATATATATATATATATATATATATATATATATATATATATATATTTATAATATTGGTAAATACCGGTTAGTAGTCATATGAGGCATATTACTGTCGAATATCAGTAAAGTAATTGGTGTTCCTAGAAAAAACATAAACATTTTGACAAAGAACAGCTGGGTGTTTTTTTAAGCATTTGGGTTATTTTTAGAAGCAGTTCGGTGTGCTGTGGCAGCGTAGAGGATTTTCCACGTTTGGAGGCCCTGAGTCCTCGACGCGGCTGTCGCGGGTTCGATTCCTGGACCCGGTGATATTTGTTGCATGTCTTCCCCCCTTTCCTGCCAGCTTACTTTCATATAATAGACACTAGAGCCCACAAAAGACTACCTGGAGGAGAGAAAAGTAAAAAATAAATAAATAAATTTTCAGAGGCAGTAAAAACCCAAAGGGAAGTACCAAAACATGCAAACTTTTGCAGAAAATATTCACTTTAAACCTTCATTTATTGCTTTCTGTAGATAGAAAAAATGTTCCAGTTTTCTTTACATATAGAAAAATCTCCACCTTTTGAATATCTGAGAAAAACTGAATATGTTTAAAGTCAAAATATGTGAAAGACATGTTGGAAAAGCTTCTTTGGGTGCAACAATCAAACTTTTATCTGTAAAACTCATGTTCACATGTTGCCACATCATAGAGTCTTCACATGTGAGACAAATGTGAAAACATTTCACATGTGGGAGGTATCTCTACATGTAAACAATATAAAGCTCTAAACACATTAAGAGGCCACTTAAAATGATCAGTTTCTCTGATTTTACTTTCTATATTATATGTTTGAGTGAAATGTTCGTTGTTCTTTTATTCTATGAACTACTGAAAATATGTCTCTGATATTCCAAGCAAGAATTTTGTATTTATTTGCAGAAAATGAGAAATGGTCAAAATAACAAAAAAGATGGAGAAATATCAGACCTCAAATAACGCAAAGAAAACAACAATATTCAAGTTTTAACTCTGGGAGAGTTTAGGAATAAATATTTGGAATAATCAGGAGGTTGTCAATGAGGTTCAGTGCAGTGGGCTCTTCATGTTTTCCGGAGCCGCATGTCATGCAGCTCATCAGTTGAGGTCTTTTATATGGAAGGTTTCCCCAAATGTTTCACATGTTAACACACATCATAATTCCTACATGTAAAACACATGTTCACAAGACCAACCAAGCTGTCTTTCAGTGTCAGTTTACAGCTGCTGTTCAGTGTTTTGCTCTGGCTTGTTTCTGGTAAGTCTTGGTCTCACCTGTTCAGTCTGTCTGTCTCTGATTCCAGGCTGATGGGGCTGGGGCAGCGACTGCTCGGGCTTACGCAGCCCAGCGGAGTCCCGTCCCCACTCAAAGACAGAGGAGTCGCAGCTCTGGATGTTCTTCTGTGGAGTAAAGGTGAACCGGGGTAGGAAGGAGGCGGTCGGTCGGGGCTGAGAGCTCCTGAAGGAGGCCGGTATGAAGGAGAAAACCTGTCAGACCTCCAGGCCTTGTGGAGACCAGCCAGGTGGAGCACCTAAAAAACCCAACTCAAATTATTCTAAAAACTGTAGAGTTAAAACAATGAAACAAGACAAAAACATTTTACCCACCTTGTTTTTCTCATCTTCCAGTGAGTAAATGTTACTGGGAGCTCTCTGCAGCTCTTCATTGTGACTCGGCATGTTGTTCCTGAGAACAGACTCGTGTCTTTCCAGATCCAACAAGTCATCCAGGTTCTGGTCCTTCTGCATTCCCACAGAACATGAAATCCCAAAGTCTCTCTCCATCTCCTCCAGCATCTACAACCAGCAGAATATATTTACAAAACTCAGCGGTATTTGTTTAAATTCACAGCTGTAATAACAAATATTTCAACCAGAGTTGGGTTAAAAACCAAAAAATGTACTAAAAGTACATTTTAACGCATTTGTACTCAAGTAAAAGAAAAAGAAAAAGAAAAAAGTATTTGGTAAAAAGGCTACTAAAGTAACTGATCAAAACATCAATCAGTTAACATTTAAAAATGTCATCATCAGACGGATAAAAATACAGTTATGTGGAAATTTTTTGGTATTGTAGATCAGAATGAAAATAATTTATATCAATAATACAATTACAAAATAAGGCAAAAACAACATTTCTTTAAAAATGAGACTTAAAGAAAAACTGCAGGTGTGTGGTGAATTTTTAGCTAAAACAAACTTGTTCTGGATTCAGAATATAGTCACTTACAGAATATAAATATAGATATAAAAAGTAGAATATCCATGATATTTTACTCAAGTAAGAGCAGCAGTATTTCATAATAATGTTACTCAAATAAAAGTAAAAAGTAAATCGCAGTAAAAATCCTCCACATTTCTTTCAAAACTTTACTCAACTAAATGTAACTGAGTAACTGTAACTAGTTACTACCCAACTCTGATGTCAGGTTAAATGTTAGAAATGTTTCCCTCCAGTTCATCACCTGTGTGGCTTTGGTCCAGTTCTCCTGAGCAGCTCTCAGGTGCTCCGTGTCCTTGTTCTGGTCGGAGGCTGTGATTGGAGCGGCCCACGTCCTTCTGAAGCTGATCGAGTCCTCTACTGAGGATAAAACCTCCTGCAGTTGTGTCCAGACGACACCGCCGCCCCCTAGCGGGTAAAGAGTAGAGGTGCAGTAACGTTTAAAAGACCTCAGCTCAACGTATGAATCTTTAGCTCAAATTTAGGGGCTTTTGTAGTAATAACTTTTTTTTTTACCAGAAAGGATATGGGAATGTTTTTATGTAGAAGAGGCAAAACTAATGAGTTCTATAATAGGCACAGATAGTGTTTAATATTTTTCTTTTTAGTCGTTTAGAGTTTGCTTTTTTTGTGTGAGACATACTTTTCCTTACAGTAGTTGTTTTTTAATATTCAAACCCCTTAAATATAGAAATAAACTTATTTCTGGTGCTTCATTTCAAGTTTTAAAAAATTTACAGTTATAGTATAGTATTTTATAACGATAACTGTATGGAACCATTTTTGCTCAAACTACTCTCTCTGTAAGACGATCCACAATTTGGAACGCACTCCCTGTTAATTTAAAATCTATAACCAGCTTCAATATGTTAAAAAAAACAAACAATACTCTGTCCACGAAAAAAACAGCGTGGTATCCATATCTAATGTTTATTTTTTATTGTCATGTTTTTAATTCCTTCATACTGATTTAAAAAAAAAACTAGTTCCATTAGCAGATTATTTTACTTACAAGAAGACATTTTCCCCAGGTTATAAGTAAACTAATCTGCTAGGGGAGCTAATACTTTCTAAATCAATGTTAAGGATTTAAAACAACCTCCTGTATCTTGCTGAAATTAACTTGAATGTTAATTTTGTCTTATTTCAAGTGTAATAAGATACTTGCACTATAATCTAAATCAGAACTACTTGGTAAAATGCTCTTTTTGCAGCAAGAAGATCTTGAGCTCAGATTCTGACTGAACTTTTCTGCCTTCTTCTTCCCACAGTCCAACAGTGATTGTTGTGTCTATATAGTACAGGGTCATGATTAGGCAAAAAATGTCTGTTGTGTAAAATGTAAATTTTGTTTTAGAAACTAACTTCAAACTGACTCAACAGCATTGTTTCCCTTGCATTTGCATTGCTTTCCGTTCCTGAAATTCAAATGTTTTGCTGTTCCTCGTTTTCATTTCAATGCATTTTACTTCACAAAGCTGGACAGCTTGACATATTCGTTCCTAACTCGGTATGAACAACGGTTCCTCATGCCCACCTTGGTTGGTTGTTGGATGTTTGGATGCGGCGACAGAAGCAGAGCTGCTCTCTGGGCTGCTTCTGAGCAGCCGGTGAGACAGAAGGTCCGGAGGAACCAGAGGTCTGGACGGACGTGGCGGTCTCATGTCTCCTGGATCACTGGAAGAGTCAACCCCTTATACGAGTCATACTCTAAATCATGCGTTATCCCTGAAAGAATCATTTATTCAGGAACTGTACTCACCTAGGAGCCTTTAGCGACCCCATCTTCTTGTTTAGATCAGCGATGATGCTGAGCAGGGTGCTTACTTCTGCTTCACACTGAGCCACCTCTGCTGGTGTGGGTTCATGGCCAATCAGAGGCTCAGAGGCTTCAAGGTCAAAGGTCACAAAGTCACCATTGCTCAGCACATCCTTGTTAAACAGGGAGCTGGTATCAAGGCTGTTACATCTGCTTCTTTTGGAATCCTATAGAGACCCAGTCAAAAAATAACCTTAAATATTTCAATGTTTTCCTGCTAAATTATGACTTTTTAACACTCAGTCTAAAGGGTTTTCTCATGCTATTTGCTTTGGATTAAAAGTCTGTCATGAAGCTGGCATCAAACTGTTAAGCCATTGTTCAAGGCGGAAAAGGAGGAGACCAAAAACATCCTGAGATCCAACTTCCTGGCCAACAAACATTTGCAGATCACACCATCTATTGTTTTCACTAAAATTTTCAGATAAATACCCACAGCACAAAACAAATCATTGTAAACTGCAAGTAAAAAACTACTTGGAGAATATCTAGATTTCACACATGCATATTTTAATTGCTTGAATTCCAACATGTTTTTCTGCTGACCAGAGAGGACAGCATGTTTCACATTCCTGATCCCTGACTTTCAAGAACTTCTCATCAGTGTCAGAGGCTATCATTGCATCTCATGCATTTATTTCTTTTGCCAATTAAGTGGTGACATGGTTCTTTAGCTCATACTGATATGAGTGTGGAAAGTAGCAGAGGAAAATATTTACCAACTCCTCAGTTCCACAACAATTATCTTTCAAATGTCCTGCCAAGAGCTTACTTCTTAAAACAGCTGGAAACACTTTAAACAAGCATTTGTTAAAGTGGAACTTGGTTACTTTACTGTACTGGCAGTGTAACGGATTTCATCTAAAACCAAACAAACATTTCAGCATGACTCACTTACCTCCATTTTTTTTGTTTTTGATTTCTCCAGAGTATAACAATCCTTAACATTTGGAAAAAAAACAAAAGAAAAGAAAAAAAAAGTGGAGATTTTCTTCTTGGTCCTGCTGTTTTGTGCAGTAAGATGCCAGAGGTCAGTCCCTGAGCAAAGGTAGCAGATTGCTGTTCTGCTGCATGTCTGTCTAACTCTGTTAAATGTGATGAATGAAGTCAGTGGGAAACGCTCAGAGAGACATCCACACCCATTCCCCTTCACTTTGTGTCCTTTCCTGTTTTGGTCGCAGTTAGTTTCCATGCAGTGTCAGCTCCTGTCTGGGTCTTTGGAAAAAATGTTTTATACGTAAAAAATGGTTGTTAAAGGGGCAACATTAAGTATTCACCAGCCACATATTGCCATTTTATATCACAATCAAAAAACTTTGTTACCTTTAGTTGTAATAAAAATTTTACAAATATGAGACTTGGAGCTTTTCCACTGCAAAAATGTGAGTGAATCATAAAAAAGCAGAGGATTAATATTTGGAAAAATACCTCAATCCCACTTTTTCGTATGATGTGGAATCTGTGATCGTGTGAGTATTTTTCTTCCCCAAGTAGTGGGAACCTTAGAAGAGAAAAAGGCATTCTGAACTCTTAAAGTAACATAACATAAATGAGTGTAGTCCAGATAAAGGCTAGAATTATTTAGTCTGAAATTTTTCTACTGCAGTAAAAGATGACTTTATGGCTTTTATGCAACTTTGCTATTGGTAACGATAAGTGTGGCTGAAGTATAAACAAATGGGCTAAATGTGAGGCAACAGAAGTTTAGTTAACAAAAGAGAAACTGTACTGTTAGGAGCATTGAACTTGAACAATACAATAAGTTTACAAAAAAAGGCAAATATTGCTATAAAAGTAGAGAAAGAGTAAAAGTAATAGGAAAAAACACACATTGATACAACATTGCAAAAGGTAATAATTTTTTATTCAAAATAGAAGATTCTTGTTTTGTAGAGTTCTTTCATATTTACAGGCAGAGAAGAAAAGAGACTCTAATATTTGTTTTAACTGCACTACTGAGCTTTCACTCTATTTTTTATAATGAATTATTATTGTCGTTATCACTGATGTTGAAGATTATTTTATTGTGCTCCCGGCGGTCTACAAAACGGAAAAACTTAAAAATCAACCCAAAAACTACATTACCCACAATGCTGGGAGGACCGAAAGTTCCGGCTGTGTTGTTTCCGAACAGGAAGTTACCCGTTCAAAACAAACGTTAGCTCTGCTTGTTATTTATTAGAACTATATATGACAGTTTGTTGCACATAAAACAAAGACGCTTATTTTTTCTTAAAAACGTAAGTAGTATTTTTCCATTTTATATATGGCGTTTATATACTCAGCTGCTTGTTAATTTTATAGAAGCTAACTTATGCTAACAGCTAAACTTGTTTTTATATTATCGAGATTCATTATCTACAACGTACCTTTCCAGTACAAAGTGTTTGTTCAACTCCTAAAATCTGTGTAGAGATTTAAAGATAAAGCTGGTTACATGTTCACTGCAGAACTGCAGAAATAGTGCTGTGATTTGGTAAAGTAAGCCATAATTTAAGCTTTAGAATAAATAAGGTCCATCTGAAAGGTAGAAATGTTTTATTAAAAAGGAAAATATGAGATATAAGTCTGGGATTCATCCAATTTTAAATGTTTTGTATGTCTAAATAACTCCAAATATAATTGTAAGGTTTATTTATTTGTGTATTTATTCTCAGAAATTGGAACTCGAGTATCATATACAGATTGATTTCACCCAGAGTGATACATCTGAACATTAGCTTATCAGGATTATGGTGTAGAAGTGGATAGAGTAGCCAAAAATTGTACTCAAGTAAGAATAGCATAAAAAATAATATTACTCAAATAGGAATGAAAAAGTATAGAAGCATTGGTTTTTAAAGTTACTCAAGTAAATGTGATGTAATGTTACTACCCACCTCTGGTTGCAGCGACTAAAACTTTGGATATTTCATTATCCCAATTTTGAAAAATAAATTTTGAATAGAAATATGTCACATTAATTGAGTTTTCAATTGTGGATTTATATTAATTGTATTATGATAACCATCAAAACTAAAACAACTAAATGCTTCAAATAAATCAAATCTTGTGTACTGAATCACTTGTTTTACTTGTGGAATTCAATTGGTGAAATAAACATGCCCTGCAGTGATTTTATTTTAATTCATTCTTAAATCCTTTTATTGATGTAAACGGTTTATTAGTTTTAAATGCTCCATCCACAGCAGACTGGACTCATCACCTTCACTTTGTTTGCATCCAGTGTTTCCATGGAGACTCCAGAGCCAGGCCCAGCTGATGGAGAGGAACGTCCAGTGGAGCTGCGACCCCGGACGCGCTCCAACCCCGAAGGTGCTGAGGACCGTCGCAGCAGCACTGGCAGCCTCGGAGGCAACGGGAACCCGACCATACCTCAGCCGGCAGTGGGGAACCGCGTGGAGGGCGAAGGCGAAGCCTCGACCACCGACAGCCCTCTGAGCTCTGTTACAACAACGGTTTCAGCCGCTACATCTCAGGCCGTGGTTCCCCCTGTGTCCGTTTCCGTGGCAGCTGGTTCTGGAACAGCAGCTGGCACCACGGCCCAGCTGTCCACTACAGCTGTGACGGTCAAAGAACGGCCGAAGGCACCTCACCAGCAGCCTGTCCTCAGTACGACCATTCCTCCACCAGCAGAATACCAGCTCCGAGTTCCCAGAGTCAACTGTCCAGAGAAAGTGGTAGGTCCACCGTACACAGAAATAATTTCTTATTCAGGAAGTTAAAGTGATCAAGAAAGTAAATCCTCAAGGTTCTGTGTCTGTGAAAAAAAACTGTAGTCTTTACCTGGCTTTATTAAATTAAATAAGTAGGATGTTTAAATCTAACCTCAAAAGTAGAAAGGTTTAGTGTTTAACACAATTTGTTGAGTTGTATGAACCGCATTAATCTTGGGGCAAATTTGAGATCTTCCGTCTATGGGTCTGCATCTATTTTATTGTTCTTTTATTGTAAAATATTTCATTTTGATTTATTGTTGCCTCAATAAATCTACATTAATTAAACAAACAAAAAACAGAACTGACATGTTGTTTTTTTTAACTATTTTCTCCACTGTTTGTTCCTCAAGATCATAAATAAATATCAGTAAATTTGAAAATATGATCAAATGCAGTTAATATGTGCAGTTTAGTGATATAAATCTTATTTCTTTAAGTAAGTGGCCTCCTAAATTGGGAAGAGCAGTATTTGTTTTTGTGGCACTATGATTACTGAGCCATTCATGCCATACAGTTAACAAAAAAAACTTATAATAAATTTTTTTTTTATCACAATTTTTATTGTTTTCATAATAGTTGCATAAAATATACAGATAAAACTTCCATCTGAATCTTTGATGTCTTATTTAAAGTAAATTACAAGATAATGAAAGTAGCTCATTTTTATTGTGCCCAGGGAGAAACTATAGAATTGATTTTACTGTGATGTAGATTTATATATGACTTCATTTTAATGTTTTCTGTCTTTCCTGCCTTGTTTCTCTCTGTACAGATAATCTGTCTAGATCTGTCTGAAGAAATGTCCTTACCTAAGCTGGAGTCTTTCAACGGGTGTGTAAAAACACGGTAGACTGTCTCACTGTTTCCTGGCTTTAGAGTTTAACATTGCGTCATTTCATTGTCTCTCTGTTTAGATCTAAAACAAACGCCTTGAACATATCCCAGAAGATGATCGAGATGTTTGTGAGAACAAAACACAAGATCGACAAACGACACGAGTTTGCTCTGGTTGTCATCAACGATGATGCTCTGTGGGTCGGTACACGAGACGTTCAGTCACTGAAACTCCTGCTGGGTGTTTGACTTAACTTGGTTTAATGTTTTATAATTTTATCTCTGGTTACCCAGCAAAACCAAAACCTGAACTTATAAATATGATCTAGTATTTAAATTCAGAAATCCAATTATTTTTATTACTTGTATAGTTCTGTTCTAAACACAAATTAGGAAAGATGGACAGAAGGAAGGATGGAAGGAGGGAGAAGGATGGAAGAAAGAAAGGAGATATATAAGGAATAAAGGATAGAATGAGAGATATAAAAGAGGAAGGATAGAAAGAGATATACAGTATAAGGAAGAAAGAATAGAAGGAGAGATACAGAAGGAAGGATGGAAGCAGAGTTAGAAGGAAAGAAAGTATGGAATGGAAGCAGTGATAGAAGTAAGAAAGGAAGTGTGGATAGGAGAAAGGAAGGAAGAAGACAAGAAAAGAAAGAAGGAAGGGCAGAAGATATGGAAGTAAGGAAAGAATGAGTCGGTAAGGAAGAAGGGAAGGAAGGACATGTAGACAATCTGTGGGTCTGGAAATATTCATTTTTTTCATAGTTTATTTTTCTTTCCTCTTTGAAACCCTGCAACACAAAAACAATTACAGCTTTTTGTGTTTTTATTTTATTTTATGAACTTTGTGGAAATTTCCCTTCATAATTGTTTTGTTTTTTGCCCCAGCTGTCTGGCTTCACGTCTGATCCCAGAGAGCTGTGCAGCTGTCTGTATGACTTGGAAACCAATGTGTGCGAGTCCTTCAGTATCCTTCCATCAAACATTCACCAAAATACCTTTAATATTAAAATCAGATTACCCTTAACCTCTACATTTAGACCTGGAAGATCTCCTTAACGTCATGTAAGCTATGTTTATGTTTTTCTAATTTTCTCAAATTTGCTTTAATTGAACAAATAAAAACTTAAGTAGAAATGTTTTACGTTTTAAAATCTTGTCTCTGTTGCAGTCGTCAGAAGATCGAGCTGCCGTCGATGGAGAACGTTCAGACCATCCCGCCTCCCTACGTGGTGCGAACTGTTCTCATCTACAGCCGCCACGCTGGGCCCATGCAGTTCAACCCTTCAGAAGCTCTCAGTGTGAGTCACTGCTCTGTCTGTGGTATAGTCAAAGCACCTATATGTTTTATCTTGTGGTGATCAAGTTTCTTATTCCTGTTTCAGAAAATGCTGCAATCTCCATATTTCTTCTTTGATGTTGTTTATTTGCACAACGGGATGGAGGAACAAGGAGATGAGACCAGCTGGAGGGTGAGTGTTTTCTTAAGTTTTTTAAAGACAATATTACATTTTCTTATTTTCTAAATGTATGTCTAAATGTTTACTGTGAAATCAGTGAGGTCAGAATTTACATACAAAACCTGCAGGATGGATGGACTGGGAATAAAAACCCAGAATAAATTGTTCCTTCATTGCGTATTTTCCAGACTGGGTTGGAAATTGTGTGTTTTTCATATTTTTCTTCTCAAGTTGCATTTTTAAGGCCTGTTTTGATGTTAAAGAAGCATTAAAGTTAACAGTTACTTCTCTGTTCCTGTATGGCCACTTAAAATAAACATATTGCAGAAGATCATCAGTGTTTGGGAAGTTTGAAATTAGTTTACAGATACAGCACATCAGAAAGTATTCGCAGCGCTTCACTTCTTCTGCTTTTGGATATGTTACAGTCTTACTCCAAATTATATTATGTCAGTCATCATTATCGTTACTATTGTAAAAAGTACTAGCTCCACTGGCACTTATGAAAAATGTCTTGTTATAAGTGAAATAATCACCTAGTGGGACTAGTACTTATAAAATATCAATATTAAGGAATTATTTATTTAAAACAAGCTTCTATATAGTGATGAAAAGTTGCTTGCAAGTTAGTTTTATCTTACTTCAAGTGTACTAAGATCTTTGCACTCAAAATTAGACTAGAAATACTTGATAAGATTTAGTGTTTTTGCAGTGGTATTCCACATTCTCTGTTTTACTGTGATACAATAGTATTTATGCCTTCACTGCAAAAAACAAAATAATACCAAATAATCTTTGGTTTAGTTTGTAGTGCAAAAATCTTAGTACATTTCAAATAAGACAAAACTAACTTAAAAGCAACTTTTTGGCAATTATGGAAGCTTGTTTTAAGTTAATAATTCCTTAATATTGATAAAAGAAGTACTTGTTTGTAATAAGAAAATTATTGAACTTATAACAAGACTTTTTCTCATATTATAACTGATATATTATAATAATCTGCATATGGAACAAGTTCTTTTTCATTAATATTAAGGAATTACTAAGTTAAAGTAATCTCCTTTATATTGCTGAAAAGTTACTTATAAGTTTGTTTTGTTTTATTTCAAATGTACTAAGACGTTTGGACTAGAAACTAAACCAAAAATACTTGCTAAGATTTAATGTTTTGCAGTGGCAGGGGGACTCAGACTTAAGGTTGTTTATTCAAACTTTAATAAACTGAGACAAATAAATTATCAGGACTACTTCACTTCTTTTATGCCTTTACATTTGTGAGATCTTTTAAAGTCGAGTCCATCAGAAGTTCTTTGACCATCTTTTAAAGTGTTTGTTTGGTTTCCCAGGAGACTTACACTTCGTTCTGTACCCTGGACTCCAAAGGCATGTGTTATCGCTTCGAGGTCTCCCTGAGTGGACCCGCCATCGAGCTGCACAACTGCATGGCCAAACTGCTGGCTCATCCTCTGCAGAGACCGTTCCAGAGCCACGCGTCCTACAGCCTGCTGGAGGGGGACGACACCCCGGACACGGAGGCTACAGTGTAAAACGGACAAATTAAAACGACCTCGCTTATCTGTGAAGTCCACACATGCTGCAGATTCAGCAGAACTTTTTATTTTACTTTATTTTTCATCTGAAGGCACAATGTTACTGTTATTTTTTTTCTTTTTTAGTTTTGAACAAATGTGAGAATATCTGGGAAATGAGGGTTTCGAGAAGTCACTGATTGTAACCAAATTGTTCTGTTATGTGGTGAAAATTACTTGAACTGTCCTGGTAATGAGGGAGTAGGTGATGAAAGTTCAAATAAATAAAAAATAACCTAATAAAGAGTGGAGGTTGCAATGGTTGAATTGTCAGGTTTTGCAAAGACCTCTTTCATATTTGTGTTTTTGCTTCTGAATGTAATGAATGTGAAAGTTTATTTACAAACAAAACAACATTCTGACTGGCTTTTTTAATTTTGAGAGATAGAATGTCAACAAAAGATCCATAAAACACACATTAAATAAAAGTTGCAGATTAATTTGTATGTCAGGATTTGATCACCCAGAAACACGTGACTTATAAATTATTAGAAAATGTGTTTCTTTTAATTTGTCAGCAGGTTTGGGTTATTTTATTTCCTCATCAAACTTTCTGATTCAGCGCCAGAGATTAGCTTTAATGTTTTTCTTCCTTAGCTGCTCCTCTGTTTCCATGCTGGAATGTTTTCTGGGGGTTACATACTGCCTGTCACAGATTTTTATCTGAACCTCTCCACTCCGAGGGACTCATAAATAGAACCTTCATCAGATTAAAGTTGTTTTTATCTGTATAACTGTGAATTTATTGCAAATTATCTGAAAGACTTTCAAAAACATTGGGTTTAAATGACTAACTCCCACCTGCAGGCGGCAGTATTTCTTACTCTTACTATACTACAGCTGCCTCAGCCATACTTATAGTTTGTGATCGATATGCCGAGTAAAAAATTTGAATTAAAAAAATATGTAAAACAATCACAAAATCACTGATCAATGTGAAAACATGTCTAAAACTTTAATTCTAAGAAGTATTTAATTTGAGGAGACGGCTATTAATATTTTAACAGTTTGCTAATAAATTTTATCAAAGTATTCTGGCACAACCGTCACTTTGAGAAATTTTATTTTCTTGACGAGGCCGAAAATGAAAATAAGTTTGACATCCCTGATTTGCAGTTTAGAATATGGCCGGTTTTCTTCACTTCATCACTGTTGTACGTCACACAATGTGGCCGTGTAGGAAGGTTACACAAACACATTTATGGTTTTACCTGAAATGTAGCTTTACTCACAACAAAAAGTGCACCTATAAGCTTTTTTGGATATATTGAAAAGGCATATTAAATCCTATTGATTGTCTTTTAAATTGTTTAGCTGGTTTGGCCAGTAGATGGCAGCAGATTCCACCTTGAAATACATCCAACTCAGACTGAAAGCCCCAGCATGTTCTGCTGTCTGAACAGAACTTAGTTCATATTTTCTAAATCCAACAAATGAAAACCTGAACACACATCTTGCTGGATTCCTATGTTGTGTCAAAAACTCTGGAAAAATCTGAGAATTTTATTTTGAATTTCCACATTTTGTTTGTTATAAAACACAAAAATCAGAATTTTCTAAACAAGGCAAAGCAATTTTTAATAATTACTCATATTTAGATAAGCAGTTTTAAAGTTTCAAGCTAAAGGATAAATACAGAAATGACTTTTTCAGGGATTTTTATGGCCAGATAATTCACTGATTATCTGTCTCATACTGTCACAACATGGTGATAGCTCATTTTGTTGGGCCACATTCACTTTTACTGAGCAATTTTGAACACCTCTCCATCAGATAGTGTAAACGTGCCACTTATTCATCTATTGCCTAAACAATTCCCCAGTACTTGAGATATATCTTCCTGTCCGGTTGGCCGGTTGTCTCAAAAGGTGTCAGTCTCCAACCGTTTGACTTCCTGCCTTTGTTCAGAGGTCATCAGCCTGCGCTGCCACTCTATCTTCATAAATTAGTCTTTTTCCATTTGAAGGAAGGCTGTCAGAGCAAGCAGGAAAAGATGACCTGGCGCTTAGAGAACCTTTGGCCCGTCACACTTTTCCCAGCAGCCCGTTGTGTGCCTCACGTCATCGGCTCTGATAACGGCTTGGCTGGGATGGAGAGCGCCCAGAGGGAGACCTTGTTATTCCCTCAACTCTGAAGAGTGACAGCTACCTATTGTTTCTGTTCTCTCTGTCCTCTTCTGCCATGACTCCTTTCCGCGTAGGCTCAGGACAGGATGTGGGGGAAATTTTTTTTGTATTTGTTTGGCTTTTTCTGCTTTACTCCTTAACATGTTATACATTGTTCGTCCTTCGCCAGGGAATAGGATGAGGAATTCTGCTCCTGCTATATTTAAAAGTGGCACGGATAGGTAATGCTTCCTGCTTTCTGGACTCACACAAGTGGAAGTTTATTAAACACATCCACATTATTTACCAAAAACATGCTCTACACAGTTCTACAAATACTAATTTTATTCCACTTAGATATCCCCATAGCAGGTAATTAAGCAAAAAATATGACAAAAATACATACATTTCGCATTTATGTTAAAAGAAAAAAACAAAAAACAACCGTAAACCAATCTGCCTGCCTGATTAGGCCTTTGATCACGTCCCCACAAAAAATAAGTTCTGTCTTATAAAACTTGTCCACGTAGGGATGGACAATAAATAAATAACAGTATACATATTACGATAGATACGCAATATCAATAGATGATGCATCAGATAGAAAATTCAATATTTAGAATATTCAATGAACTCCACACAGCATTCTGGGAAATGTAGGCAGAGGAAAGGCTTACGCTAAGCATAGTCGGTGGAATCAACTGGCTCTTTAACTCTTTGGTTACCTAGCAACTCACTCGTTCTATGGTAACCTAGCAACAACTTGTTGAGTAAATTGTGCTCAGGCAAACAAATTTCTTCAAATCTTTTCAGTTCTCTGCTCCATCTTCTTAGAACCAATTCCAAACATACATGAACCTAAAGGTACTGGTTGTTACATGTTTTTAAGGCTGTTGTTTTGAGAAGGAATCATCGATCTGTAAATGTTTTAACTCAATGGTTCATATATTTCTGACATTATTGACTTTTTCTGTGCTTTTCTTCTGTGAATGTTCTGTAATCTCTTTATACTTCAGCCAGTCTTTGCTAGGATTCGCTTCCGAAAGAGATTTTTAATCTCAAGGGGATTTTCCTGGTGAAATAAAGGTTAAATAAAAAAAAAAATAATAATACGAATATAAAATCTGTAAAAACCTTTGAGGTCATAAAAACGTGGATATTTTGAAGACTCACAAAAAGCTGTCTGTGTGACTGGCTTTTATCACAAAAGTCCATTTGGGATAATTGAAAGTAACCTCAGAGAGGACAACTAAATGGGGTGAAAGGTCAGAGGTGAAGGTATTCTGTTCACAATAAAACCACACTGCAGTCAAACAGTTCATGACTGTATGCTGATAAAATAGTTTTTGTCCAGTTATCTGCTGATAAAAGTGAGAAAAAAAAAATCCTGAAAATGTTTGATTTAAGGGTCACGTTTTTAATAAACAGCTTCAGAAAAAATATGAACATTGAACCAAAGAAGGGTTGACTCTACTGAAGTAGGACTAATTTGACATATTTTTACTCAAATAAAAGAAATGGTAGAAAAAAAATTATACTTCTACAGACCTTTAGCTAGATAATAGTCACATTTACTGTCCTAAAAATCTGGATTTTACTCATATTTAGTTGATGTCAAACATCTGTGTGGGAAAATATAAACAGTAAACCATTCTGTCTTAAAACCTGTGGAGATTTTTTTCATTATTAGTTAAGTTTCTGTTTCTGTACAATAAAGAGTCTTCTGTTGCATAGAAAGTTCTTGAGCGTTGACGCTGGTCATTCAGGAAGTAGAGAGGAGGGGCCGTCCAGGACGAACCCTTTAAAAACCTGTTCCCTCATTAGGCTTCCTGTCCACCACATCGCTGCCTGATCATTTCAGCATCTAAAAAGACAAACAGAAAACCAAGGATTAAAGAAATATAAAACTTCTACTTGGTAAAGATCTGCTTTTTCTTTGCAGAGGAGATCAAGACTGAAGAATTAAAAAAATATATTTTCTTTGTTATCAAATAATTTCTGTTAATATCATAACAAAAACCAGCTGCAACCATTTCACCACCGGCTGCTATGTACAGCTCCAGCTGCTCCCGGGTCAAGCTCGGCCCAGAGGCCCGGCAGCCGCTGTACAGAAACAAAGGAAAGAGCTGCGGCTACTACATGAGGATCATTTTCTTCTTTTCATCCCTCATCCAGTCGCTCATCATCGTCAGCCTGGTGCTCCTGCTCATCTACGGACAGCCGGAAAAGTCTGCAGAGGAGGAGCGGGTCAAGGTTAGTGATTTCCTTTACGACTCGTAAAATAACTTTTATCAGATTGTCTGATGAAAGGAAATCTTACAAATGCATGATTTTAAAAGACTATGCCACATTTTTCAGTTAAAGAAAACATTAAACAAGACGAGGGTAGAGTACTCAAAAGTTGTACTCAAGTAAGAGTAGCACTACTTCAACATATTTTACTCAAGTTAAAGTAAAAAGAAATTACTCAACTAAGAGTGAAAACGTTTTTGGTAAAAAAGGTACTCAAGTAATAAATAACTGATCAAAACATCAATTATTTATCAAACTTTAATTTATATGTAATTATTCATACAATTTCAAAATAATTAAATCAAAGTATTAACAATTACAATTTATTTCAACATAAAACTAACAAAAACTGGTTAAAGGTTTTTGTCTGTCTGGTGAATTTTTGGTTCTTTATTCAGTGAAGTTACTTACAGTGGAGAAGAGTATCCAGACATTTTACAATACTTCATAAAAATCTTCTCAAATAAAACTAACAAGTGCACGTTTTATTATGTTTTTAATTTAATCTGTACTTACAATGAATGATACGTTCAGAAAACATTAAAACACCTTTAAGCTTAATAAAAATACACCTAAAAGTAAATTTTTTCCACAAAGTTTCTCAAGTAAGTGTGGATATCCCAGTCTGCATTGAACTGTTGCTGATTCTTCATGTATTGTGCAGAAGCTGGAGCTGGAATTTAACAAGCTGAGCACAGACAACATGAAACTGACAAAGGAGAAAGCTGAGCTTGGAGCAAAGCTTGCTGCTTGTTCGGCTGAGAAAACGGCTCTGCAGAAAGAGATGGCGAAGCAGCAAGCTGAGGCCAACTTCACAAAATTCAGATTCAACGCTGTAAGTACAGAGAATAAACAAGAGGAAGATGCATTTTTTTCTGTCAAGTTGCAGAGCTGCTCTAATTCTTACTGCACTTTGTGAAGATAACCTGAGATCCTCTCATCATTCCCCTCCTCACTTTCATTTTTGTTTTTTAATGGTACTTCTGTGGAAAAGGATTAGAGACACTCAAAAAGTGAATTCTGGCTTTTTTCCCTCAGATTTCTGACTTGATTTCAGAAGATGAAAGTCAGAAACATGAAAAAACAAAAAGTAAAAATCAATCAGAATTCTTTTCTTTTTCCATTTTCAGTGGCCGAAACGCTCTTCTGTACATTTCTGTTGCTTCTCTGTTGGTCATTTTTGTAATAATAGAAATGAAAGCCTATTCATTATCTAATTCACCTTCTTTTATGTTGTTTTTTTTAATGGGCAAACCTTGAAAAGCAGAAAAGCGTCGTTCATTCTCCTATGCGCTGTCCTCCCTGTCTTCCACCACCTACATATATCCGTAAGTTCAACACTGCATCAACATCTCTCAGAGTAACCAACAACAACGTTAGCTGGGACTGAAACATTAAGAGTTCATAAGCAGTCTGAAGATGCTTGCAAGGGTTTGACTTTTCAAGTTTTCCAGGACTGAATAAGAATGTAATATGGATTAATTGCAAGTGATTGTCCTGCAGATCTAACTAATGTCTACTGTACTGACTAAAGCATGTAGAAATTATGCAAAATTGAATTCTAGTTGTTAGATTTGATTTTCTTGTGACACAAACCTTCCATCTGAATCCTGCAGATAAGGCAAAGTGTCAGGAACTTGTCCACAATGAGACAGCACTTGTTAAATCAAACATCAATCAGGTAGTTCAGAATCTGTTGTCCGAGAAGGACAACACCATCAGAGATCGAGACAACGCCATCAGAGATCGAGACAAGGTCTTAAGAGATCGAGACGTCCATCTCACGGAGATCAGGAAACTGCATGGAGATAAGAATCTCCTGGAGGAGAAGCTCACCACCTACAAAAGGTGCCGTCCTCTTGTCTGTCTGTCCAGATGGTGCATTTGTCCTAAAATGTAAAGAACAATCTAATGGCGGCTTTTTTTTTTCAAATCAGGAAGTGCAAAGAAGACTTTATTCAGTCTCTGAGTGGGATCCAGACTGTGACCACCAAGTTTTTGAATAAGATCGACAACCTGTTCCCTCACTCGCTGACGTTCCACCTCACCTGCAAAAGCCAGAAAGAACAGCTGGAGACGATAAAAAGCAACTGCACCAACCTGTCCAGGGATGTGGAGAACAAGTTCCAGCCGTATCTGGACCATGTGGGCGAGAAGGTGCGTGAATGCAGACTGGTTTACCAAAAGCATAAAGAGATTGAAAAAAAAAAATAACATAATTTCAGCCTTAAACACATCCAGCAATGTGACAATTTCTCCTGGTTTTGGTGAAAGTGAAGTTTTTTCTGTAGTTTAGTAAAGCAGAACGAGTTTTGCATCAAGTTTGGCTGCCTTATGGTTTCATTTAGCATTTGCAAAGTTAGTCGAATTAAAAATCTAAATACAGACAGAAAATCACATGATAACACCAAAAAGAAGAGATAATTAGAATAAACAATTTCACCAAATGATAAGTTAATACCTTAAGGAATCATATTATCTGCACAGCATTAAACCTCACAGGTAATAGCCTCGGCCAAATTGACCCTGAAACTTTCCCTCAACACGTTTCTTCCTAAAATCCCCTGCAAAAAACAAGCTGAGCAGGAAACCTGTTTCTCCAGAGAGGAAGTTTACTCACGGCATCATTCCTGATAAGTCCAGCTAAAGAGACAGATGTCCTGTGAGGCAAACTCGAGGTCAACGCCGAGGTGAAGCTGTCCGCCCTGCTGATGCAGCAGGACAAAGACTAAACTTATCTTAAGCAACAACATGTTGTTAATCTATTAAAAAGCTCCAAAGGACAAGCAGAAAGCTTAGCTTTTACATGATTTATTTTAGTTTCTTCACCTGATAAACTTTTGCTTTTCCATTCAGAGTTCAGTTAAACTCGCTTGTGCGCCCCATCCCAGATTAACTAAGGAAGAAAATGAAATATTCATTAAACTTTTTGTTTTTTAAAGAGAAAATCTGATTATATCCTGCAGATGAGTGAGGTTCAATGGCGGTCCAGTCAGCTAGAGGTGCAAAACACAGATCTGACCTCCAAACTGCAGCAGTGTGAAGACAAATACAAGACGGCAGTCGCTAAAGCTTCCATGGATTTAGACGAGAAGCAAAAGCTTCATGATCAACAGGTAGGTTCTGGAGCAAAGCTATGAGAAAAGCCGTTTTCTTCAGTGACAAACGAAAGCTTAAAGCTGCAATAACTTTTACAAAAATATGATTTTTACATGATTGTTAAAACTAGTAGGAGACATATTTCCCCAGATAATCTTCTACTATTATCGTCTGAAGAAATGCACTGCTCTTGGTCAAAAACAACCAATCAGAGCCAGGAGGAGGGACTTTAGTGGAGAAACAAATGTTACAGAAGACGTAGTCATGCTAACTAGCCTGAGCTGATGGGGACAAGCAGAGCAGAGACCAAGGGGGAGAAGCTGTGAGCGGCGTGTACACACGCATGATTGGCACTATACTGTCACGATGTAATGATAACTTTAATAAATAGATAAAGAACATGTTTTATAAAAGTTACATACTGAAGCTTGAATGAATAAATTAAAATGCATTATTTGTTTTAAATTGATACATCTTTTGTTTTAGTTAACGACTTTACTGAAAGAGAAAATTGAGCAGGACCAACAACTGGCACAGAAAGACACAGAGATTCAGGCGCTGCGTCAAATGCTGCCCAGCAAGGTAACATACAGAGGAGCAATTTCTATGTAAATATTAACAATTGATTCACATATTATATGTAGAGCAGTCTAGATTTAAGAATTTTGGTAAGGCAAAAATAGTAAAATTTCACTGTGAGGACGTAAATCCTCAATCTGTGGTTAAATAATAATTAAATCATTCAATCTTTTCACAGGCTGGCCCACCAAACACTGCTTTCCTGCAGACTCTGCCTCGGCAGGGGAGGTAGGCAGCTACCAACATGTCTGCCGCAGTCAGCTGCAGCAGACCTGAAGTGGTGAGTTCCCGCTCTGGAAACCTTCAAATCAAACCTTGATTCAATCTTTTTCAAGTTTTCATTTTGCTTGAGAGGGAGAGATAAAATTGATTTGTCATTTTGCTTCATTAATCCTCTAACAAGCAGGAGTTTGTGTGATTAAACTTGTTTTACTGCATCAATATTGCAATTAATCCCATTTTTCAGCAGCAACAAACAGTATAACAATAATACTGGAAGTTAAAAGACTTGACTATCTGTCTATATTTTTTCTGCTCTTGCATGTGTAGTCCATAGTTGAACATGTGTTAATAAATGTTTTTTTTATATTTTTCAGGTTGGTTGATATGAGTTGTGAATCCATCTATTACCTGTAGCATCGATTTCCAAAGCACAGAAAACCCACCGCAACTTTGACTGTGAACTGTCAACAGACATGTTTGTGTTGCTATTGTTAAGCAATTTGAGGAAACCTGTAGATATCATTAGCATAACAAAAATACACCTTTCTACATTTCCAGTATTTTACAGAAGATACTAAACACAACCTGATCTTAAATTATTTTAGTCTAACCTTAAATGTAGATGAAAGTGCAACAATTTCCTGGTTAAACGGAAGCAAGAATAAATGTTATTCCATGAGATGTAAAACTAAGTTAGCACCAAGTTACTGCTAATTAAAGGAGCAGTATTATGTATTTTTCATTTAATAGCAGAATCAATCATCAATCTTCAGTCATTTCAAAAAGGGTGTATATATCAAAATATTTTAAAAGAAATTTGACTTTGCCTCTTTAAAATTGGGCCTCTGCCTCTTTAAGAAGCTTCTGCTCTATCCGACTCTCCGCCTTCAACAACGTTTCTCCATTAAGCCCTCTATAATCAATTCAAGAGCGTTGCAAAGAGAAATAGTTTTTAGAATGAGGTTAGACTCACAGCTCCAATAAGTGTTAGCTAATTGGTGCTGCTGCTAGTCGGAAGGAGCAGTGTGGGGGAGGCGCCAACTCTTTTGATGGGGGAATAACATTATAGCATAATATAAATGTCAAAAACTAAACTTTACATAAAAGTAACTGATTAATTGATCATCAGTAAGTGTGGCTGCATTTATGAAGACGTGACTTCAGCCAGGTTCCTGGTCCAGTTTGTAAACATGATGTAAAAACCCAGAAGGACACAGGTGTAAATATTTTTCTTGTGCATTGCTCACAAACTAAAAATGGACTCTGACTCACTCCAAAGCAGGTTTGCCCTCTTATTGTCTCAACGGTCGTAAAAATGCAACAAAGACTCAAGACGAGGACACATAGAGTCGCTGTTTTGTCTGCTAGAAGCTGAAATAGCAACACTCGTAACTCATGAGCGGTTTGCACGAATACACATCAAGTCTGGTGTTAGCTGCTCTATTTCTATTTTTGTGTTTTTGTTGAGCTTAAAAATAGGTAAACTCTATTAGCTGCTTGTTTTATGGCTTATTTTATAGTTTTAGTAACTATTATAGGAACGGCTCTTTAGCTTTACAGCTTCCTTTTCCTTCCAGACGTTAATAGTACAAAGGTTTCTGTTGCTGGAAATAGATGCTGGTCCTTTTTTTACGATTATTAGAGGTATATTTTGGTACACACGAACAAGAAAAGGGAAAAAATAGAAACATTGTGAAAGGAAAATGTACTCAAGGTCAGGATCAGGTTGAATTCTCATTAAAGCTTGTGTAAATATTGTACAGATTATTCATGCTGGTGATTAAATTTATACATTTATTATTCTTAAACTACATTTTTCCTGCTTTATTATAGTGAATTTACATTAAAATATTTACCTTTTACTAACATATCTATGCAAATATACACCTTCTGCTTAACTTTGAGGCACCTATAATAATCTGACTTAAATTTTTCTTTGCAATTTATGATTTATTTTGAACTTTGAGTTTAAGCAACCCGATTGCTCTGAAATATGTGAATAAATTGTGTTATTATATTTCATATGGTTTGTTGAAGTTAAATAAGTTTGTTGAATCAGAAGTGAAAGTTGCCACCAATGTGAGGACAATCCTGCCACCAAATGATAAAGCTATTAGTTAATCTGTTTCTGAGTAAAATTAACCACTGATGTTGGTAGATCTGTAAATAAAAACTGTTTTGACTTGACAATCCTGCGTTTGTGTGTAACTTTAGGTAAAAAAAAAAAAGTATCTAATTTTCCTCACAGGAAATTCAGCAGACATCACTCAATGGAAAAGGAGTATTAGTTGTAAAATACTAATTTCTCAGCTTTTATTCTTATGATTTGTTTTAGGGGATGAGCTCCAAGTCCTTGTTGCCATCAGCAGAATTAGAAATATGTGGTAAAATTAAATTATGGAACAATTATTATTCAAAAAGAAGAAAAACATTGTTGAAGGAAAGTTTAAAGTCTTCTTGGACGAAAAGGATTTGGTCCAATGAGACCAAAATTGTAACTTTTTGGTTGCAAAAGGAAACAAAGAATATTGTTCAGTTTCATCAGATTCAACTGAACCTGAACTATTCACCAAACAATCAGCAGAAAGGAATAAATCTGGTAGAAACATCCCAGAAAACATGCAGCAGTGATTGAAGTGAATGGTGGTTAGAGAAAGTATTAAATCATGAGAGCTGATTACAAATGCACTCCACACTTTACAGATTTTTATTTGGAAATTATGTTGAAAACTCTGCGTTGTTTTACTTTCACTCCACACTCACTACTTCATAATCATTCACGTTTTTACGTTAGTTTTTCTTTTGGATGTGACTTATTTTTATTATGTTTACTGTAAATTACTGTTCTTTTATGTTTCAGTGCAGCTATTGTATTTTTTTAATCCCTCCCATCAACTTGGTAGGAAACTACAGATGAGAATCAGCCTAAATCTGGGAAATTTACATGATGTATTCATGTTGATTAAAATGTGTTCTACCCTCTATAAAAATAAAATTAATTTGAAATTTATTACAAGGAAATACCTTTGGAAATAAGCGTAATCCCTTAATCCTAACTTTTTAAAAAATATTGTGTAATTAGATTAATTAGAAATTAGCATGTTTTTCTTACATTACATTTAAAAGTCAGTTTATTTTGTTGTTCAAGTGGTTGATGGCAGAGATCCTTAGATATTTAAGCCTTATGGAAACCAGTTATAATTCCTGGAGTCACAACTTGTTACCAGTGAAGAAGCCAGAGAGACACAAAGAGAAAAACCGTTTGCTGCTTTCCATATTTCATAAGAAAACGATCCGTCAGGCTCACTTTTCTGATTAATGTGAAATCTACAGGTGAGTCTGTCTGCTTTCTGCTGGCAGGAAATCCTTTGTTTAACATAAAGTGTTTGTGATTCCATGTATAGTCCCGGATGCTCTCGTGCACACAGGTTCACATGGATACAGGGCAGACCGGGCCGGATCAGCTACGTCAACACTCACATCTCAGGATGGCGACCATTCAACACCACAGGAAGCTGACAGACAGTTTCAAGTCCCTGCGACGAGTCAAAATAAAAGAAAGTTGGGCATCAGTCAGAAACCATGTGAAATTATGTTAGAAATCCCCTGGAGGGAGAAAATAAAATAAAATAAAAATATTTACCTGTTATGAGTCCTAATTTATTTATTAGACTTTTTGTCAATCAGATTTCTAAATCCCAATTTTCTAAAAATCTCAGAAATTCTCTAGAAAAAACAGTTTACAAAAGAAGAAAATTTCTAAGCTTTTCAACTAAACGTTCTACTTTTCAAACTCAGAAAAGTTTTTTTTCTAGAAAAAAAGATCTTTTGTTTTTTATCTACAATGGACCTAATATGCCATCATGCAAACATCAGCCAGTTCGGACAAAAATCCTTTATTACTTTGCAAGAAAGATGAATACATTTTTTCTGGGTCACTTTTGGTTGACGCATCCAAATCAACAAAATAACGACTTTCTCTGAAAAACATGAAAATTTAGAAATTTCTAGCCAGAGCTAAATGTGTGTAGATATTTCCAAAAAGCCAATAACAAAGAAGCAAAATTGCTTCGAGTTGTGCTACATTCAAACACTTGCATCCAAAAGCATGGCTTAAGTATTTAAAGACAAAGCTCCAAAATTTTTAACCACAAATCGCCATGACAGCAAATCCCCACTTTTAGCTCAAAGTCCTCCAGCTTTGTCATCAATCAGAGAAAACATGAAAGAGAAGCAGAGAGTTGACAGAGCAAAGCGGCGAGAGGAAGAGTCGCCAGCTCAGACGGAGTCAAACAAATGCAGAAACATCAGTTGCGCCGGTCTGCAGCGGGCCGAATGTCGTCAGAGACAGGGAGAGAAAAACCAGGGGAAGAAGGGTGAGGACTTCAACAAGGAAACATAAATATTTGATCAAGGGCAGATTGACAGGCGAACAAAGGGTGCAGAGATTATCGCCTCCAAAAACGCCCTTTTCCCACTGAAGGGTTGCCCCTTACTACCTTACAAATGTGTGTAAAACTTGATTGATGTTGAAAAAACACAATTTCACAATAGTGGTGCTGGTGTTAAATAAGAAAACGTAAATAAAAACACAAGTTAATAAGTTTGTTTGAAAGATAAGATGGATGTCAGAATCCGTCTTCCACTTTCTGTCGTCTTTTCCGCCTTCTGTAACATCGACATCAAAAAGTGTTTCTGTTGCAGTTTTACAAAATACAGTAATTTTAATACATCATAACCTAAAAACCTTTCAGCAAAAAACTGCAGCATTTTCGAAATTGGTCTGTTTCCATTAAACAAATGTATTTTTGTCATTCCAATTTGTGCAATTTTATGGTCAATGGACACTCAACCACTGTCCCTCATCCAGAACTGGGGGGGAAATGAGTAAAGTGAAGTAAAAAAAAAAAAAACCAAAATGATACACTGAATGCAATCTTACAATTCAATTAAAAACTCAATTCAAAAATTATTTATGTTTTACTCGTTTTACACAAAAAACATTGCATTACTTTTAGGGATATTTCAGATAAAAGTAATGTAATGTTGAGACAATAAAATGCTTGTATTTGATCTAGTAAAAGATAAACAGAACCATAGTTGTCATCACAATGTTATTGTCTGCTGTACTACAATCACAAATTAGTGCTTGGATTAAATATTTGGTACGAATTATTACTATTGAGATATTTTTCTGTTTCTGTCAATATCTGTAAATATAATAAGAGAACAAAGCCTGAAGACGTCAGGAAGGAAAATACTTCAAACAAATACAAAATATAACATATAAGTTTATGATAAATAATTTACTCCTCTACCTACTTCAACCAAGATAAAATGTTTCACTTAAACATTTGGTCCTTTAACAGAGTCTTTCTGTTTTGCTTATTTGTTGAGTTGAAATGTTGGAAATCATGAAACAAATAACAGACAATCTGAGTTTCAAATCATGATTTCAGTTTTTATAGCAAAAAAGATCTGCCCAAATCAACATAGTCCTATTTAAAATTTATTTCCTATAGGTTTGGCAGCAACAAATTAATTTATAGAAACTCACAGTGAAATATTGTCATCTATACATATAAATTTAGTCACACTGGAGGGTTTTCAAGCGTGTTAAGTTCACGCCATGGCCTCTCAATTAGTCCAAACTTTGACTAGGCAACCCTAAAATCTGAAAAGAGATGATAGCCAAGTATTTTCTGTATTTGTTTTAACATGTGGACCTTCCTTTATAGTTGTCAAACATCAAGCAAAGAAACATATACAAGAAAAATATAAATTTCAATGACAAAAGTAGACATCTGCACGCTCAGCTGACCTTGTCGAGGTCACAGCTGATTTTGTTTTGTTGTGCTGCTGCCCTGAAGGACAATATTTAGCCTTGGGAAAGTTTTTCGGATGATGACTGAGTCTGTGCCAAACACTTGTTCAGTATATTGGGCCCCTGAGACATTGCCATCATCCTAAAACTATTTCAGCTGGATTTAAAAAAAAATGCCACCAGAAAAAATATTTCTGTCCTGGGAACGGAGGTACGTCTGCAGCCAAGAACACACAGCCGACTATTTGGACCCTGACGCATGGCACGAAGCCCGGGCTGTTCACTAAACGGTTCTGTGGGAAAACAGCCTTCCTCCCTGAGTGGGCCGTCATCACCTGTGTTCTGTGTTTTCACTCTCGCTCCGTTATTTTCCAATGCAGAAGTCTTTGAAGATAATATCCAGGATCTCCTCTGCCCCCACTCGTCCTGTGATCCTCCCCAGGCTGGTGAGCGCTAACCGGACGCCCTCAGCTGCCAGAGCGAGGTCAGAGTCGCGGTACCGCCGATACTGAGCCAGCGCCGCCACGCACTGCTGCAGGTGGGCCCTGTGGCGGGCCTGGGTCAGCGTGGGCGCTCCGGAGAGAGGGTCACCACACCTAGAGAGGAAGTCAGGAGAACAAAACGAACGAGAGCAATAAAACGATCATTACTTTTTGTGCTTCAGTTTGCAGAAGAAAATCAGACCAAGAAAAACAAACATGAGGTTGAAGTCATAAAAGCTCATCAGCAGCAGAAAACAAATGCGATTTTTCTCATCGCTACTGAAATGAAAGAGGAACACAAAGAAAAAACAAAAAGTTTCACCTAAAACATGACATGTATGGAGGTTTGTCACAATAACCAATTCTGATGGATCAAAAACTGTCGTAGTAAGTAGGTTATTGGATTACTAATAATCTCAGTAATTACTGTGCTGGTAATTATTGAAATAAACAATAATATTGTTCTTTTGAGACAAAAATAATGTTTTTGTGCAAAATAGTGCATAAAAGTTCCCTCCCTAATTTAGTAAATAACACTTAATACTGGAACTGAAACACATTTAAATATTCAAAATCAAACACAACAACCAAAAACAATAAATAAAACAGAAATAAAAAGTACACACAACAGAAACCATAAATAAAATTGATAATCAAATCTCTGTAAACAAAATTACCATTCAAAAAATATTGAGCATCAAAATTTTAATTTTAATTTTAATTTATCACACAATTAACTGATTGATCCCTTATAGCGACAAGCTTAGAAGTACGTTGAGGTAAAATAGTCATTTTGTTGTTTAACTTTTTAATAGAAATGTACCGATACAAAAATCTGGGCTGATATCGATATAAGATATTGTCTGTTATGGTTGATAAACAATATTTACCAGTATCATATATATTTCACAACCGTTTCGACACCTTTTGGAAAAAACTCCACCAGACAGATAAAAATAAATATCAGTTGTTCATATTTGCCCAGTTTTATTTATGTGATCGATATCAATGTGTTACAAAATTAACAATATCAGCCGATACCGATGTTGGCGCCGATATATCGTGCATCTCCCTTTTTTACTCCCCTAATGCTAATACTGATTTGAGGCGATGAAATAAAAAACGTACATTGTTTTGATGTTGCTTTGCAGCACAGTGAGGAAATCTTTCAGTCCTTCGTTGGTTTGACAGGAAATCAGGCAGACAGGTGGGAGTCCAGAGACTCTTCTCAGCCCCAGATTCAGCTTCTCTCTGTGAGCCTCAGGTAGCAGATCAACTTTATTCAGCACCAGGAGACACCTGCCTGCAGAACCAACACAAACGTATCAGTAGTGTAGTGAGATTTTAAGGGATAAGAAAATGGAAAACGATTAGTTTTCCATATTGAATGTTGAACCAAATTAACTCATGGTTCAACGTTCAACATTTCACTAAAGAGACACAAACACCTTGATGATGTCATCATGACGTACCTGCTCCAGGCTGGTCCTGGGAGGACAGGACGCTCCTCAGGTGCTCCAGCAGGAGCGCTGCAGCTTCCTGCTCCTCCGAGGGGAGGATGGTGGAGTCAACGACCAGCAGAGTCAGATCAGCCTGCTGCACCCTGCAGAAAACACAAACAGCATCCAGTTTCATCCTGGAGAATATTTATGGCACTTTTGTGGAGACGGAGACGGAGACATTTTCTTTTTAAATTCTCAGACTTGGACAAATCTCTGTAAATAGAAAATGTTTTATCTTGCAGAACTACTTTAGCCAACTGTCACAGCAGTGTTTATGATCCGGTCATTTAAAAACTGAAATAATTTAAAGATAGTGCACTGAACCCACAGTGATAAATAATAATAATAATGAACATTGATGATTTGTATTCCCACTCCTGATAATGTTCCTTTAATTGTAGCATATTATTTTTTACTTTCTTTGGTTGTTTAATTTACAATATAATTTGTTATAATTTCTGTCCCTGAATCTCATATCATCATGAGCTGAAGGAGCCTTAAAACCAACACTGCTGCAGGCACAAAGTGTGACTGTAAATATGAAATAATTAAAGTTTCACATCATTTCAGAGTCTCACATTTAATAGGTTGTCTTTAGATCACAGTTTTATTTGCATTGAACATTTCACTGTTTCTAATTCATTAATAAAAATAACTGATATTCCTTCTATGATTTAATGTAATATACTTGTTTTTTGTTTCTATTCATCTAAAACAAATAACAATTTTCAACTCAGTTTCAGTAGCTACAGCTGTCATCTTAATTGTTTTGTTTAATTTAGAAAAGGAGAAGCTTCTCATTGAATATGTCAGTCATTTCTGCAGAGTTTTTTTTCCAGTGGGATTTTCTGAAAAGATTGGGATTGTTTACATTGTTGTTTAATTTATCACTGTGAAAGGAATCAACGTGAAATGTCGCTGCCTTGCATCCATCCAAGCGTAAGGTAGCAGCAGGAGTGGCAGCGGATGCTTGTATTCACCATGTCCTTCCTGTAGTGACCCGGGTCACGAGCTCCAGTCCTGCTCCCTGCAAACCGGTTTCCTACAGAACACAAAGTGCCCACCCTTCCTATAGAGCCACCTAACTGGAGCAAAATTACTCTGACATTTCTGTGTTTTTATCTTCACTTTGATCTAAATTTGTTCATCACTACAAACAAACAAAATGCAAGAAACAGAGAATATTTTTTAAAAAATGACTCTTTGTCAATTTAAATGTCACATTTTTTGCTATTTAAATTAGCTCTTTTCTTAGCTGTGAATTTAGTTTAATTATGTTCCCATTTTGCTACTCAGAACTTTTACATCTTCTGTACTTTATAACCCTGCTCCTTTGGTCTCATTTAAAATGAACATTTTTCAACAACATGACCAGTTGAAAATGTTTATATTAATTACTGTATATACTGCTTTTTTGTACAGGAAAAGAGGTAAGGGAAAAAAGTGGAAAAAATTGCAACAAATATTCTGGCCGGCTGCACTAATATCCTCTTTTTAAGGTGTGCTTTCAGTGCCTCATAAATCCCATTTTAAACCAACAACACACACTTCCACAAACAGAAATATCATAAAGTTTTTCACTCTTAATCTTCTAGTTTCTTTTAATCACATTTTATTTGACTGTTAAAACACTGCAATGACTAACATTTTGTTTTATAAGAGCCGTTAAAATATATGTGGCATCAAAAGCTATCCTTTATCACCAAAACAGAAGGCTGAGCCCTGCAGCACTCTGTAAATCTTTTTTATTGCTTTCTTTGCAGAGATGCAAACTGCCTGCCAAAAACACAAGTAGTTTGGGAAACACTTGACATTAATTTTCTAAGGGAAGAAAATAATGATTTAAACAGAATATGTTGAAAAGATTTGACATATTTACACCTAAAGTTCTTTATATCAATCATATTATAAAAATAGAGCCACTAGTTGACTTTGATAACAAGATCAGCTTATTTTCTTGGATATTTATGTCACAGTCCAACTAATTGTTTTAACTTGTGTATATTTTTTCACTTCAGTGTCCGTTCTGTAAAGCAGTGATGACAAATGCACCAAGTATTCTTCGCTGATGTAAATACTGGATGCCTGTAAGAGTGAACCACTATGAACATATATCATAACACTTGAAAAACTCACAATGAGGAACGGTGGCTCTTCATTGCATAACCTCCTGGGTCTGTTTGTCCCATGTATTTATAACCGTGGCTCAGCAGTAAAATAAACTGAGGCAGCTACACAGACATTACAGAAAAGACTTATTTCTTCCTTTCTTTGTTTTCCAGAACATACGTCTTTGGTCTCCACAGTCATTTGTCCTGCTAAATTATACACGTGAACACTTGCTGAGGCAGCATTCAGCACACATCGTTACGTAGAGCTATCCTGTTTAACCAGCATCGATCTTATTTCTGGCTGTGTGGATTTAAATTGAACAGAAATTAACTGGATTGTTAAGGAGTTGTTTTGGTTGCTCCCTGTCTGTACCTCTCCCTGGCCCGACGAACCCCCTCCTGCTCCACCAGGTCTGGGCTGTCTCTGAGGCCCGCCGTGTCGCTCAGCAGGACAGGGAAGCCCCCGATGTCCAGCGCCGACTCCACTACGTCTCTGGTGGTCCCAGCAATGGGAGAAACAATAGCTGCAGGTCTCTGGCCTGGAATAAAGAATAATGAAAAAAAAGTTAAAATACAGTTGGAAAAAAAACACAAATACATTTTTTTTTTCTTTTTCTTGATTTTGCTTAGTTAAAATTCAGAAAATTATTTCTATTTGTCAGAAAACTTGCAAGACTCACTTTAAAAGACTGTTATCCCAGATACTAACCAAATAAATTTTTGATTTGAGGGAAAGTTACAAAAATAAATGTCTAAAATATCTTCTTGCTAATGTGTTTTTTATTCAGTGTATGTAAATATTTAATTACACTTTTTAAACCCAACCATTATTACAAAATTTAAATTCAAAGGAACAGTGTCATGTATTTTCCAGGCACATGGTGCCATTTTATAGCACAATCAATTCACCTTCAGTTGATATAAAGATACGGTATATATCCAATATGAGTTAAAATAAATTTGATGTTGCATTTAACGTCTTGAAATTGGGCGTCTGTCTCTTTAAGAAGCTCCTGTTCCTCCAGACACTCTGCTTTCAGCACATCATCACAACAATGTTTCTCCATTAAGCCGTTTACATTTTAAAATACAGTTGAAACCAGATACTGATATAAATACGGTACACAGAATAAAAATAAAATTTTGCTCACTGTCTGCAGTTAAATAAAACCAAAGCTTTCTTATTTTTGCTTAGTTAGATTTACCAAAATTATTTCTATTTGCTAAATGTCAGAAAACTTGGCGAGACAGTTTAAAACACAGTTAACCCAGATACTAAACAAACTAAACTTCTGAATTAGAGGAAAGTTGCAGAAGTAGTTTTATGAGTAGTGATGAGTTTTATGAGGTGCAGTTCCACCAGGTGTTTGTTAATTGCTGTTGCCACTAGTCTGGAGGAGCTGAGTGGGGAAGGCTTTGTGAGAGCAAGCGTTTATGCACCCCAAATGGCTGCCATGGCAGATTAAAGAATCATTTCAACACTCCAGGCATGTTTCTGATGAGGGAATGACATTATAATATCACATAAGGTTACAAAAAAGTCAGTTTTACATAACATACCCTCTTCAAGCAGGTCAAACAATATAGAGTGTTGTTCAGTCCATCATAAGAAAGTAAAATGAGAAAACACATCAAAACTTGTCAACACACCTAAACTGACGCACAAATGACTCGAACAACATGGCAAACAGAACGACACGTCATCCTGGCCCCCAAATTCTCAAACTTTAACCTCATTGTTTTTCTGAGGGATGAGCAGGAAACACAAGTGTGACCCCCTTTTAAACTGTCATGACCTGAAGAATCTCCTGGAAACAGCCTGGTGCCTGATAACACAAAATACCTTCCAGAGGTCCTGAAGGGTTTAGGGCAGAACGGGTCAAAGCTGTTTATGTGGCATGAATGGGGACGATTCATGGTTTTCACAATCAATTCATGATTATGAATTAACTGTATTAACTTAACTTAGGTTGAGTTAATACAGAACTCAACATAAAGACGACAAACAACTGAATATCGAGCTCTGGAAAAAATGAAGAGTCCACTGCACTGAACCCCATTGAAAACCTCCTGGTTATTCCACCAAATACTGATTTCTGAGAAGTTAAAACATTAGTATTGTTGTTTCTAAATAAATATGAACTTGTTTTCTTTGCATTATTTGAGGCCTGAGAGAACTGCATCTTTTTCCTTATTTTGATAATTTCTCATTTTATGTAAGTAAATGGAAAAATTTTGGAATTTCAGAGACATTTTGTCATTAGTTCATAGAATAAAAAAAAACAATGTTTATTTTATTCAAACATAAACCTATAAAGAGTAAAATCAGAGAGACTGATCATTTTAATGGTCTCTTATTTTTTCCATAGCTAATTTTTGTCCACCTAAACTGGACATTGAATGGTTTTAAAATAGTGAAATAATCTTTCAATCACTTCTACTAAAATTAAAGACAATGACTCTCAATGTGCTGACACGATAAGATGCCATCTGCCCAATAACTCCAATCAAAAAATTTACTTCCTATTAAATATCCCACACTCAGCAGCTGTAAAAGGGGATTTATTAAGCAAAATTCTCATTTTTTTTATTTTTTTGTGCTTCCATTTGGGTCTCAACTGATTCTAAAACCAGTAAAAACCAACCAAGTTAATGTTTTTTTGTTTTTTGGTGTCTGGAAAAGTAGTCGTTATGAAAACCTCCTGAATGCAACGGCACAAATCAGCAGTGTTACACTGTTAGGGTCTACAGAGGAAACCAGAAGTTTACATAAACTATGTAAAAAAGTGTCTGACATGAAATCAGGAAACATTTTTCCTGTTTTAGTCAATGAGGATTACTGACATTTTTTATTTTAAAAATGCCAGAATGATGAGAGCAAGAATTTTCTAAAGGCAACATTTTTTTACTTTCTTTAAAGGAAAAAGTTTACGGGTAAAGTCACAAAAATTTGGGACATTCTTTGTTAGCTCCTGGTAGGTTTTACCGAAAAATGCGTATGTATCTTTTTATATAGTTTAGGTAAACTTCTGGTTTCAATTGTGTTTCAGAAACCCTTGTGACATTTTTTATTCAATCACAAATTGCAACACAGGTATAGGGAATAATTACACATTTATGTGCTTTTTACACAATTTAATTAGCAGTTTTTATTTAATTATCAATATATTTCATTTCTTTTATTGGACTGTGGCATTTTTCTACTTGACAGATAGAAAAATGGATTTGGAATTTGAGCCTTTCCAGTCAAAAGAAAAAGAAAACCCCCTTGTTAATTTTGCTCATTTTGATTTTATGCTAAATCAAAATGAGCAATACTATGTAAACTAATCTTTCTCTTATGTAATCTTTATTACAAAACTTGTTTCTGCAGGTTGGATGTGAAACCAAAGAGACAACGAATCAGAACTGGACAGAATAACCGGATTATTATTCTAATAGCAAATCTCTGCCAAGTTCCTGTTCCGGATTGGTTTATATAAACCATTCATAAATGACTCCAGGAAACTAACGTAATATTAAAACAACAAAAGTCTCATGTTGACACCATGTAGTTTACACAAGTGGAAACAGGAGTAAGGGTGATTCAGTCGAAGATAAGCTGACCATTTGCTGCACAACAAATAATGATAATTGACACAGTAAGCCATAAACGCAAATATATTTTAGTTGAACAGAAATGTATATGTGACCATAAACAGGCATTTTAACACGTCTTATATTTCTGAGAGCTAATTAGTGAACAACGACAAGAGACGGTTTTATCAGTGGTTTTTGATAAAAGTAGCACAGATTCTTGTGTCTACTTCCAGAGTGATACTTCAGACTCATTTTATTTAATCTGCAGAGGAAGCATGTTTGTTTGTTTCTTTATATGGACCCCTCTGGGTGACTCAAACATCTCTGAGTCTGTGCTAGGTTGACAGATTTTGCCTTTTTCCCCTAATAAATCAAGTGTGATTTAACAATAAGTCTGTGTTTATGTTTCAGCAGACTCATTTTAAGCTAATCCATCATGTGCGCTCATGCGTGCTGCTTTTCTTGGCTCTTACAGAGTGTGTTGAGGAGGCTACTTTTCCCTGCGTTGGTGGCACCAGCGATCACCACATGGATCCCGCTGCGAAGCCTCTCGCCTCGCCGCTCATCCTTCAGATGCTGCTTGATCTCTGCTTGCAGATCACACACTGAGATGTCCACTAATGGAGGAGGAAAAAAGTCACTGCACAGAACAGCAAACGATGGAGGGTTCAGAATCACTTTAGGGCTCTAAAGCTGTTGTTCTTCAGAGCCTGTTAAGTTTTGAGTTGTGCAGACTCTTATAAAAAGAGTTAATTATACAACTGATTCAGGCAATTATACAATTTACTTGTGGCACATTCTTCAAACTTGTATATTAAACCTTCTTCACTCAGGAACAGATAAATAAAATCCAGTGGATCAAGCTGCCTGTGTGTGATTTAATCTCAATTGAAAGAATATTAGAAAAAAATCAAAGCGAGTTTCCTTAGATAGATAATTTTTTTTAATAATTCACAAAGGAAACTTACCTCGACTGTATTGAACTAGAATGTATGCAACTGAATTTATCTGGGGGATATACAAATTGGATCTTGCAGAGTTTCTTGAGGCAACAGTTGAATTTAGATGATTCCTGGAATAAACCCTGACAAAACCTCTTCAGACCAGGACAGAGGTTGACATTCCAGCAGGATAACAGCAATAAACATATGTTAGGATTGCCTAGTTATCCCACACCGACAAGACTTAAAATTACATGCTGAACTGTAACTGCGGTAAAATATTCACTCAGGTGAGTTGAACTGAATCAATTGTTCTTCAAAATCTAAAGTAAGTTATAAAGAGTTATTGGCCTCAAAGTGAATCTGCAGCGGGATCCACTCCAGCTGTCATTCATACACACCTTGGTCTAAAACTCCTTCCTCGATGAGCTCATCCTCGCTGAAGTCTATAAAGGCTTCGACATGGGCTAAAGTCTGAAAAGAGGCAGAAACAGTCTGAGTACAGCATGCAAGGACAGGCTGTTTTAGACAAATTAACAGAAATAGTCCCACAAACAGTCATCTGTCTAATTATACATCATTCATGTCAGAAAACAGAGAAAAGATGTGAGAAAAACACAAAAGAGCAGAACTGATTAGAGTATAAAGTGCAATAATTTCAATATTATTCAAACCTATTGTCACTTTTTCTTGGGTTTTAATCACCAACTTCATTACATTTAAATTAGAAGTTAATGGGTTGAACTGCATTTACAGGTATCAGAATAAAAAGGCTAGAAATCAAATGCATATTAACCCTTTTAATGCTGTTTTATTTGCAAAACAGTTGCAATAATTTACTAATTTCTGCCAGTCTTTTTCATTAAATCCCAGTGAAATACATTAAAATATGCGCTTGTAATGTTGCAAAGGTTTAAGGTGTATGAATGTTTCTGCATGTTCTTGCTGGGGATCCATTTTAAAAATTCAAAGTTTTTGCTATGTGCAAAAATACATAAATGGGGTTTAGAAGCACAAATTATTTAACTAATAAATGGAATCAAAGGAATCATTTCTTATTTGCATGTGTAATGTTTTAATTGACTTATCCATCCAGTAATAATTTGAAAGTAAAAACAGTTGCCTTTCTAACTGGAGACAAAAAAACGGCTGGTTTCTTTCAGGTCTAAATGAGAAATATACAACTTAAAATGCATGTTTACTTAACACACTGAGTTTAATTCACCAAAACTAGCTGGAGTTCAAGATGCAATGTGTTAAAAACAAGTCCAACCCCAATTCAGCCGCTTGCAGAAACATGTGCAGATGTAATAACTTTTAAGTAATTGTCCTTTTAATGACGAGGCTGATATCCTTACAGTAGTCGTATTGTCTGACATGTTTCTGTGGAGGAAATGTGGTTATCAGTGTTGTTCCAGTTCATTTATGTCCAGCCAAAAGATTTTAATCAGCTAAGCTGAACGCCTTGTTTCTCTTCTTAGTCAACCACTCGGTTTTTTTAGTTATTGTTCAACAGGATTAACAAGTTTTTGACAAGATAACATTTGAACCTTAAATATTTTGGCAGAGAACTTCATGAACGACTATATGACAGCTTTGAGCGGGATATTTAATTAAACTGTCTTAAAGTGTTTTATGTCTTTAATCAGCTGTGATTCCGCCCTAAACAAGACAAAGTGACTTTAAAAAGTGAAATGGGTCTTTGTCTTGTGCTTGGAGATAATTTACTGTGCAGAAAAAAGGAAAATAAAGAGCTGCATAAAATTATTTGCTCCCTTGCAGACTTATACAGAGTTTGGTTTAAAGAAATCAGACCTAAATAAACAGAATAAATAAAAAAATTCCGCTTTGAAATGTTTCTTTGACTGAAAATTATCAACAAGTGGTGAAAAACATCCAGTGTTTCCTCAAAATGACACACAAAGGAAGAAGGAGTAAAAGAAATGGGAGAGCGCCTGTTATTGCACCTTGTGGTACCCCATAAAAAGGAAGCACAAAGAAAGACATAAAATCACATATGCCAACTCAAATATGTCTCACTGCCAAACAGGAACAAAACAAGTCCCACAAAACTAAAGATGTGAAACAAGGAGGAGTCAAATTTCAAAGCAAAGACTACAACAGGGATAGAATCACAATTGATTTAAGGAGTTTTATTTCAGTGCTGCCTGTGACACCTTTTAAAACCCAAACTAAAACTTTTAACGCAAATGACTCCTCACTAAAAATGCATTTACCGGCATAAAAAGGTCAAAATTTAAATGTATTTTTAGAGAGGAATGTTGACTGTGATTTATTTGTCTCCATTTCTACTAAAATTCCTGATGAATTTGTTTCCCTTGGTGCTACATGGTTCTTTTTAATCTTAACCTAAAGTACATAAGGAAAAATGCTTCGATATTTCCACCCCAACAAGATCGGCATCTTGATAAACATTAAGGAACATACACACAATAGTAGAGTAGCTGCAGAAAAACAGGAAGCATCAGACTCCAGCACTTTGCCCCATGTTTAGTTGCATGGAAAGGCATTAAAAACGTAGCATTGTTTAGGTGTCAGATAAAGATTTGACCCCTGTCATCATACAGATTGTATACTGCTGATTAGCTGTGTTCTCAGAAATCTGAGTGCAGAATAACAGACCGAACATCCAGCTTCAAGGAACCAAAGCTGCTGACAAGCAGATGAAACAAAGCTTCTCAGGGGAGACCACCTGGATCGGCTGGTGGGGTCTGCTGCCAAAACCATTAACAGCGGAAGAAGTTCTGGCCAACTTCCACTGGGATGAAACCATTCACCTGCGGTCACTGACCTTCTGTGCTAAGCTGCTTTCACAGGATATGTGAGGGAAACTCAACTTTTGTAACCATTAAATCTAAATGAGAAACACATACATCCAACGACTCCTTAAAAAAATTAGGAGGATGTTCAGTCAGAGAGATATCATCGGTACTCACTAGTGCATTTGGACCTGTTCGTGTACCTGTTATAGAAGTGCAAATTATAAGGCTATTTCAGAATTTCTTACTCGACACTGAGAGATATTTATTTTTTCTGGATGACCTTAAAAGTTATGAAGGACCAGTCTAAGAAAATTTTGTTTTTTCAAATTATGATAATCAAGAGTTTTATTATGAGAATAAAACTGTATGACAATAAAGTCGTAATACTACAAGAAAAAAGTTGTAATGAGTATATAGTTCTAATTTTACTGTAATAAAGTGATAATGCAAGAAGAAAAGTCATAATAATGTCATAATAAAATATTAGAAGAATAAAGAAGAATTTTTTTGAGAACTCCTACACAAAAAGTCAAATCACTGCAATAACATGAAAAATGTTGAGAGCCTTGTGAAGTTATACTCTGCTATTGGTTTTACAAGTATGGAAATACTTTATCTTTCAACACATCAACATAGAATTAACACAAGTAGCAGATTGTGCAAACTACTGAGTCTATTTTTAAGAAAGAAGCACACGGAGTCGCCAAGCTGGTCATGGTCGCATCAAATGCTGAAAAATATAGAAGCTTTGTTCTTAATAAACCTACCTTTTTCTTGTATTTTTATTATTTTCTCACAGTAGTATTTGTATCAGAATAAAAATTATGATACTTCATAGAATAAAGAGCCTTGCAAAAGTATTAAACCTTTACATTTATAAACACCAAATCAATTATTAAAGACTTTACTCATTTGACAAATACAAAGTAGAGCATTACTGAGATGTCAAAGGACAAATTTTAAGTTCTTTGCGATTTTTACAAATTTTATAATAGCGTAATATGATGGTCGTGTAATCAGTAAATAGAGTCCACTTGTGTTTAATTGAATGTCAGTATAAATCCCACTAATCTTGGAAAATGTTTTGTAATTATGAGAAATTGAAAAGCTTCATTTTATTGAGTGACCACTGGGGGAAGGAGAGGTTCAGTCACTGAGTCAGTAAAGACACTCAAGGTAACTCTGGAGGAGATGCAGAGATTCACAGCTCAGATGAGTGAATCTGTTGACAGGACAGCTCAAAGGGAAAGAATGCAGCTGGAAGGCAGTATTTGTACCAGACAAATCAAAGTGATTATGTTTTCATATGTTATGCAACAGAAAGCAACATTTGAGTTTTTAGTGAAGGTAAAATTCAGTGCTGTATTGAAGTAATCAAATGTTGCACTTTAACTGCAGGTTTCCTTGATAACTTAACAGTCACAGGTAGAAAGTCAGTGTTTATACAGTATCAGCATCAGAATCAGAAATCTTATTTTCAGCATAAAGTAACAGAATAAAAAGTGGCAAAATGCTGTGATTTAATTGTGTGTTTCTGGATCTGTGTTGATCATAGAGCACAAAGATACCAAAGGAAACTATTGCAGTCCTCACGCATTTTCCAAGCTAACTGCAAAAAAAATGAAAATAAATAACAATGGGTAATGCTCCATAGATGAGCTCTTTTGTTGCCTGCTGATATCTGAAATCAGATTATCTGATTCCTGTTCTTTTAATTCTATAAAATAACAGGAATCAATTAGTATCAATTAGTTTTTATCAATTAGTTTTTTAACTGTTGGCATTAGAAACACACGTACTACATGTCCTCCAGCGACATAAAAACAGGAAGTCTCTGATTCCTTTAAGAGCAGCTGTAGAGATAAAAACAAAAACAACAAAAGCTTTGTGTGGGAGTGAAACCACTGAGGTCTGACCTGCAGCTCAACACGGACCGCTTCTTCTCAAACCCTCTTCAAAACAATAAAAAAAAATCAAAGAATTCAGCTCGCTTTTTATTCCAGACACTTAAATAACTTTAATAATCTCCATTTTTATGCAACAATTTTGTCATCAAAGTGTTTTTATAGATAGCTCCTATAGGGAAAGGCTCAGGTAGTTTTTTTTTAAAAAGATGCTTCATGTTTTACACTAGTACTTCTCTGTTTAGGTGAGGAAACTGCAACACAGCTACATTTAAATCTAATATTGCAAAGAATTTTGATATGTTGGGTCTGGATTCCACAAAGTTTCTAATCCAACACCAATCAAAGTGGTCAAGCATGACGATATTAATCACCTAAACCCCCCCACCCCCGTATTTTTGCATTTTTAAATTAATAAACTCTGTGGCTCATCAGTAGTTTTAATTTGCCAGTTTGGGCTCTCGGGGCTCACTGACTGACCCGTTTCAGCCTGTGGCTCCAGTCCTGATAGAGGCGTCCCAGTTCTCCTGACATCTGTCTGAGAGCTTGTCTCCGCTGAGCCTCCGTCTCTGCATGGATCAGATCCCCGAGGCCTTCCACCTTCAAACAGAGTTACCCAGAATTACAAATCTGCATGTTTTTATTACAAAACATCTGCATTTATCTACATTTGTTTATACGATATAATTCATTTTAACATGTCATGTTGAAAAATGTCCTCTCTTAATGTTCCAAGTTTATGAAAAAAAAATCTTAACTCGAATTATAGCCATCAAAGCCTTTTTGCAGTTAATATAATATGTGGTATCTTAGCAACTGCATGCGCCTATCTGCAGGTAATGCTATAAAAATCTAAATAATTTGTAAAGACGAAAGTATATACGTACCAGTATTTAAGTGGATATTGTTATATAAAGTCCTAGTAATAACTGGATTAGAATATGACATAAGATTGAATTTATATGTTATGAAAGGCCCAATAGCTGCATTTATGCATGAGCCTATCACAACCCAGTGAAATAAACACCGGTGGGTAAATTTTCTGTTAACATTTCAGACATTGGAATCGGCTTCATTGGATTTGACTCTTCACCCTACTGACTAACAAAACCTAAACACACAGGGTCAGAATGCTTTTACGCTCTCCTCTGACTTACCTCTGTTAAATCGAGCTTCCCTGCGTGGAAAGCCCTCCGCGTGAACTCCCCAGCGTCGGCAGGCCGCATGCCAGGCACACTTCCTGAAAAACACACACACACGCTAACAAAAATGAAGAAACAGCATGATGTATGCATGCATCATGGACACAAAACATGCACACACAACCACAGGACAATCAAATAAAGGGCATCAGGGCATCACGACAGGCAGATCTGCAGGTTAACAAAGGTTGCGTGTGCATTGTTCGCTCAGCTGTTTTTCAAATCTCTTTAGGAGACCAAAGGGAAGACAAAACTATGCATGACAAATACACAGCAGAGAAAATATGTTAGATTATTATATTGAAAAGAGTTATTAGACTCTTCCCACAGTACAAAAACATGACTGTTAGATTAATTTAGTTTCATTTAAATGGCTCTTAGCTATCACTGAGTGCAGTCATGGTTTATGTTGCCCTGTGATGGACTGGGGACCTGATCAGGGTGTAACCTGCTTCTCGTACAATGACTGCTGGAGAAAAGCACCAGCCTCCCTCCTCCCACAAGGATAAGTGCGTATAGACAAGGGAAGGATGGATAAATATCACAGCATGGATTATATCATATAAATATTCCTGAATAATAAAAATCCCACAGCTCATGAACTAGCAGCCCTCCACTTTGCCTTGAGCAACACTGCCCTCTATCGAGTTCACAGAGAAACTGCTGAGAAACATTCTCTGAAAATCACAATAGGACCGGTCATGCCTGCCAGTGCAAATATTTTAAGTACCTAAGAAACGTTGATGCTGGTGTCAGTTTTCCTTTTTAAATCCAAGAAATGACTGAAGCGTAGAGAGTTTATAATCACACTAAAGGCTCAGTGCTTGAGAAAGTGAGGCTATAAATACCCGCAGACGGAGCCACTGGCGCTCTGAAACCGAGCGTTACTTTACAGTTTATAATCCTGGGTCCTGTTGTGATACATAGAGATGCAGGAGAAAAAGTGTTCACCTAGAGCTTGTAAGACAGCAGTAATGACAGCAGGACCGCCGTGGATGTGGAACTCCACACTGTCTTCTCCAGTGAAACTATGAGGAGCTGACAACAGAAAAACAAAATTAGCATCATCCTAACAAATATTCCCTCTTAGACTTTTAGTCAAGATATTCTCTACATCAAGAAAACTTCCAACAAATTCCAAATAAATGTTTTATTGTAACAGAATAAAGCTACAAAATAACAAAAACATGTAATCCTGCAGAAAAGTGAGAGAATGATCTAGAGAGAAGAATTAAAAGATCCTTCTCTCTGAGTGTGAAAAAAAATGTTACAAGAAAATACTAAGTGTCACCAAAAGGAGGTTAATGTGGAATCTCTTTACCTTCTAAGGAAAAGTACACATTTCACTGCAAAAAACTTTCAATTTTTTGAAACCAAGCTGTTTTAGTACAGAAGTTGTCTGTACCAAAACAACTTCTGCATAATTTGAAACCATTTCCTTTGTTATCTGAAAAAACAGTTTTGCATCAGTAACCTGAAGTATTAGGTCACAAACAAGATCTGAAGAGTGTGGGAGTCTAACCTGGGAACCAGAGGACCAATCCGCGGTCCAGAACTTCTTTAGAGTGGGGGTCTGTGATGCTGCGTAACAGCGCAGTTCGTGGAGGAGGCAGCTGATTTCCGAGCCCAACCATACATCTTAATGCTGTGGCTGCAGCAGAACCACTGATGCGGACCACTGCTACTCCACATCTGCCATGACCTGATGACAAAGCGAAGATGGTGTCAGCATCCGCTAGTCCAGCCAGAACTCTGCCTCCAGAGGACAGACGGCAGTACAGAGAGATGTTTCTGCAGGAGGAAAGGTAAATGTAACCTGTGTTTTTTATTTGGACTCTTTGGTCATGTCAGGCCACAAGATGTTAGCAAACATATAGTACATTTTACTGTTAAATTATTTTATGTGACAAAATACTTTCTTGCAGTTACATCCTGACACATTTGCTTTACTTGTTACATGTTATCTTATCTCTCTAACTTACAAATATTCATGAAAATATCTTTTATTATTTATTACGGTGTAATGGACTTGAAACCTAATGTATAAATTAAGATACGTTCAATTAGATTACAAGACTGTTTTGGTGTTTCAATAGTGATTAGAGCAAAAACTAATTCTTAACATCATGATATGAAATATCTTTAAACAAAAGTTATAGTAAGCATTTTCATTAAGTTGGATCCCAACTTTTAAAAAAATATATATTTTAGATTTTTAGATATTTTCAATGACAAGAAAAAATCCTCCAGAATTTCTTCTTTTGTTGCCGCCTTGTGTGTTTAGCTTATAAAACTGACCTGAATGTAATTTGATTATTTTTTCTAACTATATTAAATAATTTGCTTTGAAATTCAACTCTTTTGAAAATTGTATTAATATAGGTTAATACCTCTTTGGAAACAGTTCTACAATCTTATTTTATCAATATTCCTTTTAAAGCCAAAGAAACTGGGACATATTGAATATCTGCGCCAGTCTGTAGGTTATTTTTAATAGTTTGTGATGTGCAGACACAACATTGAATCATCTCTTGAATTGCAACGCCTTATTAACTAAAAATTGTCACAGTGGCTTGCAATAACTGACAAAGCGGGTAAAAATAAACAGCTTACGGTTCTTGAACAGCATTGTCCCTTCGTGAATGATTTTCTATACTTTTAAAAAGCACAACGCCCCTGCATACATTTAGTTTGAGTTATACAAATAAAGCATAAACAGTGAACAAACCTTGTCGTACGGATTACAGCTCTGTATATTCCTCCACAGACAGCTGAAACTGGCAGCATTATTGCAGAATAATACATTTAAACTTTAATTTATGGGTATTTTATTAAGTAATCTGAGATCTACTACACCGTCGGTACATTTTAACCTGTTAACTGCAAACAGGTGATTATGAGAGCAAACTGTTTGCTAACATACGGAAAAGTGACAATCTGGACATTCAGTAACAAGCTGACCCACGCTGTCGGCGTGTTCTTCCTGTTTCTGTGTTATTTTCTCCAGGATGTCTGCGATTGGTCAACACATTTTTACGCAGACGTGTTCTCTATTTCTATTCGTCTAATCAACAGAGTCCCGCCCTTTGTGCATCGGAAAATCAGGTCCGTAAATATTGTTCTCCTCAAACGTTCCGCCCCTTTCCCTGACTGTTCGCCGGGACAGTCGACAACAGAAGTGGAGGGGGAGAAGCTATTATTTTTTTTATTCATTCTTTTTTCTCTTTTATGCTCAATTTATGGTGTCAAAAAAAAAAGAAAAAAAAGAAGGTGGAGTGGGAAGAATTTTCACAGTTTTACTTCAACAGTGAATTAAAGTGTTGAACTTTTAGCTTCCGCCATATTGACGTAGGATCACAATTGTCATCTGCTAGATCAGAGGCCTGCAACCTGGAGCTCTATAGCTAGAAGTGACTCTGCAGTGTACTTAGTATAATTTACAAATGTTGCCCTGTATTAGTTAGTTTGCTCGCTTGTTTTATGCTCACATGAAAAAACAAAACAAACAAACAACAACAACAACAAAAAACACTGGGCCCGTTCTGGTGTTCCTTTGGTAAATTTTCTCTATAACCACCACTGCATTTGTCTGACTATATTTTAAATAATTTGCATGTTAACAAATCAAATCTTATGTCAACAGGACAAGTTAATAATGTATTGTCAATATGGTAAAAGCCACCTTTAATTTAGTTTGGTAAAATAGTTCAAACAGATCATAAATGATACAATAGACAATCAAAAAGACAAGGTTAGGTTTTCTTTAATTAGCCTCAGTGATAGATTGATGGTGCAGTTCAACAAAGGAACCATGAAAAACATAAATATATAAGAGGTGCACATGACTAAGTAAATGATTCAGTTTGCAAGGAGTTTCTCATGTCTGCAGCCTTCAAAAAGCATATGACCTCATGAATGAAACATCATTCACATAAGTCAGTCATTATACCAAATGGAAATCATCAGACAGAACTAAATGTGGTGAATATTTCCAAATCTACAATAGAAAGCAGTGAATGTGTTTGTATTCTGTTTTCTTAGACCTCAATGTAATCAAAATCATTGTAAGCTGAATCCTTTGTTTTGTGTTGCTTACATAGATATTTATGGTTTTGGCTTGCCTCAGTCTCTGTTATTCACAATGTTTTAATCATTGTTTAAACACACAACAATCGCGCATGCCGCAGAATAAAGTCACAGCGTCCAGACTTCATGTGCACTGATGTGAGTTTGTGGCCCACTGCAGAGTCTTGCAGCTATCAACCCTCTGAGCTGGTGAGTAAGCAGAAATTCTGCTCCAACTGGACTTGCCTCTGAGTTGTGAACCATGATACCAAGGGGAGGGCCGTCAACCTGACAGAGTGGCTGCAAGGAGAAGCACAATGGAAGAGGTTCCTGATTGTGTCCACACAGAACATGTACAGCATGAGGATTGGGAGAATTTTTTTAACCTTAATTTATAATTTATAGCATGCTCTATGTGAGTAAAAGGCATAAAGCAGCTGCTACCTCACAGCTCCTGAGTTCTGCATAATCACTTTTAAATAACACCATGTGTGTCATTACTAATGAGAAAATTCTCCTTGTAAAGAATAACTATATATATTTGTTTGTTTATGCACACCTGAGATGCAATTTACCAGCTCCATCAGTGGCTTTACAGATCCATACATAAATAATATGATCTGTAACATAAATATTTGTTTTGATGTATATGTATTTAATGCATAAACTACTATTGTCTTATGAGAGACCACAGTCTACAAATTGAGTTATATCTGTCAGCAAACATGATACAATCTTCTGCAATGATATAATTTATATTTATCCTCAGACATGTTTAACGAGACACATTATAGCAGTTTAAAAACAATCTGCACATTGCCATTCTTGGTGAACTGGAAGGCTACTTGTACCTTTACCTGGACACTGATGAATATTTAAGCAACAGCTATATTTCTGCATTATTAAATAAATTATATAGCCTATTCAGTTTTCCAGGAAAGGGTGAGATAGCTAAAGTGATAGAGACTAGAAGACTCCACTACTCTGCCAAAGAGGACTATTTTTATTCTCTATGTTCTCTAAATCAAATCTATGTAGGTGTAATTGCTTTTTTGTTTGTTTGTTTTTTTTTTTTTTTTTGTGATAAGAGAGAGCATTTTATTTTTTTATGTGTTAATTTAATGTTATGGTTCTGCAAGACACAACATCTATTCTATTAATATTGTTTAGACAAATGCAGGAATGATCCAGAAAATGACATTGATCAAATCCCAGACAGGAATACTGGTAAAAGTTAAACTGTTATAAGTTCCCTGAAAACAAAAATATCAAATTAAATTAAAAGCGGTCAATATATGATGACAATTTTGTGCTGCACCTTTTCTGTTTTAAAAATACCTTTGTAACAATAACTACTGAAATCTGGGCGACTTGAGACAACTTTTTCTTGTAGAGAAACATAATTTTTGTTCTTATTCACAACTACTTGAACAACTGTGGAATCTGGAAATTATGTTGCAAAGAAGGATTTTTCATAAAATTGAGAATATTATGGACCATCTTGTTCATGAGACTGTCATACAAAAACAGTTGGGTGTCTTCAGTCAGAGGCTTCTTCAGACTCGCAGTATTACAGACTCCTACAGGAAATCCTTCTTGCTCACAGCAATCAGCATCTACAAAAACTCTGAAGAAAACTTGGATATGATTCACAAAATTTAGCTTCCCTTTGGGATCAATAAAGTATTTTTGAATTGCGTTGAAGTAAATTGAACTACTTTTCATTTTTGTCAATCACATCAAATACTTATGAGATAAAATAAAGCTTGGAGTTGTTATGAGACCAAATGGTAAGTTTGCCTGCAACCCCTTTGCAGTAAACAGCAAAATGCGCACTTCTCTGACTTCTTGCATCCAGGTAGAGTGATGAGTTTAAAGGAACAAAGCACGTTTTTGCTCAGTTAACAATGTGAGCCATGCAGCAAACAATCACTCTGTATTTCTATTTCTGGCTTGCTTACAGAGTTTGCTGTATGGTGATATTATTACATGTCTGTGGGAGATGGAAAATCAAGGTCATGCATGTTTTAAAATGACTATTAGGAGTTAGTTTGCAGCTTCCATGCAGTTTAATTCAACATGAGATGACTTTTGAGTAACACCTGCAGGTCCACTGTAATAATCTAGGACAATAGTCAATTATCAGGGTGAACCGCTGTAAGGTGAAATGAGTGTGTCATCCAGCCTCCTCCCCCCGCCCTCCCTGTCTTTGTCCCTCCTCCAGTCATCATCGGAGCAGCTCTCTCCATCTAGCCGCGCATCCAGCTCCAGAGCCCCGTCAGGATGATCCGCCGCCGCACCGACAACCTTCACTTCACGTTCACTCCTCTTCTTTAACAGAGCCCCTTCCTTCACCCATGCGCTGCCTCCCTCCTGAGATGCGACACCGCTGCCTCATTTCCCGGACGATACCTTCATCTTGCGTCGCTCCTCGCTGATAGAGAGCATGCCCGACGCGGGGACGGGAGGCGCTGTGGCCGCCGGGGGTGCGACCACCTCCGGCGACGGCTCCGAGAGCTCCCGCCACCGACACCGAGCGCAGCAGGGGGACTCGGAGAGGCCGGAGCCGGGTTCTGCCCCGCAACAGAGCTCCTCGGGAGTCCTGGGTGAGTCGCTTCGCTTCGGACGGTGAGGCTTGGAGTCGGAGGAGAGGACAGGTGAAACAGCAGCACCATTCCTCCTCCTCCTTTGTTTCCCCAAAACGATCACATCGTGTCACTTCAGGCCTGTAATTCATGGTCTTACCTGCACTTCTTGCCCGGAATATGTTTGTTTGTGCCTCTGCTTAGGGAGATGGCTTCATTATGCACATCTAGAGCTAGTTTGACCTTATTGTTGAGTAATGAGGAGCTTATTACCACCTCCTGTCCCAGCATTATTACTACACCGTTCCTCTGAGCTCCTTTTCTGCTGCATAATGTCTGTAAGGCCTGCAGTTGTTCACTCTTCTTTGTAAACAAATATTTTCGTCACCCAGGGATTTTCTGAACTATTGCAGATGATGCCCTGCAATAATATTTCCCTTTTATTTTGACATTACAACCAGAAATCTGTGGAGAGCTATGCATTCAGGCCCCTTTCCATTTCTATTACCCCTAAGTAAAAACTATAACAACTAAATCTGTAGTCACCTTTTGGGGAATCTGTGTAATTTAATACAAAATCCAACAATCATTAAAAACATCAGGTTCAGTTCAGTTCAGAGTACGACAACCTACCAAAACAGGGCCGTCCACTTTAATTTGCAGGTTATTGGAAATGATAAAAATAGCAGGCTGGTGTTAACTCTGGAGGAGCTGCAGAGATTCACAGCTCAGGTGGGAGAATCTGTCAACTGAAAGCACAAATCAAAAGAAAAGAAGTAGTTTAAATTGAAAAGACTAAAATATCTGATGTGTACTATGCTAAAACAACCAAAGACAGAGGACAAATAAAGACAAATTAAATCAAAAGGTCCTAAATGTCATCATTTAGAAGTATATTTTAAAATAGGGCTGAACAATAAATCAATAATAATATATATTGCAATTGACACATGATCAATAGTATGGAAGAGGGCAAGACATAAGACATTGTTGATAGAGAGATACAGGAAGCCTCATGTGCACTTTAGAAGAAACCCTGTAGGACGCTTTTTTCTTTAGGAAAGACAGGGAAACTAGTCAGGACAGTCCTGGACAAAACCCGGTTAGAGGTTCTTAAAGGCTTGAGACTCAAGCCCAAACAGTGTTATAATGGTATTATTTAGAACCAAACATTGTCGTGTTTGGAGGGCTCAATCAAAGTTCAGACTTAAATCTAAAGGAGAATGTGTGGAAAAACTTAATTATTGCTTTTCACTGACACAAGCTGCATTTCCATTACTAATGTGTGCAGAACTTTGTGAATATTCTGCTAATTTCGAAAAAATACAATTTCGCAGTTGTGGTTTTTCCATTTAAAATCAGACATGAATAAGTTTAACAACATAATTAGAAAACATGCTGCGCCGTCCTCTTCCTGCTACTTCCTGTCGTCTTTTCTGCCAGTACTAAATTAAGTTTTTGATCATGTAACTTGTGCGTCGCCAAAAAGTGTTCCCATTGCAATTTTGGGAAATACTCTAATTTCAATACAGCCAAAAAACAAAAAAAACAAAACACCTTATCCTAGTGCAAAAACTTTCTATAAAAAAACATGGGTTTTTCGAAATTACCATGTTTCCATGAAGCAATTTTATGGTCAATGGAAACTCATCTAGTGACTCAAATTGTTGAAACAAATTTCTGTCTTTAGATAAACAAAGTTGGTAGAAACTTTCCCCAAAAAGCTCGTGGCTGCTAACCTCGTCCCGTTTTTTTGTATTTCTCAATTATCACATAAAATCCTAGAAAGAAAATAGAAGTTTTTGATAGTAATGTGACAAAATGTGAAAAGGATTAAGTAGTATGATCTACTAGGAAGTCGCTGTAGATTGCAGGCGGACTTTTCACCGTCTGGCTATAAGTACCAGCTTATTGTACAGCATGAGAGGTTGGACTACTTATTGTGTTTTGTTTGTGGTGCTGTTGATTCTTTAGACTCTCCTAACGTGATGTTTCTGTGCGATTCAGCTGCCTGGGTAGACTGTTATGGTTTTGATATTTCTGGATCAGACCTCATCGTTAGGGGAAGCCTTGGCTGGACTGTTTTCCTGCATGCAGGGTGCAGAGACGGCCTCCGTGTGCGATGCCAGCACTGCTGCAGAGTGATGCAGTGGAGCTGTCAGCAGCACATGAGAACTCCTTTCCACTGTCGGAGGAGGTAACCTGAGCAGGCAGCAGCTGACTGGACGAGCACGCTGATGTCATCCTCCTAAGAAGGTGGCACCACCGGGTGTTTGAATGGGTCACGAACACTCTGGAGGGTCAGTGGAGCACAGATTAGTTCAAAGGCTTCATTTGTTGGAGGCGGCAGAGGAACAAAGGAAAGGACACAGAGTCTGAGACGTTTAAGAAAGAATACAATGAAAGAATCGTAACTTTTGAGACAATGTGTTGATGTTTCTTGAATACCATTGTATTGAGTTATTGCCAAATCAATTGTTAGGTGTTAAAATAGGGCTGCATGATATTGGATGAAAACTGATAGTGTTTTTTTCTAAGCCTGTGACATTGCAACATAAAAACAGATGTCTTGAACAGTACCTTAAGTTATGCTCCACTCCTGCCATTTTGTTGACAATTTGCACTGATCTTATCTCTTACTATGAAAGTTACAAGTATGACTTTTGTCTCTATTTGATATTTATGCTTGTTGGGCTGCAAAATATTAGACATTTTTGTGATGGGTGATAATATTTGATCAGTCACCTGTTTTATTTATTTCTTTCTTTCTCATCTGTGCTTCCATCTCTCTGTGACCTTTAGCATTTTTGATAATGTCATTAGCATCTGGTGTGAGACTGTCCAGCTGGCTAAATATGACATTAGCATGAATAATGCTGGAATATCTTAGCAGACATTTATTGGACTCCAAACATTGCGATGATGACATATTATGCAGCACTACTGTAAAGCCTTAAAAGTTTTACATTAATCACACAAAAATGAAGGAACAGAAACACATGGATGCAGCGAAAAACAAATCCATTTTTTACATAAATTGTATCATTTCTTTCGAAAGATCTCTTGAATATTTTGTCCTGTTTTGATCAAAACTTGTTCAAATGCTGTGATTTTTTTATTGAGAGTCAAACACTGATAGAGAGGCAGATGTAGCATTTACTCACTCTCAATCAGTTTAATCTTTCAGGTAAAGTCACAGTGATCATACAGAAAACCAATGAAATCAAGACATTTTAAATGTATTCTTTCTTTTTATATAAAAAAACACACACTCTTACAATTCCAGGGAGTTATCTTACAGGACATGAGTCCTAGTGAGCATGTTTGATTTAAAACTGTGTAACAGGAAAGTTAGGAAATATCTGAACATGCACATCTTGTTTGGGAGCTTTGCTATGAGAAAACGTCTTCTTTTTAAAAACAGTATAGCAGCAAAATATTGATTTGGTGGGTAGGAACTCAGTGAACCACTTCTGGATCAACTGTACTTGAATAATAAAGAGTCCTTTATAAAATCATCCTAACCAAACTGGGTCGTCAACAGGACAATGATCCCAAACACAGCAGCAAATTAACAACAAAATGAGCGAAAAAGAATCCAATTAAGGTTGTGCAATGGCCCTGTTAAAGTCCAGACATCACTCTGGCTGATAAGCTTAATGGGGAACTGAGGAGAATATTAGCAAACCTCACTGAATGAAAGCTCATTTGAAAGGAAGAGTAGTTATCCAAAGTCCTTTCACAACATGAAAAACTGATTCTAGAACTGCTCCGCTCATGGTGGCTGCATGTTGGAGTAAGTTTGTTTCTGATTTTTTCTCTTTGTAGGTTTCTGCTCACAGTTTTTTAGGTTGAAGGGTTGCATGCATGGACAGTTATTGCCTCTGGGTTTGGATGCAGTGGAACTGGAAGGATTTTTGTTCTCACTTTTTTTACTTTCTGACAGTTATTATGATGACGACAACACATTATTTTCATAATTGGGAACAACTGATTATTATACCTGAACTATGAACCCAAATCCTTGAGGGGTTAAAAAGGAGGCTTCGTGGATGCAAAGCAGAGAGAGGGAGGAAGTTCAAACATCTCTTCCATTGATCATAACAGGCAAGGATCCTATCCCCTACTCCAACGTCTCTCTGCTCAGCTTTCTAACCGTATGGCCAGACATAGATTTAAAGGGGAGTGGCAAAAGCAAATGAAGTGGATTAGCTGTGCTTGGCAACAACAGTCTTTAGTCAGAAGTTTTTTCAAATTTGTTGCAAGACTGACTGCTACTGGAGAACCATCCTGTCCACAGCATCACCATCCACAATGATGACTATAGGATTATATTAGTTCCGACAAAATTTAATTTCTCTTTGAGATCAAGTGCTTTGAGTTGAACTGTATTGAATTCAATTTAACAGAGATAAGTTGAGAGAGCTATTGCTGGTTATTGGTTCGCTTTAATCATAGGGTGTAGATGGATTTTAGTGTTTTTGGCTTGATTTTTCTTGAAGAAAAAGAGAATTAGGGGCGTTGCTGTGTGTTTTTCTACATTTGACATTCTGACTTGTTCTGTTTTGATTGTTGATTCTATGTTGCATTGTGTTTTTGTTTTTTATTTGATGTAAAGCACTTTGAAATGCCTTGCTGCTGAAATGTGCTATACAAATAAAATTTGATTGATTGATTGATTGAATTAAATGATAGAACTCATTAAATAATAATAATTTTGCATGGCTTGATTTGTAAACCCCTGGAACTGGAAGGAGGTTTGTTTTCTTTTCACCTTGACTGAATCTATCAGGCCAGGTTTTGCCCAGAGGGAGCTTTGTTGCTGGAATGCATGCTAAATGTGGTTTGTCTTTCTTCATCAATGTATGGGCTGAAATACCATGATATCACATGACCACCCTCACATGTGTCGCTGTCAGTCAGCTAACGCAGCAGCAGGAGCGCCGACTTCTTCATTCAGTGGAGACTTGGAAGGATTTTCTTCTCTGGAGTCTTAGATTGTCTCCATCCGTCTTCCGTGTTTTCCTAATCCTGCCACAGTAGACATCAATGACTTTGATCCTTGATGCCACCATCCTTTGTAGCTCAAACACTCATTTCAATGATTAATTAATCTCTCGTCATTAGAAAATGCAACATAAAAGTCACAGCAATTAGACCGTGTTCCCTGTGAGGCTGGCGCTGATAAGGTTCTGTGTTGTGGAAATTAGGTCATGTATTTTCTAGCTGTCCAATCAGCTGCCAGGGATATGTGAAACATACGCTTATATTCAATCTCGCTTAGAAAAAAGATGTAATGTCCAAAGGTTGGAGGCAGAAATTTGAAGACTTTGCCGACATTTTGACAGATATAAATTAATTCTAACAAACTTTATTGTAATAATGAGGTAAATTTAAGTGAAGACATTGTTCTCCCAGGTTCTATGACATACATAGTATCTGGTCACCCCTGCAAGTCATTAAGTGTATAAAATCCAGCACTGTCAGGCGTTTTTTGTCAGACTCTTTTTTTTTTCTGAGCACTTCAGTGAATTTCAGTGTGCTACCATGATAGTTTGCTGCCTGTGCAATAAATCGAGTCATGAAATTTACTTGCGACTAAATATTCCCACTATGTGCAAAATGGGAACAACAGCAACTCAGCTGAGAAGTAAATTCACAGAGTGGGGTCAGCAGATGTTGAGGCGCAAAGTGACCAGAGGTCACCGGCTTTCTGCAGAGTCAATAATAAGGGCTCTCTTTTGTCTGTCATGTGAGAACTCAAATTTCTTTAAGGAGGGAAACGATTTTGGTTTCAAACTTTCTTCATCTACTCTCTAAAAGTGAAAAGTTTCCCACAGAACATACAGATAAATACATCCTAGTGAAGCAATCTAACACGGGCTGTTTTATTGAAATCAAAGTTTTGTGTTATTGTGGGATGAGATTTAATTCAAATTCACTTGTTCATTGCTAATTAAATAAAACTCTTAGCCATGTTACAGCTGTAGTTTTATATGTAGCATGCCAACACTGTCTTAACTACAATGCAGTCACATTTTGCGTTCATGTTTTCATCTGCGTTCTGGACCAATTCTTGCATTTTCCTTTTGTTCCAATTTATATAATGCGTCATGAAGTGTTGAAGAAGGTTTTGTATTTATGTCATGATCTGTTTGCTTTGTAAACTTAGTTACTAACTCCACACTTGGTGCTTGCCATTAATAATTGCTCTCTATCATCTGGAAAATGCATGGAGAGAAGGTCTTAAGTGGAAATCTGCACTTTGGTTGTGGTCCAGCCACTTAGATAAAGTTGAATACTTCAGCTTTACCTCTAAGGTTCTATGTCACACGGGTTTCTCTGAATCCAATGGCACTGAGAGGAAAAGAAAGCATCCCTCTGAAGTGTCGAAAGGAAAAGCTGTTTTCGCAGCAGCAGACAGTACGAGCCGCTGGTTTTGCCCTCCCACAGCTTCATAAGTGAAGGGGCTGAGGAATGCTGTTCTGTATGATAAAATACCAGCAGTATTTTCGCCTAATGACTCCCAGCTTAATGTGTTTCTCTGCTGCATCTGCTTCTGAGCCTACATTGGTTAACCGATGCGTTTTCTGTTTTCCTGCTCTTCTTCTGTGCTGGAGTATGTGCTGAGCTGCATATTAGCTGCACTTTGGATGACCTTGCTGCTGCTGAGAGTTTGTCTTTATTAACCTGAGCTGAAGGGTCAAGCACACAACTGGGGCATTACTTCAGGAAAGAAACAACAAAGTAACCATCATAATAAAATCACAGTTTCACAGTGATGTTATTGTAATTAGCAGCAATCAGGGCTCATTCTGGCTATCTGCACTCTGATGTTTTATGCTGCTGCAAATATAAACTATAAGTTTACATGTTCCTCAGAGCAACAGTGATTCATCTAATTGCTACTGATGCTAATCTGACCGTATCAGGCGTATCGTGTTCTGGCTTCACATTAATTGCTGCCTGTCAAAATATAATGTTTCTGTCATAATTTACATTTGTACTGTCTCAACTGTGTCGCTTTAATTTTCCATGCCACAAAAATCTTGACTTCTTCAGATGGAGTAAATGTTTCGTTGGAATAAATGAGTCAGCTGATTCTGTTTTGCTGTAAAAGTTGATGTACATAACAAGAAATAAAAATAGTTTTTTATAAGTACACAGCCCTTCAACCTTTATCGTCAAAAATGGTAAATGTGTACAATGAATTGCTAAGAGATCCTGATGCTATTATTTCTAACAAAGTAGAGAAGAGAAACAGGCCCAAAGCAGCACAGACCCTCCACCATGCTTATGTATGAAACATGACATATGTGAGGAAAAAGTACAGAATTATTCTTTAAGAAAGCTGTTCAGCAGTGCACAGCAACAACTACTGAGATTTCTGGACACAGCCTCACTTCATTTAAAAATAACAGTGCCTTAATATCTGGTCCATTCTTAAATACAGCATTTTGAAAGTAGTTAAATTTAGATGATAGAGTATTAATGTGAAGAACATCAGATTGCAACATGAGAACTTTTGTGTTAATTCAGAGTTGCCTGAGTCTAATTATTATTCACAAGTCATCACATTCAATTGACTTGTTTTTGATGACTTCCTTATCATTCAGTCCCATCAAAGTTTCAAATATCTTTGACTCTAAACTTCCTCATACTTTGAAGAACATTTAAGGTAATACTATCTTAACTAAAACTGGTTAATCAGGCAAGTGTAAATGTTTGGTTTTCCCCTTTGCCTGTTCTATGAAGAACCTTTAAAAACCGCTTTCGTTTTTGTTTCTGCAGCTCTGTAGATGGCCAAACCTGGAGCTATTACAAGTCGAGAAATGTTTCAGGAAGCTGCAGACAATTTCCCTAAGTTGTGATAAACAATTTGCCTTGCAAGTAATGATTTGCTCGCCCTAAATTCTCATGTTTTTAATGTCTCTATCTGTTTGTACGTAATGCATCTTTGCCTCCAGAGACGCACCGCCAACTTCTGAGTTCCTGTTTATGCCGGCCTGATGTTCACACTTTTCCATTTATAGCCATGAAGATAATCAAACCTTGTGCAGAAAAATGATAATGCACACCCGAGAGCTTAAAATACTTAAAAGTACAGATAGAATAGCTGCTGGTGTTGCCCATTCTGTGCTTTCTAAGATGTGTAGCAGAGATTTTACCACTGAGTTTAGGCTCTGATCAAAGCAGTGTGTGACTGGGCTTCTTATACTGCGAGGAAGAAGTGGGATTAAAGGGGGCTTGGTGACCCTGCCCTTCATTTTCTCTAACTTCACTAAGCTTTGGTCTGATTTGCCTTTTTCTTCGCTGCTAAGCACACCCTGCAGACAAACAATGACCTTGGTGAAGAATGCTGCTTTTAGGCTTGGTGGCAGAGAATTGCTCCACATTCGTTCCGTTCCCCATCCTCAACAACTGGAGGGCTGGGAAAGTGCAAAGAGGATTGTTCTGTCTTCCACAGCTCATAAATGGACGTATTATCCATGTCTGCGTCTGCACAGAGGCGCTCAATGTGAAGCTGGGGAGTTTTAAGCCACTTTATTGCACATCGTGTTCCTCTGCCGTTCTTGTTTATCTGATAACACCCTCCTGTGACTCATTTGGTTTGGCCACTCTTTGATTTGTTTGGTAGAGGTGCAATCAATTCTCATCCTCACCTCCTTATTAGCCTCTTCAGGAGGCTAAATTTCAGAGCTAAACCTCAGCATAAGGCAGAATTATCTGTTTGCTTGCAGACATCCTGCTGCATATTTTAGGATTGTTTTATTGCTTTTTTCTCTACCAGTTTTTTTAATGTAATGAATGAAAGGTGAATGATGTTTACTGCAGATTTTGCAATGAAATAAGAATTTATTGTTATCCTGTCGGAGTGTAAATTTTTCATCTTTGATGGCAACAAAACATGTTCTCCTTTTTTGTCAATCTTAGAAGCTAGCAGCTGTACAGGACAGTAAAGCTTTTAAATTTTAATAAATACAGTCTGTGATGTCTCTTACGGTATTTATTTCTTACCTTTCCTGAATCCATCCTCAGTCACTGGGGCGCTGAATTAATTTAATGGCTATGTCCTTCTGTGTCTTCATTTAACCTTCAAAACCCATCCACTGAGCCGAGGGTCGACCACATCTCTGTGGAAAGAAAGCACATTCAGGATGTTACACTGATTAGATCAGAAAACAAAGAAGCTAAAATATAAGAAGTCCCAAAACATGCAAACAAAAATCACCTGAATCCGTGCATATTCTGTGTTTTATGTAGCTGTGTTGGTGCTGTGGAGGACTTCATATAGTAAGCTAAATGTTTGATGTGTTAATTAATTTTAGCAGCATACATGGAGTTAAATAAAATGTAGCAGTCTTTCAGTTTTATTTAATCATTATGTATTGTTTTGAAAACATAAGTCTGTAGTTTGATTTTACTTATTTGTCAGTCACACAGGTGTCATAATCCGTAGGTAACGTTTAGCTTAATTTGTTTCTGTTTTGATCTTTTCGTTGTTGTCTTACTTAGATCTTGCCTTAATTCATTCCTCTGTTTGTTTACTTCTTGGTTTATGCTTTTTGATTTTTGTTTCTTTTATCAGTATTTCTTGTAGTAATTGTTTATGTTAATATTTTGTTTTGCTACTGTTTGATAGTGTCGGTGTTTTTCCCATCATTTAATTGTATTCTCTCTTCCTCCTGCTCTGCTTCTGTTCCTCTCCTCAGCGTGTTTCTCACCGCAGTTAAACACACTGTGGTGAAGAGGAATCAGGTTGTCTATCTCCTCATTCCTCTTCTGTTTTTGCTTTCCCTTCAGCTGTTCCTCATTCCCTTGATTACACCTGCTTATGTACTCTTCTGCTCCCCATTGTCTTTGTCGGATTCTTCCTCATGTTATTCCTCTGCTCTGTCCACCACGTCGTTTTAAAAGTGTATTTTTATACCCTTTATTAAATTGGTTGTTATGAAACTTACGCCTTTCTTTCTGCATTTTGTCTGTCATACATTACAACAAAATAAGCACTAAATGAAGTTTTTAAATTATGTTTTAAGTAATCAAAGCTCTCCTTTTTAACCTGGCCTTATGTAAAAGTAATTTCACTTACATTGATCACTTGATTCATTTAGTTTCCCCTTAAACAAAAAACTGGAGTCTTCCTCTGTGCCTTCAATCCATAATGCACAATCACTGAAGAAAACCTGGTTTGTTCTTTTTTTAGCCAAATTTTATTAGTTATAGGGTCTTCAAGCATTATTGATCCATTTAATCCCATGCCACCGCCTCTTAATTGGATTTAAATCCAGGCTTTGACTAGGCACCTCAAAACCTTCATTTTGAATCTCCTTGTTGCTGAAATCTGCTGCACAAGTAAATTTGACTTGACTTGCTTTTTTAAGTATCTCGTTCAGAGGTACACTGTAAAACATTTGAGCTGCATTTAGTTCTGTTTACTCTCTTATATTCTTTAAGTCAAATACATTTTGTGAGTTTTAGATTTTGAACCACATATCTGTTAGAAAGTTCCCATTTTGTCCTAAAAAATGTCAACTTTTAGATATACATATTACATATGCCATTTGTTTTATGTATTTTATTGTTGATTGCCAAGAATAAATGTTAAGTGGAAGAATCGGAAGTCACTAACTGTGTGGAAACAGAGACTAAAGGTGAATGATGTGAAAAGTGAAAATGGATCTTTTCAACTAGAAGTAGAACATGATTAAAGTTTTTTTTAAAGTAGATTATAAAAGGTTTTGGAAATTATCTGGTAATGTTCTGTTTTGAATTGTTTAAACTTAAAAAAAGTTCCAACATAAAAAGAAGTTACAACTTCTTATGCTTGCTCAGAAAATGGCTCACACACATTTTACACCACTGGGAACTTTGCTCCCCAGTAAGGGAAATGAATACTATTTAATTTCATTTATTCATTTCTTTAAAACATCCAAACAAGAAAACTAAAGTGCATAACAAGAAAAGATTAAGAGCACTAAAAAAAATCACAGAACACACAATGCAAAATTCAAATGCTAAAAAGTAAAAGCCTTTTGCTGATGTCGCAAAGATTCAAAGGAAGCTGATTTGGTTCTCAGTCATCCCAGCGTTCAAACTTAGCCCTTGGAAAGCCCAATATAAGCTGAATGAAAAACCCAAAGGACCTGCAAATACTTGTAAGCTCAGATAAATGTCAATAAATTCTAAAACAATCAGGAATTCATTGCAAAGAATATAAAATAACCTCCGATTTTAAGGGCTTGTTGATTGTGGCATTTAGTTTATTATCTCTCAGGATGGAGATTGTAGGTTGTATGTTTCATGGTGAGATTGCTTTGGCTGCAACGAGGCAACGAAGCAGGATTACCGCATGGCAGCAATGAATAAATTACTAGAAGTTACTTGAAGTGCTGCCAGCCCAGTGTGGCTCTTATTGGTGTGACTATAAATTCTCTGATGACCAAGCAACACAAGTGCAGGTTAAGTGCTGAAGTGACTTTATGAGATCAAAAATGCTGGGAGTTTGAGAGACATTCAGTAGGATCTCAGTAGGACTGAGACCACGATCTAGTGATGCCCTTTAATGGAACAGCAAATGGAACCACTAATGCTCATTTTCTTTTGTCTAAATGCTTACAAAGAACTGAATAAATCGCGATGTACTGTTGCATATATTTTCAGTTATCAAAGGCTTAGGGAATCAGTGCTGACTAAGTTATTAGTAATATCTTCGTCTGCTTCTCGCTGAGTAGGAAAGGAAATGGGAGGGGTGTTGTAGTAATCTACAATAATCGCTGATTCCTCGGGGATATTGATCGGATTCTGAGGCTTCTGCTTCCCTATTGTCGAGAAATGGATCATACATTCGTCCACACCAGCAGGGTCACATTAAACTCTCAGTTAAAGGTTTGGCATTTTTCCTGGACAGTCCTGAACCCTCCTTTGGTATTGTTTAAAACAAAGAATAACTGGAAATGAATGGAAAGGAAAGGAAGGAATCAAACTGTAGAAGTGACTATATTATTAAAAACTGAGGTGTGGTTTTGGACTGGGAGAAATTTCCAGAAATGTTATTATTTTGTTAACCATCTATCTCTATCTTTAGACTGCTTTTTTTGTTTGGTGCCATATTTGTGTTCTTTTGTATCCGTTCATGTTTTTTTCTGATTTTGTGACTTTTCATTCTTCGATTGAGCTGCACAGTATATAAAATCGCAATTATCATCACAATTATTAATACCTATTATACCAGAGCTGGGCAATAAATCAATAACAAACAATATCGCAAAAGGCATGTGATCAATATCAATAGAAAATATGTCCTATAGAATATTCAAATGTTCAATCCAGAACTGCATAGCATTGTGGGGGATGTAGGCAGAGGAAAGCCTTTAGCTGCTTTACCTCTCACCAACCTAGTTAGGTTGGTGGCGTCAATTAAGTAATTATTTGGTTACCTAGTAACAACTTGTTGAGTAACATGTGGTTACTTAGCAACAACCTGTTGAGTAACTAGCGCAGCAGCAGTTTTAATGTTTAATGTTTTGCCACCGTGCCTCATAACTGCGTAAAAATAAAAAACACTGTCAGGGAGTGAAAACTAAATAAAACAGGAATGGTCATGTTACCAGTTTGGCTGTATTTCAGATATTTAAAATCAAAACGAATCAACAATTATTGATATCAATTGATATGAAACACTTAAATCGTGATATATTTTTCAGCTATATTAGCCAGCGTTACTTTATGAAGGAACCACCTGTATCGAGGATCCAGTTCTGTCAGAAATGAACGGTACCTCATGACTTCAGGTCATAAATCCAAAGCTCCACCTTTAGATGTTAGATCTTTATGTCTTTCTTCACCTTGAAGGTCCCCAAATCATCCAATCCCTCTGCTCTGTCAGAAATGATACACTAACGAGATTGAGGAATGTTTTCTCAACATGTGTTTTTTAAAGTATCCTGCCACCAAATCTTTTATTCAGTGAGAAATGTCCTGTACTGCAGTGACTCTGAGGGCTGTTCAGTACAACACAGAAAGACTGCTTTCATGTATTAACATTGCTTAGGAGTCTAATCCATGTTCTTTTGTTTTCTGTTCTTCTGAAAAGCCCTCTTCCACACTAGCGGTTGTTCCCAGCTCAACAAGGACGTCTCTTTGCTCCACAAAGGCCTCTATTCATTACTTTATATTTATCATCAGCTCTCGGCCATTCATAATTCCCAATCCTGCTGCTTGACAATGTTCAATTCAGCTGGTTAGATAAGCAGGGAAATAGTACTTTGCACTAATGGGGCATGGAAAGGTCTGCCTTTCACCTTGGTTACCTGGATGAAAGGCACACAACTTTATTTTTCTCATTTAACCTCGGCGTGATATTGCGGCCGAGGTAACACTGAAATATACCAGCTGACCCTGAATGAGCCACCAATTAGCCCACTTGGCAGGAGGAAAGACACAGTGGGAAATAAAGGAGGGAGATTTATTGAGTCTGAGTGAGGAGAGCAGAGAAAAGTGATGCAAAGGAGAGAAATAAGATGGTCTAGGGGAAAGTGATACTTCAACTGTTCTGCTGTGTGAGCGTTATAACTCCTCTACCCCTACATCATCTCTCATGTCCTCGTCCTGGCACTCAGCCATGGGTGCCTCCAGTGTCACATACAGTCATTGGTATTTTGAAGCCAAGGACAGGTCCCTATTATCCTCCTTGCCACCGATAATGAGGAAACCAGAGTCCTGACATCCACGAAGGTTGACATCTTTATCCCATTTGTCACAGGGGTGGAACAGATACCTTTGTCTTCCTACCAGAGAAAGAAAATCCTTATCTAAACTACAGGATGTGTTATTATAGAAAAGGCAGTTTTGCAGATTTTTTTTGGGTATTTGGCTTTCATAAGATTGGAAGATATAAAGATTCAGTGATGTGGAGGCTGTCCCGTCCCACTCCCTGTAAAATGACTCCTGCTCCTGCATGGCTCCCATTTCCTTCTTCGGTTAGTCTTTAGACAAAGCACTTAACTTTTATTTGATCTTCTCCCCATTAGGGCTAGACAATAAATCAGTAACAATATATATTAATATAATACATCTGATAGAATATTCTATATTATACATAGGATATTCACTAAACTCTGATCAAGAACCCCACAGCATTCTGGGAGATCTAAGGAGAGGAAAGGCTTTAGAGCGGGTGAGCTTAAGCAAGGTGGGTGGCATCAACTAACTCACTCACTCTTTGGTTACCTAGCAACTCACTCGTTCTTTGGTTACCTAGCAACTTGTTGAGTAACTTGCACAGCAGCAGTTTAATGTTTCACCACTGTACCTCATAACTGTTTAAAAATAATAATAATAATAATAATAATAATAATAATAATAATAATAATAATAATAATAATAATAATAATAATAATAATAATAATAATAAAAACAGCAATGGTGTGGAGTGAAAACTGTGGCTAAAAGAGAAAAGGTCAGTTTGGCAGTATTTCAGATATTTAAAACAAAAAAAAACAATAATTATTGATATCAACCGATATGAAACACTTATGTGATGTTTTTCAGCATGATCGTCCAGCCTAGACACCCATTTTACGTTACTTTGTTTTCTGCAGTTTTGTTTGAAAAGATGTGGCAACCGAAATAGTTTATCTGTGTTTATAGAGGCATTTACTACAATAATTAAAACAAAAAAAAATTTCACTAAAAAAGGCACAAAACACCACATTCACTGTGGGCTGCTGGGACATGCAGTTCTTTTGACTTCAGTGAATCTCTAAGAAAAAGGCACAATCTTTTATCTACTGAAAGTATCAAGGGAAATGCAGTTAAATTGCCAGAATTGCCAATTATTCCTTTTCCAAGGCAACACTTTAAACGTAACCCCTTTAATAATCTTGGGAAGATAAGCTACAAAAGTATATCAATAAAACTCAGTGCCAGCAGTTGAACACATACCAAAGGAAAACATATTTATTCTTTTGTCTGCACTTTCTTTGGAAAAAGCCAGAGAGGGAATGAGGAAAGCCACAGGAGGAAGTCATTAACATAACTTATAAGAGGGGGAAACCCTTCTTACTACGCCACACAACTGGTTCTACAAACAAATATGACTACCAAGAAAACTCTCCCTTAATATACTCTCAAAATTCTAATTCTTAGTTTACAGCATGAATTAAAACAGAAAACATTCTCCAGTACATCAACAAACTGCTTCTTTGAAATCAAACTTTTTCTGAATTGAAATAAAATTACGTGGATTGTTTAATTGGTAGCTGTTAGCTGTTTGTCCCGTCAGAGATAGCTGTTCATACTAAGCCTTAACTGTTACCTTGCATTAGATGCTCTGCCCACCATGACATGCTTTATTTGGCAGTGGTCTTTCTTCTTTAACCACAGGTCAATGCTTTTTGACGCTAATAGTAAACACTTAATGGACTTGATTAAGCTTTTCCCTGTAGTGCAGTGATTACTCAAAACTTGAATCAGCTGTCAAACTAAATCCTGTGTGTTATTTTTCAAAGAACGGGGAACATATTTTATTTCAAGTCTTTTAATCCTTAGAAAAAATCTGAATCATTCAAAATTGGAGTCAGTACGTCAGACCTCCAAGAGAAAAGCCTGATCGGTGCATCTCTGCTCTTCAGTGAAGTGAAACTGTAAAAAGTTCAGCTCACTGGAACAACTGAGTGTTTTAGACCAGGTTTATTTGTAATATCAGTATCAAGCATTCCCGCTCTTCTCCATCTCGCTGGAAGGCTGCATCCAGATAAGCTCTCGAGTGCAATGATGACAAATACCTCTTGAGACAGCCTGACTGAGTGTGAAGGCTGCAGAGCTGAGACAGACATTAAAGAAATACAGAGAGAGAGAGGGACTGGTAGATCTGGCCTGGAGGAGCACAGAGAGGATTTGGAGGAAAGAAAGAGGCAGGAATGATGCTGGGAAAAACAAGCTAAAAGGAAAGGGTGGAACATGTAGAGGGAAAAGAAAGAGAGGAGAGAATGTTCACTCATTTATTGACAGTTGCTAGTAAAAACGCAGCATTCGATCTGTTGTGGTAAGATTATTTCTGTAAATGTTTGCCAACTATGCAGTCAGGTTGCAGTGCAGGAAAATAGAGAAAATGTTGCAGCATAGAATAAAGTGAGAGATTTATTGAGAACAACAAGAGGGAGAAAAAGGTGAACTGAAGTTACGTTTTTCTCTAAGATTTTTCTGGTCTATTCACGCTTCATTTACAAGTTGGTTTGAGCCACTGTAGCATTTCGATTATCTTACTTTTTCATTTTACCGGAATGAAGAAAAAACAATTGAGATTAAAAGTCTAATTTTCAAGGAAGAAATAAGTCCTTTTCTTTCATAAGAAAACATTTTGATATATTTTGTTTTGAAAAGGTTGGAGCAAATAAAATTTGTTTTTGCACATTAACTAGAATTGACAACATTTCTGCAAAAGTGTTTTGCACTAAAACATAGTTAGAAGAATTAAACTTTACCTGCAGAGTGAAAACTGATTATAATGACACTGATGAATATTAAAACTTGAGTCAGGACGTCAGTGGAGCATAAAGACCCTCTTAGTCATCAACGCAGCTCACTGCAGACATTAAAAAGCATCATTAACTCATTGTTAATGTGACCTTCATTTCTGCGCTAAGGCGACTTACACTCGATTGATCTGGTATTTTAGATCCCAGCCTCTCACACACACATAAACATCCCAGAGAAATGGTTCACAGAGCAGCTTAGATTACAGACAGACATCCTGTGTGATGCTCCTGCCTGGCTGCAGTCTGATAAGCATTAGCCCTGGAACCATCGTCTTGCTGTGAAGGCCGTGAGTAATACAGGCTTTATCTGTTTCCACCGCCGGTCCTCATGTAAGCCACTCCGCAGCGACCTGGATTCTGTTGCATGGCTAAAGACACTTTTAAACTTTTTTTCTCAAATAAATATGTCAATGACTAGTCGATCAAAACATATATTCTTTGTAAAACTTATAAAGTGTTTATCATGCGTCTAGCTGATACTAAGAATGATCCATGTCATCATTCATGTCTTTAATAGCGGTTATCTAAATTGTTTTCACCTTGACCTGCTTAGATTGTTGTAAGAACATCTTTACACTGCAACTTTAGACAATTACAGTTTGTCTAAATAAATGGCATCCACACTTTTTACAGCATGACCTAAAATTTCCAAGATAAATCTTATTTTTAATTTGTATGTTTTGCTGTAAACTAAACATTCTAACAATATAACTATTTTCTATACCTGGACAGGTCAACAACCATGCACACACACTCATGTGCAATTTAAAGTAAACAATGAACCTTTTAGTCATGTTTCTGGACTGGGAAAGGAAGCTGGAGTTCTCTGAAACAAACTACTAACCAGTAAATGCACAGAGACATTCATTGCAGATCCAAAAATCAAAAATAATCTTACATGTTTGGCTTGTTGAAACAATTAGTTTCTTATTTATTT